>NC_084802.1:121387114-121722816 GCF_963169125.1 Humulus lupulus | reverse complement strand
TGATTAAAAATGATTATTTAATTGTCACATATGGATTTATGTTACATAAAACTAAGGCTTAAATCATTTAAATAAAATATATTTTTCCCACACTTAAAGATATATTTTTCTCACATCATTTATGTAACACAATTAACCAATGTTAAAATTTATTTTTCTAAAGAAACATATTAATCATAGGTATTTTAATTAATTCCAAGCTTTTTGTTACTTCTTTGTAATTTGAGAATAATAAAGGAAATTGCCACATTTTTTCTAAAAGCTAAATAAAATTATTTTATAAAATAAAATAATGTTTTTGAGAAATTTAATTTACCTAGAAATTTTAAGAAAAATAAAGCATGTTATATGTCTATTAATTTTAAAATGATAAAAGTAAGAAATGTAGAATTATCGTTTTTAAAACGTCTCAATTACGCAATGTTCCCACGTATGCATGTTACATGCAAATCCAAAATTATGTTTATTATTCAACTATGTGGTTTTTATAGAAAGATCATGCATGTAAAATAGGTAAAAAAATGAGCATTATTCTATTATGGCTTTATGTGTAGTTAAGAATAATTGCATGTTGTGTGTAACTCTTATTATGTGTGCATGGCCCATGCACACATGAGTTGTATGAAAGGGCAAAATAGTAATTTTATGAAGCTAAGAAATGTCGTTTTGATTATGGTATAGGCTCGTTGAGAGGTTGTGAATTTACTTAGGTCGGACCTGAGGTAAGGAAGTTAGGTAGATTCTATGATTTTATGCTATGAATGGTAAGACTGTTGTAAGAATGAATTGTTATGAATTATGAATGCCATAATGTGATGATATGTTGAATATGATATGTGTATGGATGTTAGATACATCAAACAAGTTACGATGTTAGATACATCAAACAAATTACGATGTTAGATACATCGAACGAGTTACTATAGCTAAAGACGTAACTCCTAGGGCGGATGCGCCGAGGTTATTCAAGGACCAGAGACTCTTGATTACCTCATAGGGTGACATGGACAACTAGCGAGCCATGCTCATCGTGTATGCTGTATGAATGTGATATGATGATATGTTATGATTACGTTATGATATGCTATGATGATGTGTTACGATTATGTTATGATATGTTACGATTACGTTATGATGTGCTATGATGATATGTTACGATAATGTTATGATATGCCATGATGTGTTAGATGAACGTTAGTGTTCGTATTTGTTGTATCCTTACTTGCTTATTGTTTGTACTTCCTTACTGGGCTTTTAGCTCACCCCCTTACTTTCCCTTCCAGGTAGCAAATAGGATTTCTCTGTGGCACGTGTGGTGACGTGAGGAGTTCTATCGTCGTAGGGTGTATGGCGTGGGGTATCCTATGGACGGAATAAACGATCACTTTAGGACACCATTTTAATTATGTTATGTTTTAAGAGACTTTCTAAATTATCAGTGGGACTTAATTATTTAATATTGTTTCTTTTGAACTTTGCATAAAATCTCATATTTTCTTTTTAAACTAATGGGCCCAGCTTGCATTGTTTTAAGCAAGTCCCCACTGAGACCTTTATAAAAAGTGGTTTTCTTTATGGACCAACGATATGTGAATGTTTTAATAAGTACTAGTCTAGGGCGTTCTTTACAAGTGGTATCAGAGACAGTCGTCCATGTTTCCAAGGACCCCCCATACACGCTAAAGACGGGAAAATCTCACCTCACCGCGTCGTAAGTACTTGCTCTAAATGTTATCTATATTTTTCCTACTTTTAAATTTTGTAGATTTGTAATTGCTGTGTAGAATGTATGCCTCTAGAAATTAGGACTTCTAGAAGGAAACTTCTCCATGTGATCAGTGGGATCTCAAGGGTTCATATAGATGATGTAAACGACGGAGATGAGTCGATATCAACTTCCCAAAAGATGTTTGTTGTAAATGAACGTATTTAATGGATGAGATGCATCATAGGAAATCACAAGTATGACACTATCACGTTTAAAATAAAGTGAAGAATGGATTACGTCAATTATAATATAACTAGACAATATCAAGATCAAAGTGAAGAATGGATGTTTGTTGGAGTGCTTATAGGCCTTGTTTTTTGTTGTCCGAACACTTAAACTAACTTCTCAAAGTATCCCACTTGCGAAACCGTGAGAATGCCTTTGTCTCTATCTCTAAAGATCTCCATACCCAAATTCCTTCTTGCTGACCCTAGGTCTTTCATATCAAACTCAGTATTTAAAATCTCCTTAAGCTTTTGAACATCTTGCTAATGCTTACATGCAATGAGCATGTCATCCACATATATTAGGAGATAAATGAATGAACCATCAATGAGTTTGGTAAAATAAATGCATTTGTCATACTTACTGCAAGTGAAACCTTTCCTTGCCATAAACTCATCAAATCTCCTATACCATTGTCTTGGAGATTGCTTCAAACCATATAAAGATCTTTGCAAACGAAAAACTTTTTCCTCATCACCTTTATGCTCAAAACCTTCTGGTTGTGTCATTAAGATCCTTTCCTCCAAATTACCATGTAGAAAGGTCGTCTTGACATCTAATTGCTCTAACTCTAGATTTTGAATAGCTGAAATGGCTAAGATCAACCTTATATAAGTATGTTTGACCACCGGCGAAAAAACTTCATGAAAATCTATCCCTTCAATTTGATAAAATCCCTTCGCCACAAACCTTTCCTTGTACCTTGCTTCTTCTACACCAGGTATCCCAGCCTTTTTCTTGAAGACCCACTTAGAACCAATCACTCTTTGTCCCTTTTGCTTAGGAACTAACACCCAAGTCTTATTCATAGTCAAAGAGTTGATTTCTTCTTGCACTGCTTGCTTCCACTTAGGCCAATCTTATCTATTTTTGGCTTCTTGAAATGATGTTGGCTCTCTCATTTCCAAAATATTAGCCACATTTAGAGCAAATGCTATTAGATCTGATTGAGGATATCTTATAGGAATATGAACTTACCTTCTCACTCTATCTCTTGATAAGACATATTCTTCAAAATGTTCTTCAGGACTCATGATTTCTTCTTCAGCTTCTTCTTCATCACCATCTTGTTCACTTTCAACTTGATCACTTGCTCCACCTTGATTAGCATCCATACCTGCATTTTGATTTTGTAACTCAACCTGAGACTTGTTTAGAGTCTCGATTTGTTCAGTGGCTTGCTGAACTTGTACCTGCAAGTTAGTCTTATAATATGCATTTTCATCAAATATTACATCTCTACTAATAATGCATTTTTTATCTTCAACTAGCCAAAATTGTATAAGCCTTAACCCCACTAGGATAGCCTAAAAAATAACATTTCTTGGCCCTAGGATTGAGTTTACCTTGACTTACATGCACATATGCTAAACAACCAAATATCTTTAAATGATCATAACTAGGAGGTGAACCCGACCAAAGTTCTTGAGGAACTTTGAAATCAATGGCTGTAGATGGTGATCTATTTATTAAATAACAAGGTGTAGATGCTGCTTCAGCCCAAAAATATTTTGGCATCCCCGAATCATTCAACATGCACCTAACATTGTCCATTATAGTCCTATTCATACGCTCAGCCACGCCATTTTGCTGTGGCGTTTTAGGACATGAACGATGTCTAGCTATTCCATTTTCAGCACAAAAAGAGTCAAATTCTTTATTCCAAAACTCTAAACCATTATCTATCCCAAGTCTCTTTATTCTTTTACCAGTTTAATTTTCTACTAAAGCTTTCCATGTTTTAAATGTCTCAAAAGCCTCATCTTTAGTTTTAAGAAAATACAAACAAACTTTCCTAGAATAATCATCAATAAAAGAAACAAAATATTGAGACTTAGAGAGTGAGAATGGTACCTATGGTGAACCCCATAGATCTTAATGGAGTGGCAAACTTGAGTCGGTGTGATTTTTCCAACACACAACTCTCACAAAATTCCAAATATGAAATTTTCTTCTTATCCAAAAGAACTTGCTTTGTGAGTTCTAGCAGACCCTTAACACTCATATGTCCTAGCCTTTTGTGCCATAACTCAGTTTGATCATCCCTTTGAACCGAGACACCAACTTCTCCCAAAATGGCTGAACCATGTAGAACATACAACCATGTTCAAGAACTCCTTTCAACACCACCATAGAACATTTTACCACTCTCAAAACTCCACTTTGAGTTTTGTAAGACCAACCTGATTTATCCAGCTGCCCTAGAGAAATCAGATTCATTTTCAACCCTGGAATGTGCCTAACCCCAGTCAAAATTCTAACTGTACCATCCCACAGCTTTAGCTTTATTCTCCCTTCACCAACTTCATCACAAGTTTGGTTGTTGCTCATGAGTACCTTGTTTCCCCGAACTGTTTTGTAGTCAATAAATCATTCCCTTGTAGGTGTCATATGGAAATTACACCCAGAATCTAAGATCCGCTCATCCTTTGAATCTGCATTACTGACTGTTAAAACATCCGAAACGAATGTCAAAACATCGACTGTACCGAACTCATTTGAGACATCTGCTGTGATTCCAAAAGTATATTTTCCTCACTTTTGTTCCTTGTTAGACTTCCACTGAGGACATTGCTTCTTGTAATGACCCTCCTTATTACAAATCAACAAACCTTTGATCCTTGAGCACCATTTCTTGACTTTGACCTAGACCTTCCTTTTCATTTCTTGTGATTTCCCCTATTCTCCGACCTTCCTCTAACACTCAAACCTTATCCATTTTGTTTGGATTTCTTGCCATTAGCCTTCAAATCCAGTTCTCTGGAGTAAGAAGCTCCTATCACTTCCTCTAGAGTCAAAGTGTCCTTGCTGTACTTAATAGTGTCCCTGAGTTGGTCATCTTGTCGAGGGAGAGAATTCAAAAGAAAAATAGCTTGGTCTTCCTCATCTATTTTAACTTCCGGATTTTCCAAATCTGAAACTAACTTAGTGAATTCATCTATATTTTCATCAATGAATTTATTCTCATCCATCTTGAAACCATAAAACTTTTGCTTCAAATAAATCCTATTTGGTAAAGCCTTTGTCATGTACAATTGTTCTAACTTATTCCACATTTCACAAGCTGAAATTTCTTTGATTGCCTTTCTTAGAACTGAATCACTCAAACTCAGAATGATTGTGTTCCTTGCCTTCTTGAGAATCTCAACCTTATTCTTAATTGAATCCCCCATCTTGGACTCACCTTCAAGAGTATCATCCAACCCAAGATTTCCCAAATGTGCCATCATCTTTTGTCGCCATAGATTGAAATCGTTCTTGCCATCAAAATTTTCTACTTCAAATTTAGAGGTTGACATGATTAAAGGAGCTTCTGGCCAGGAAGTCTTGAACGAAAATTTCTTTTAGTAGAACCCACTTTTTGACATCAAGAACTTGTCTCCTTTGAATCAAGAACTTCAATCTTCCAGCCGATTACACCAACCTGGCTCTAATACCTATATGTTAGGATCAACCCTAATGACAATAGATGAAAGATGAACACAATAAACCAGAACAAAATCATAAACACACAACACCAAGTTTATTTGGTTCATTAGACAAAAAGCAAGATGTTTTTGCTACCTACTTCCAAGGCAAGGCAAAGCCCTATACAAAATTCACTATGAAAATAGAAGAGATTACAACCACTAATGTAATGTACAAAGATCTAAAGAATCACTCTCAAACCCCAATTGTGTATCAAGATCAATTAGAAAAAAGTTACAAACCCTAGAGATTAGTTCTCTAGAAATCTCTCTCAATTACAAAATGCACTCTCTGATTCGATCTAAAACGTTATGAACAAAATGGGCAAATATATCTCTAATAAGAGAACCAGTCACATTAGCAAATCCCATCAAAACTGATTTTCTGATATAAAACCCAGAAATATCGAGACATCCAAAACGTATATTGAGACATGGGCACAGACTGCGGTCACTAACAATCTTAGCCGCAGCCGCTACTCTCTGACTGGGAGGCTGCGGTCAGACATGATCTAGGTCGCGGCCACTGTATAAAAACGAGACAATTCTTCAATATATATAAATATTTATTATATGTTATTTTATGCATGACCATGTGCATTATCCAAGTGTGTATATTTATGTATCATTATGAGACATCTAGAAAGTAAGACAATTTGGTTGTAAAAGAACAACATAACACAAGTGTAGAAAGCATCAGATTCTTGGGTGGAAAAAAGAAGAAAAAAACAAAAGTGTAGAATGCATCAGTCCTGAGATTGAATTGAAACCATGGAAGATCACATCCGTCAATAGCTGCTCTTAATTAAGAATGAAATTCTAGAATTGAATTTTTCTATGGCCATAATGAACATCGTGATGATTGTGAATCTTTTTGTGGACTGAGGCTGTATTTGTAGAGCAAAACTCTACATACTCGAACGTACTTTCAATTTTCAAGAAGAATAATTAGTGTCTTGCATGTTAAACACAGTGAAGAATAATATATTACTTGACGAAGAATGAGGGAAGGTGGACTAAATATAATATAGCAGGAATATATACATAAAAAAAAAAAAACAGAGTGTTGAGTTCCTGAAACATATACCGAGTGAGTAATGACGGTTGGCCGCATTAATTCTGTGTGACTAAAAGAAATTAAAAATACAAAGCAAAACATAATATAGAATGATTCTTTATCTCTCGAAAAACGTCATCTTCAATGCTGCAATTAAAATTCATTTATATAAAGGACTAGGGACTAGCAAACATTATTGCTCAATTTAGGTAACCCCTTTATGCATAACATTGCTTGCATATCTCTATCTGAATTACAATAAATCAATAAAATGCACTTCATCACCTTGACTTGCCCATAGATATTTTTTTTTATTTCATTATCAACCCTTTCATAATTATTATATTTTTAATAAGATATATAAATCTAGTAAAATAATACTCAAATTCAGAAGATCTTAGGGTTTGTAAATCTATAATCTATAATAAATATAAAAAGCAAAGTCCAACTTGGTGTTTGAAACTTGTACATGAGTAAATTATTGATATTTCACAATTTTGATATTTTGTGTAATTATCATGGCCTCATCAATTTAAGAATTAGTCATTATTATCTTATCTTATCTTATCTTCCAAGTAATCATCATGGCCTTATCAATTTAGAATTAGTCATTATTATCTACAAATTATTAAATAAATCGATCAAAAAATAGTTCAATACATCAAACAATGGTGAATTAAAACTTTCCGACTTCAAAATTTGTGTCTAACATGTCCCATTTATGTCATATCATTCACTTGTATTAAATACATAAATAATTAACAAAATCCATTACTAATAAATAAAAATAGAGTGATGTGTCATTTTACTAGAGTCAGGCCCGGGACCAAGTACTCCATTTCTAATTTTTTTTACTAAACTATATACAAGTAATTGTATAAAAGTTTTATTAAAAGATCCCACATTAAATTTTGTCTAGAACTCAATTTGGCTACAGAGACATGAAATTTGGAAACATAGCATTATTCCACAAGAAAATAGTCTTTTGGTATTAGATTTTTCATTGGATTGCATGGATCGTTATTCTACCCAGAAAAAAAGAATAAATAAATAAATCATGTTTCAAGATCATATAACCCTGTTACTTTCTAGACTCATTTCGTAGGCTAGTACTGTAATTTTTTTTTCTTTTGGGAATAAAGTAATTCACAATTGACCACTAAAACATGTCAAAACAGGGATTCATGCTTTAAAAAACCTCCACCCCCATGTCAAAAATCCTAAAAGTTTTGAAATTTCATTTTTAGTAATTACCAAATTAATTAAATCATGTGAATTAATTAAGCTGCGGAATGGTAATAAAATATTGAAACAGATTTCAGATCTATCAGGACAGAATCCGAACTTGTCACGACAGAAATTGAACACAATAAAAAGACAATGCAAAAACAATAAAAAATACACCAGATTTTTACAAGATTCAGAAACCCTTTCGGATAACCTTCTCCTTGGGGTCACGCCTAGAGAATAAAATCAATTAATAAATAATCATAAGTACAAAATATTGACTTAAACAAAACAAGGCTCCCTCTTGAGATTTGCCGCAACTTTGTTGTACTTCTCTTCACTAATCTGATCTTAATTGAAACGCTCAACCACTTGAACTCCCTTCAATGCTCAGCAAGTACTTGCATCCTCCCGACGCAAGGCTTGTAAAAATCCTCTCCCGAAGACTATAAAAGTTGTGTTTAAATTATAATGTGCCTATTTATAGAGTCAATTTCGTGCTCAGAAATGCTGATAAAGAATCTCCTAATAAAAGCAAGAATATTTGAAGATATTATTGATTAATGAAGAATTGTCATTTTTAGAAGATTCAGATCCGACAGATACGAATTTGGAGGGGACAGCTAATACATGTGTCAGATCAAATATCTCAAGATAGAAATAACAATTAATTACTTCAAAGATTTAGTTTCCTAGAGTTTATTACCTTAAGCTGCATGAAAAATAAAAAACAAATATTCTAGAAATGATTTTGAGTAAGTACAGAATATTTGTTTTATATAACAAAGATACAACTTCTCTTTATAATCATATTGTGATAAAATCAAGCTAAATAATGAATAATATGAAACTTAATATTCCGAAAATCACAATAATGGGAAAGTAATATTCCAAAAATCACAATAATGGGAAAATAAAATTATCTTTTAAATATAAAGTTATTTCTATAAAATTTGCCAATTTTAGGGTTTACATTCTCCCCTTTTGGCAATTTTAAAAGATCCTGCATAAAACAAGTGAGTGTTTAAATTCACAAAAGTCTCAAAATGACTCCCCTGCCAAAAATAACCAAAGCACATGACCAAAACAATTAACAAAACAATGAACAACTGCAGGTCAAACATCATAAACAAAGTACCAAAAATAGAGTACTCCCCCCCCCCCCCCCCCCCCTCTCGTTGTCTAAGAAAATGCCAAAGAACAAAGGAAACAAAACTAAAACAAAGACACATTCAGTGTTCTTTTACATTTATCAAAAGCAAATAAAAATAGATTGAAAGGAACGGTAACCGTCATGGAGCTAGGAGTGGTAGAGGCATTGATGATCGCCAAAGAAGCCAGAATTTGGCGCTGAGTATCCTCCATGGTAGTGAACCGCTTGGAGAGACTTGCAATTCATGTCTGGATAGAAGCGAGAGCAGTCGTGACAGCAGGGGTGTCAGGCTCAATATCTCCAGACCCAGAGCTAGCCAAATTAATTCTGTTGACGCGGTTCTTCGGCAACAGATAATTAAGAGAAGAAGAGAAAGAGATTAGTACTTAAAAGTAGAACCGTCACAGATATGAAATCTTTGTGGAAAGAACTAGGTGACTCCAGACACGTTTTTAAGTGGTTTGAAGGTTAAAATCCTTCTACTCCACTAGTCAATATTATTGATCTTTTCTGGGTAATTGGTTTACAAAGTATATAGTTCTTACAAGACTATTTTTCCAACCCCTATCAACTCCCAGGGTCTCCATATTTATAGGAGAAGGCACCTGGAAGTTGGTAGGGAGGTCATCCCGTGACCTTACCATTTGTCATATCAAGTCTGTAATATTCATGATTAATTCCTAAACCTGACACACAAGTGTGGTCTAATCAGTATGGAAGGAGATAATGGGCCGCACGGCCCAACCCGTCCGTGGGTGTCTGAATACGCACGTTCCTGCTGCGTGTCCGAGAAGTCAGGGGGATATCGGACACGTGATGGCAGGATTATGCACGTTTATCTTGCGTGTTGACTTCCCATAGGGTCAGAGCTTCCCGAGAAGCTCGCTACCGGAGCAATCCATAACCCGAGCTGATCCATCAGTGGTCGGACATGACCTTAACGGTAAAGTGCCCCCTTCTTTTAAGGCTTTAACACTCACACGCCGCCTTTTTCCTTCCAGTTTGCTAATTTATCATTCTTTTCTTGCAGGGCATGGCTGCCGCCTATAGAGGCATTGTTAGGACCAAGGCCCAGCTCGAGGGTTTGGAAGCTGATCGCCAGACCGCCCTCCAGGAGTCTCAGAAGGCGAGAGATGCTCTGGCGGCCTCTAAAGCCGAGCTAGAGAAGATCCGCTCTGAGAACCTAGAGCTTAAAAACTCCCTGGCCGCGTCCGAGCTAGAGAAGATCCGCTCCGAGAACCAGGAGCTTAAAAACTCCCTGGCCGCATCGCGGACAGATCTTGAGGCGGCGAAGGCCGAAGCCCAGGCCTCCCAGGCCGCCCTGAAAGACGAGCGGGTCGTGTCGGAGCAGTCCTTACAAGACCTGTTCTATCACTGATGGTCCCACAATCCGGACGCGGACTTTTCTTTCATGCCGCCGGACCTCTGGGCATTCTTGTTGCCGCAGCTTCAAGCTCGGTTGAATAAGGAGGTCCCTCCATCGGAGACTGGAGAGGCCTCTGCCGCGGCGGAGCAGGATGAGACCGCGACCTCCAAAGGGCCAACTGATGGGGCTTAGGACACTTCTTGTTTACGAATTTTGAACTCTTTCTATTGTAATTTTCTTTTTATGTGAGGCGTTTCCGCCTCGAGACAATTTGCTCAGCCAGTTTTACATATATATTTTTATGCATTTGGTCAGAATTCATCTCTTTATTTTTATGAACTTAGTTCGAGTTAACTTTATCCGTATCCCGGGCTCTTTAAAGAATAACCACGGTCAGCAAATTTTTGTTAACTTCTAAGTTTTATGACCTGGTTAAGACCAGGAACTTATTTTGAAAAAAACTTAGTTCGCGTCAACTTTTATCCGTATCCCGGGCTCTTTAAAGAAGAACCGCGGTCAACAAATTTTTGTTAACTTCTAAGTTTTATGACCTGGTTAAGACCAGGAACTTATTTTGAAAAAACTTAGTTCGCGTCAACTTTTATCCGTATCCCGGGCTCTTTAAAGAAGAACCGCGGTCAACAAATTTTTGTTAACTTCTAAGTTTTATGACCTGGTTAAGACCAGGAACTTATTTTGAAAAAACTTAGTTCGCGTCAACTTTTATCCGTATCCCGGGCTCTTTAAAGAAGAACCGCGGTCAACAAATTTTTGTTAACTTCTAAGTTTTATGACCTGGTGAAGACCAGGAACTTATTTTGAAAAAACTTAGTTCGCGTCAACTTTTATCCGTATCCCGGGCTCTTTAAAGAAGAACCGCGGTCAACAAATTTTTGTTAACTTCTAAGTTTTATGACCTGGTTAAGACCAGGATAGGACTTTGTTTGTGATAACTCTTATCCATAGATAAAAATTAACACCTAAGTCGTTAAGGAGACCTGGATATATCCGGGTACCATATGCCCCCCAAGTAACTGGGAAAGGGTCTTTCGTTGTTACTTTAAAATTACACTTGCAAATAACGAGAAACATTTGATTTTTATTTATACATGGAAGGTGACCTTCTAGGCCTTACAAATGTTCATTGATAATATTTCTTTAGGTGGATAGCATTCCAAGTCCGCGGGACCGCCCCTCCACCAAGTCGAGCTAACTTATAAGTTCCCTCTTTGATGACTTCGATGACCTGGTATGGTCCTTCCAAGCTTGGTCCCAAAACCCCATCTTTGGGATCTTTCCCGGCCAGGAAAACTCTCCTCAAGACCAGGGAGACGAGATCATTTTTAGCTTGGTCGGAGGAGCTCGAGCAACCACGGCGAACCGCTGACACTTGTCGCACTTTTTTACATATGAGATCGAGTCTTTGGACAGAGTCGGCCAGTAATAACCCTGCCGAAGGATCTTCAAGGCCAGGCTTTGCCCCCCAGTGTGATCTCCGCAGAATCCGTCATGAACTTCTTGCAGGATGGCCTTCGCTTCACTTGGAAGAACGCACCGGAGGAGGGGTAAGGAATACCCACGTCGGTACAACACCCCCTCGACTAGCGTATATCTCGGAGCTTGATAAAGGACTCGCCGTGCGTCGTTGCGCCCTTCGGGTAACTTGCCCTCGACGAGGCACTCAACAATGGGAGTCATCCAGGTCGGCCTGATGTCAATCATCCCAATATCTGCTCGATCTCCGTCTATGCTGGGCTTGTCCAAGAACTCAATTGGCACCAACCCCAGGGTTTCTGTCTCTCCCGAGGTGGCGAGCTTGGCGAGAGCATCTGCATTGGCGTTCTGCTCCCGAGGTATCTGTTCGATCGACCCTTGCCCAAACGTAGACAGTTCGGATTTTACCTTAGCCAAATAGGAGGCCATCTTGGGACCCCGCGCCTGATACTCGCCTAGGACCTGATTCACCACGAGCTGGGAGTCGCTAAAGCATTGGACAGAGCTTGCCTTTAGCTCGCTGGTTATCCTAAGTCCAGCTAACAAGGCCTCGTACTCTGCCTCGTTGTTAGACGCCTTGAACCCGAACCTCAGCGCCGAGTGGAATCTATGCCCCTCTGGGGATATCAGAATGATTCCGGCCCCGGAGCCGTTCTCGTTAGATGAGCCATCAACGAAGATCCTCCACGATGAACCTGAGGAGGTGAGCTGATGTGAGTCTTCCGATGGGATCTCACCCGCGCATTCTGCCACGAAGTCGGCCAAGGTTTGACTTTTTATGGTAGTTCGGGGAGTATAGAAAATCTCAAACTGACTGAGTTCGACCGCCCACTTTAGCAAGCGTCCCGAGGCTTCAGGCTTTTGCAAAACCTGCCGTAGAGGCTGATCGGTCATGACGTGTATAGAGTGGGACTGGAAGTATGGCCTGAGTTTTCGCGAGGCCGTGATTAGGCAGAATGCCAGTTTTTCCATCAACGGGTACCTTGACTCAACTCCAAGGAGTCTCTTGCTGATGTAATAAACCGGTTTCTGAGCCTGGTCCTCTTCTCGCACCAAAACGGCACTAGCTGCGTCCTCAGTGACGGCCATGTAGAGGAAAAGAGGTTCTCCTACCTTGGGCTTTGACAGCACAGGTGGCTCAGCCAGGTGCGTTTTTAGGTCGAGGAATGCGCCTTCGCATTCTACTGTCCATTCGAACTTCTTGTTTCCGAGGAGCAGGTTGTAGAAAGGTAAACACTTGTCGGTCGATTTGGAAATGAACCGGTTCAGTGCTGCCACCCTTCCTGTGAGGCCTTAGACATCTTTCCGCGACCTGGGGGAAGGAAGCTCGAGCAATGATCTGATCTTGTCGGGGTTTGCCTCGATTCCTCGGGTATTGACTATGAAACCCAAGAATTTCCCCGATGCGACACCGAAAGTGCACTTTTGAGGATTGAGCCTCATGCCATATTCTCGCAGTATGTTAAAGCATTCTTCCAGATCGGTGACGTGGTTGCCGGCAATCTTTGACTTGACAAGCATATCATCGACGTACACTTCCATGTTTTTCCCGATCTGATCCGCGAACATTCTATTTACCAGCCTTTGGTAGGTAGCCCCGGCATTCTTAAGACCGAACGGCATGACCTTATAGCAATAGACATTAGTCGGGGTCATGAAGCTGGTATGATCCTGGTCTGCTGGATTCATCGCGATCTGATTGTAGCCCGAGTACGCGTCCATGAAGGACATGAGCTCGTGCCCCGCCGTGGCATCCACCAGTTGATCGATCCTCGGCAACGGAAAGCAATCCTTGGGGCAGGCTTTATTCAGGTCGGAAAAGTCGATACAGGTCCGCCACTTCCCATTGGGTTTTGGAACTAACACGGGATTGGCAACCCAAATGGGAAATCTGGCTTCGCGGATAAAGCCACATTTTTTGAGCCGGGCCACTTCTTCTTCAAGGGCTTCGGCTCGGGTCGTCCCTAATCGCCTCTGCTTTTGAGACTTGGCAGGGACGCTTTTGTCTAGGTGGAGCGTGTGCATGATTACGCTTGGACTGATCCCTATCATGTCCTCGTGCGACCATGCGAATACGTCCAGGTTCTTTTTCAGAAACGCAGTCAGTTCCGCCTTTCTTCTATCGCAGAGGTTCTTTCCGAGCTTAACCGTCCGTGACGGGTTTTGTTCATCGATGCCTACCTCCTCAAGATCTTCAATAGCTTGGAGCTCGGACCTGTCCTCGCCTACTCGGGGGTCAATGTCCTCGCTTAGGGCGAGCTTTTCGTCTTCGGAAACCCGAGGTTTTTCAATCTCAGGGGCCGCCTTGGGTCCCTGTGATTCCTCTTCATCCTGAATGGCCATCGTCACCTGCCCGGGTTTAGATTTTCCCTTCATGGAAATGCTGTAGAATTCCCTGGCAGCGAGCTGATCGCCCTTAATAGTGCAGACCCCTGTTGAAGTAGGGAACTTCATGGCGAGGTGCCGGACGGACGTGATAGCTTCGAAAGCAACGAGCGTAGGTCGGCCCAAAATTGCATTGTAGGCAGCGGAGCAGTCAATGACTACGAATTCGAGTAGTTTGGACACTGTTCGGGACTCGTCGCCTAGGGTGATCACCAGCTCAATCGTTCCTATCACTGCTGACCCTTCTCCTGAAAAACCATATAGCATCATCGAGGTTGCCTTCAGCTCGGAGACGGTCAGACCCATTTTTTCTAAGGTGGAACAGAGTAGGAGGTTCACCGAGCTCCCATTGTCCACTAACACCCTCCTTACTCTCTGGTTGGCGAGCTGGACTGCTACGACCAAGGGATCGTTATGAGGGAATTGGACATGGCCCGCGTCTTCCTCCGTGAAAGTGATCGGTTGTTTCTCTAATCTTTGTTGTTTTGATTGACGCTGTTTCGGGACAAACTCCCCTCCATTGTGGGCCTTCAACTCATTTATGTACCTCTTCTGGGCGCCTCTGCTCGTGCCAGCCATGTGTGGTCCTCCAGATATGGTGGAAATCTCTCCCTCGACCACGGGGGGAAGGACGTCCTGATCTACTCGAGGTCCAGGTTGACTGGCTGGGATCTCCGGAGCGGAGCGACTTGTCGGGACCCTGTTCCGCGAGTATTGCGCCAACGGACCTGCTCGGATGAGAGTCTCGATTTCATCTTTGAGGTGCCTGCAGTCGTCGGTATTGTGCCCGACGTCGTTATGAAAACGGCAGAATTTGGAAGCGTCTCTCTTTCCCTTAGGGTGCTTTATTGGCTCCGGTCTTTTCCAGGGGACTCGCGTAGCGTTGGCCAGGAAAATATTCTCTCTGGTTTGGGTGAGCTTGGTATATGTTGTGAACACGGGCTTGAATTTATCCACGGACTTATTCTTCTTTTGACCGTGCTGGATGTTTTCACCATTCCCTTTTCTTTTGCCGCCACCGGGCTGGTTACTCTGCGTGACGTCGGGAGTCGCTACTACAATCTCTGTTCCCGTCCCAGCGGGCTTCTCGAGGACCTGCCTGGTCCCCGCGGCTGAAGCTTCAGCTTCTTCCAAGTTTATCCACTCTTGGGCTCTGTTAAGGAATTCACTAACTGAGCTGACCCCCCTCCTTTGAATATCCTTCCACAGATCTCCGCCTACTAGGATCCTGGTCCTCATAGCCATGAGTTTGGAGCTGTCGTCGGCGTCTCTGGCTCGAGCAGCAACATTTGCAAATCTGCTCAAGTAGGCTTTTAGCGTTTCTCTAGGTTGCTGTCTCACGTTAGCTAGGGAGTCGGCCTGGACCCTGGCGGCCTGAGAGGCGCGGAATGCCCTCTTGAAGTCAGCCGAAAAGGTCTTCCAGGAGCTGATTGACTGCCTTTTACTTTGTTTGAACCACTGCCTGGCAGGTCCAGTTAGGGTGGAAGGAAAGATCAAGCAACGAAGCTTTGGCCCGATGTTATGAGCCATCATTAGGGTGTTGAACATCCCTAAGTGGTCAGATGGGTCTACATCCCCGTTGAACTTTGACAAGTGAGGCATACGAAAGCCAGAAGGGTATGCCGTTGCTGCTATGTTGGGGGCGAAGAGCTCCATCTCATCCCCTGAATCATATTCGTCTTTTTCTTTCTCCGACAGGAGCTTCTTCATCAGCTCCTCCATTTGAGTTAAGCGCTCTAGGGTTTTGTCCTGAGATCCTGGGTTATTCCGGGGCTGTTCAACAGCTCCGGACCCGTTGTACATATTAGGCGGGTTGTTGCCCCTCCTATCTGGAGATAGGTCATTTGGGGCATTCCCGCCATTACGTACTTCGGATCGGACCCCAACTGAGCGGGCCTGGCTACCATCCTTAACTCGATCCTCTCTGTGAGAGTTGAGGCGACCTCGAAGGTCGCCTCCCTGGGTAGTATGGTGACTTTGTGCTGAACTTAGTCGCTGTCGCAGGTCTCCTCCCGAAAGATCACTCCGTGCACTACCGGTCCAGTGACTCCTGCTGGACAGGCTCGAGGTGCGTCTTTGGCGGCTCCGACCTGATCCTTCCCCCGGCACCCTGCTGCGCCGGGAAGGCCCGGCCGATGGCGGGTCTCTCCTACTATTTCCGTAGGTCGGGATGCCTCGGACGGTCTGAGGAGACGGATATTTGATGGGAGAAGGAGGATGCCTGACCGGAGAGGCGATCCTAGTGCCGTCCGGACGGACTAAATTTGGTGGGGCCCTCTCGGCCCTGCCAGCTTGATGGTTTCGCGCTGGGCGAGCTGGACGAGGAACTGGACGTTCTTCGGGGACGGGCTGACGTCTCCGGATCCCCTCGGCCCTCCTTTGGGAATTCCCTCGATCTCTTCTGGGCGTCCTCGAGGAAGGCTGAGAGCTAGGGGTTGATGTCCTAACCGAACGGCTGTACTGCTGCTGTTCGGTCTGAGGCATTTCCCTGAAGTTCGCCTCTTGATGGTGCGTTGAAGGGGTGGAGTTGGCTGCAGGGAGTCTACCCGAACGGCTATGCCTGGATCGATTACTCCGGCGAGACTTAGGAGCCTCGCCTTGCCTCTCTCCAACGTTACCGTTGGTTGTGAGAGGGGGTAGTCGACTCAGAATATCCTGGATTTGCTGACCAGCTGCTGCTAGCTGGCTCCTCAGCTGAGCATTCTCCATCTCCACCGCAGTGTAATAACATGGATTCGGATTAGGCGGCCGGGGCGCCGAACTACCAGTGTCGTCTTGGCCGGCCGGCTTCTTTCCTGGCCTTTGCTGGACTTCAGGAACTTGCTCATCAGGGAGGGCAACATGGCGGGCCTCCTGCCCATCATGCTGTTCTGTCTCGTTGCCATGTTTGGATCGAGTGGTCACCATAGTTGTATGTTTGTGGTAGTACTAATCGGACTTGCTCTCAATGAAAGCACCAAACTGTTGACGCGGTTCTTCGGCAACAGATAATTAAGAGAAGAAGAGAAAGAGATTAGTACTTAAAAGTAGAACCGTCACATATATGAAATCTTTGTGGAAAGAACTAGGTGACTCCAGACACGTTTTTAAGTGGTTCGAAGGTTAAAATCCTTCTACTCCACTAGTCAATATTATTGATCTTTTCTGGGTAATTGGTTTACAAAGTATATAGTTCTTACAAGACTATTTTTCCAACCCCTATCAACTCCCAGGGTCTCCATATTTATAGGAGAAGGCACCTGGAAGTTGGTAGGGAGGTCATCCCGTGACCTTACCATTTGTCATATCAAGTCTGTAATATTCATGATTAATTCCTAAACCTGACACACAAGTGTGGTCTAATCAGTATGGAAGGAGATAATGGGCCGCACGGCCCAACCCGTCCGTGGGTGTCTGAATACGCACGTTCCTGCTGCGTGTCCGAGAAGTCAGGGGGATATCGGACACGTGATGGCAGGATTATGCACGTTTATCTTGCGTGCTGACTTCCCATAGGGTCAGAGCTTCCCGAGAAGCTCGCTACCGGAGCAATCCATAACCCGAGCTGATCCGTCAGTGGTCGCCGGATGTTGTTCCCAGCTCCTGGTGCAACAAGCACGAGCTGGAAACAGGACCCCCTCGAGCTAGAAAGGGCCCATCCTGAAAATAGAGCCTCTGGCCTGTGGGAGCCTCGGACTAAATCATGTTTAGTCCGAGGCTCGTCCTGCTAAACAGCTCGTGGGAAAACCAGGGCGTACAAATTCCTTTGACCTTACGAACTGTGGTAGAAGCATTGTCATCTTTGATCTCTTTGACAGTGTATGTAGGTCCAACCAAAGGAGAAATCAAGGTCTCGTGTGACTTCTTCATAGGACATTGAGAGTCTAAAAGTTTGTAAATGACTTCCAGAAACATCAAGTGTTGACCCTTGCATTTGGCACCACTCAAGGACATGATCTAATCAAAAATAGTAGCAGCAAGATCGATAGTGACACCAGTCCCAATTTTGAACAATAGAAAGGTCATATCTTCAGTGATGGTCGAGGAGTGAGTGGTAGGCATCCAATTGAACATTGAAATTTTGAAAAGTGCATCATAATAGTGAGTAAGGTCCGAGACACGGAGAGATGCACTTGGTTCCTATACCATAGCTTGGCCAACTAATTCAGAAAAAACTTGATCATTTGCAAACTCAATAGAATCATCAATCTCAACAGGAACGAGATGGAGGGCTTTAGCAATTTTAGCAGGACTAAACCTATACCAATGACCCCTAACATAAACCTTATGAAACATAAAGGAAGTCTGATCTAACAACTCATCATTCAGATTTGCATAAAATTCCTTAACTACCCGAGGCACAAACCCATCAAAGCCAAACAAAGAACATAACTAACCCCTTTCTTCTAAAGTAAGCAAAACCCCAAAAACACGATGAGGAGCAAAAAGGAAATTACATTCACTAATAAAGTGATGATGCTCATAAAATTGCATATTTTTCTCATTACCATTAAAACAGAAACTAAGAGAATGAGATATGAAAGAGGAACCTGAAGTACGGATGGGGGCACCTTTTTGTTTAGTGCTTTTGGTATATAATTCAGAAAATTCCAGTGGAGTTGTGCCCTTTGGGTCAGATGCAATAGGAGTGGTCTCTGATGGGTCTGTTTCAGATTCAATTTCCTCCTCCAAATCTTCATGAGGTTCTTCAGGAATTGGCTCGGTCAAGGAGGGGTCCAACTCAGGCAATGAGTCTTCCGTTTCATGAGAGACATCCTCCGAGGAGGTGCAAGGAGGAGGGTTGATTTTTGCCTTCAATTTGAATTTGGATAAAGGAGTGGAATCAGAGATAGAGCTAGTACCTTTTGCTGGAGCCACTTTGGTCTTCTTGGTTTTCTTTGATCCAGTGGCTTTGGATTTACGTTTTCCCTTTGCCTTGGGTGTCAGCACATCAGGGGATAATGACGATTCAGAGTCATGTTTAGACGGATCGGGCACGGCTTCAGTGGAGACAAAATGTGCAGGGCTTGTAGTCAAGGCAGGTTTGGATTTTACTTGACCTTCGGGTGAGGTGAGTGGAACCACCAAGGCTTGGTTTTGCTGAACATCAAGGTTGGGAAAGGTCACTCCTTTACTCGTAGCCCCAATCAAGTGAGATCCCTCGGGACCCGGAAGAGCAAGGACCTTCTTCCTTGCTGTGGTTTTGGGTCGACGACCTGTAGGAGGCGAGGCAGCTATTATTGATGCTGGAACAGGAGGAGAGGAAGAAGGAACTGTCTCAGGAACTATCTCCTTCTGAGACTTCACAGGTTTGGAGGTAGATCCATGGCCTCGGGTCTTCATGGATGCTAGGAAAGAAACAAACGGAGACAACTTGGTTACAAGTGAGAGAGAAAAACAAAAAAACACTTAGAATTAAACAGCCAAAGTGAATCCGAATACATAGAGAATTTGGTGCACAAATGAGGCATGTTTGAAAATGGGTAGCCAAAAATGGGTAACTGAAATTAATGTGATAAATGCCAAAATATCTCATTTTTAAAACAAATTATTTCACACCTTAAAATTAGAAACTTTTGCATGATTTTGAATAGAATGAGATAAAACAAATAAATTGCATCAACTATTTTTCAAACTTGATTTTTTAGTACTCGGTCAAAAAGATTATTTTTTTTTATTTTAAAGAAATTTCCAAAAATAAAAAGATAAATTGCCATACCATATGTGTCCATGAAAATACCAAGTCTTGTTCAAGTGAAACAAGATAACCATTTTTTTCACAAATTAGAATAATGAATTATAATTAAAATACTAAGTGATAATCATAATCATAATTCGAAAAAGAATATACCAATCACAAAAAAAAAATTAATCAATTCATCATGTGTATGAGTCTTGCAACATTCTTACACAGTCTAGTTAACAGACATATGTGTGTGCATGTGTACTCAATTTGGCATTTCTTTTTGGCATTTTAAAGCTAGGGTCATTGCCCATGTTTGGCAATTGTAGCCTTTTCCAAATTGTAACCATAATGGAGGCTATAACTCTTATACGGATGGTAGCCCTTTACACTGGTAGAGTATCATCCAATATAATTGTTAATTACCTGGTACCAACTTACTCATTGTCGGCTTTCACACATCAGTATAGGTAGCTTTTTTCCATAATGGAGCCTGAAAAAGAAACTGGATTAAGGAATGCTCATACTTAAACAAACATAAAGATTTGATCAAATATAAGTTGGATGGTCTAAGAAAATTTCAAATATGTTTTTTATTTCTCACAAAGTATAAGAATTATAACGTTCATTTTCTAAAAATTGAAAAAATATGGTCATCAAATTTCTTCCAAACATGACATGAGATTTACACAATCACATATGCAAGACTAGACAATCAATTAATGGCAATTTCAAATAAAACAAACCCCCAAGGATTTCCTGAGGGAATCAAATCTGACCGTGTCTAAAGCTTTAGTAAAAATATCTGCAATTTGTTTGTTAGTCTCAACATATTCTAAAATTAGAGTCTGTTTTCAACAAGTTCCCTAATAAAGTGATAATGAATGTCAATATGTTTGGTGTGCGAGTGTTGAACAGGATTTTTGGAGATATTAATAGCACTTGTATTATCACAAAAAATTGTTAAAGTTTTAATATCAAACCCATAGTCTACCAACATTTGTTTCATCCACAAAAGTTGAGTACAACAACTTCCAGCAGTTATGTACTTAGCTTCAGCTGTTGACAAGGAGATGGAGTTTTGTATTTTACTATGCTAGGAGACCAAATTGTTTCCTAAGTAAAAACAACCACCACTTGTACTTTTGTGGTCATCTGTGTTTCTCACCCAATCTACATCACTATAACAAACAAGGTTAGAGTTTGTTTCTTAGGAGTACCAAATGCCTAAATCAAGAGTATTATTTATATAACGAATAATTCTTTTAACAACAGTCACATGAGACTCCATGGGGTTCCCTTGGAAGCGAGTGCACACTCCAACATTGTAACTGATGTTTGGGTGACTAGCAGTTAAGTATAGGAGACTCCCAATCATACTCATGTAAAGAGTTGGATCGACTTTCTTCCCATTCTCATATTTAGATAGTTTGACAATGGTTCCCATGGGAGTTTTAGTAGGTTTAGATGCATCGAGCCCAAATCTCTTCACCAAATTCCTAACATACTTGCTTTGTGAAATGAAAATTCCCTCATATGACTGCTTAACTTGGAGTTCTAAGAAAAAATTGACCTTTCCCACCATGCTCATCTCAAACTCTTCCTGCATTTGTTTCACAAATTCCTATACTAGAGAGTCATTAGTAGAACCAAACACTATATCATCACCATATATTTGAGCTATCATAATATTCATATCAACATTATTGATAAAAAGTGTTTTGTCTACTCCCCTCTCTTGTACCCCTATGAGACCAAAAAATGAGTTAGTCTCTCATACCAAGCCCGTGGGGCTTGTTTCAACCCATACAAAGCTTTTTGCAATTTATAAATATGATTAGGATAGTAAAAGTCCTCAAACCCTTTGGGTTGCTCCACATAAGCTTCTTCATTCAAGAATCCATTTAAAAAAGCGGATTTGACATCCATTTGGAATAATTTAAAACCAAGAACACATGAAATAGCTAGCAATAATCTTATGGATTCAAGTCTTGCAACATGGGCAAATGTCTCATCAAAATCAATTCCTTCAACTTGAGTGTACCCCTGTGCAACTAGCCTAGCTTTATTTCTTATTATGGTACCAAATTCATTAGTTTTGATTTTAAATATCCACTTTGTACCTATAACATTAGTATGACTCGGTCTAGGGACAAGGATCCATACCTCATTCCTTGTGAATTGATCTAGCTCTTCCTGCATAGCATTAATCCATGATTCATTATTTAAGGCTTCCTTCACATTTTTTGGTTCCAATGTAGAAGTAAAACAAACAAATTGAACTAAGTTTACATACCTCTTTCAAGTGACCATATCTCTTCAAGATTTCCCAAAATGAGATCAGAAGGGTGATTCCTTTTTACTCTGGTTGATGGTTCTTTTTTAATGGAGTCAGAAGAAATAACTGGATTTTCCTTCTCTATTCGTTCAGTTGTTGTTGCGACAGAATCAGTGTCTGATACATCATCAGTAGCTGTTGTCGCAGCTGAAGGTTTTTCTGTCAAATCTGATATCCCTTTATGCTGCTGAACATCAATGAACCTGTCAATTTCCTCCTTATGGGAGTACTCAGAAAAATCTTTTAGATCATCAACAACCACATTAGCAGATTCCATAACATTTTGGGTTCTCATGTTATAAACACGATAGGCCCTACTATTAGTGGAATATCCAAGAAAAACTCTCAAATCGCTTTTGGCATCAAATTTTCCCAAATTCTCACGATCTCTAAGAATATAACAAAAATACCCAAATACATGAAAATAATTGACATTGGATTTTCTACCTTTTCAGATCTCATATGGAGTTTTATTTGTACCTGGACGCAGAAAAACACGATTAATTGTGTAGCAAGCAGTGTTAATTGCTTCAGCCCACAATTTCTTTGTGAGTTTTTTGCTATTCAACATAACTCTGGCCATTTCCTACAAGGTACGATTTTTCTGTTCCACTATTCTAGGGTTTTGGGTGCAGAAAATTCATGCAAAATTCTAAAAGATTTACAATATTCATCATAAACAGAATTTTCAAACTCCTTACCATGATTACTTCGTATTCTTACAATTTTTCCAATGTTACAATTTTTTTCAACTCTTAGTCTTGTATAGAGAGTTTGAAAAGCTTCAAATGTATCTGATTTTTCTCTTAAGAAATCTACCCAAGCAAATCTAGAAAAATCATCAACACATACAAAAATGTATCTCTTACCATTAATACTTTCAACCTGTATAGGACCCATGAGATCCATATGCAATAATTCCAACACATGTGAAGTATTAGTATCAGATAGTGCTTTATGGGAAACTTTCAACTGTTTTCTCAATTGACATGATTCACACTTACCAAGTGATTCTTTACCTAGCTTGGGTATACTATGGATGAGACCTGCATTAGCAATCTTTTTCAAGTTTTTGAAATTTATATGTCCAAGTTTTTCATGCCAGAAATCAGTATATTAAAACTCGATGATGACGCATGACATGTGGATTTTTGTGTAAGTGTGTAACAATTATCCAAAGACCAAGAACCTTTAAGAACAATGTCACCTTTTTTATTTACAACATTATACTCATTATGCGAAAAATTAACAAGAAAACCTTTGTCACAAATTTGGCTTATGCTAATTAAGTTAGCTTTTAGCCCATCAACAAGAAGAACATTTTTCAGTTTTGGTAACCCTTCAATATTTAGAGTACCTTTACCTAAAATATTTCCTACCATTCCATCCCCGAATGTTGTTACTCCACACTTCAAAGATTTGAAGTTGGTGAGTATGCTGGCATTACCAGCCATATGTCTTGAACACCCACTATCAAAGTACTATGAACTAGATGCATGTATTTTATGACATGTAAAGGTAGCCAAGCAAATAGTATTGTTTTTCATGACCCACGTTGTTTTTTATTTGGAATTTCTTTTGGTCAAGAATTGATTCATGCTATCAAAGTGTTTAACATAATTCTTTTTAAATAAATTCAACAGAGAAAAACACTTAGGTCTTATGTGTCCTTTCGTACCACAAAAATGACAAAATGGTACAAATTGTCCAATGTTTCTCTTCAGAGAAATTTTCTTTCCTTGTAGATTTGTTGGTACAGATGACAACTGTGTGGTCTCCGAAGAGTCACTTGTTCTTGCAAAATGGTTAGTTGTCACAACAGACGGATAATTCATAGATTTTACAAAAATCGTGTTCTTAGAAGATTTAGATCCATTAGATCCCAGTCCACTGTAATCACCAGCCTTTTTTCCTGCAGAGAGAATATCATCCAAAATTTCTGATTTGGATTAGGCATTTTGACACCTTTTTGCATAAGATCAATTTCTTTACTCAAATAATTAATTTCATCATTTTTGGAAGCAATAATCATCTCAAGTTCTTTATTTTTTTCAACAGATTTTTTATTATTGCTAGCCATTAATCGACTCTCTAAGCAAACTTTCACCCATTGATTATACATTATTTTCTAAGAATCTTTCAATGACTCCTCATCTAAGTTAGAATCATCAGAGTCAGTATCAGATTTTTCATTATTCTGAACAGAATTATTAAGGCATACCAAATCCTTGGAATCAACTGAAGAAAAAATCATACATTTGTGAACAGAGGTTAATGCAACATTATTGTCTTCCTCATCACTCTGTTCAGAGTCTTGATCACTCCAAGTAGCTGCCATGACTTTCTTTTTCTTTAAGGTATTTGCACACTCGGATTGAATGTGTCCAAATCCTTCACATTCCCTGCACTGAATATCCTTTTTATTAGTTTCAAAGGGTTTAGAAAAATTACCTTTTGGGTTCTTGGATATGGCCTTTTTGTTTCCCAATTTCTTTATGTACTTTTGAAATTTTTTTGTTAACAAAGCCATCTCATCATCTGAACTTTCCTTTTTTTTTTTTGGAAGATTCCTAGGCAATAGATTTCTCATTGATTTCTTCTACTTTACCTTTTTGTCTGATTTGATGGTTTAGTTCAAAAGTTCGAAGTGAACCCATCAATTCTTCTACTTTTATTTTGTCCAGATCTTTTGCTTCTTCAATTACAGTGAGCTTACTCTGATACATGTCAGGGAGAACTCTAACAATTTTTCGAACTAAAACATTTTCTTCAAGTTTCTCACCAAAAGAAAAATATTCGTTAGCAATATCTGACAATTTCTCATAAAATTCAGTGAGCATTTTCATTCATTTTCAAATTTTGTTGTGAGCATAACAAGCCTAGAACGCTTGACATTAGCAG
The DNA here is from genome assembly GCF_963169125.1 of Humulus lupulus. Lineage (NCBI taxonomy): Eukaryota > Viridiplantae > Streptophyta > Magnoliopsida > Rosales > Cannabaceae > Humulus > Humulus lupulus. The sequence goes on along the minus strand of NC_084802.1, from coordinate 121,697,773 downwards.
TTCCTTCAAATTGGGTGTTTACCGAGTTTTTCGGAAACGAATAACTAACGGAATAATAAAAAGATAAGAACTGTAGAAATGCTGAAATGTAACTAAACAAACAGCGTTTTTACGTGGTTCAGGCGTTAACAAGCCCTAGTCCACGAGTCGATGTTATTATACTTGGAAAAGGTTACAGTAAGATGGCTGGTGCACAAGAACTTCACACACTCACAGTGTTTCTCTCGGGTTCTCTTGAAGAAGATGAAGCTAGAGAGATTTTAGTAGAGTTTTTGCTATATGATTTGTTTGTCCCTCTTCTTGTAAAATGAAGGGGTCTTTATAGCTAGGGTTTTGGATTAGGGTTTTTCTCTACGTACATGAGTCTTAATTACACCAGCCATAAATAGGGATACAATTACTGTAGTAGCATGGCTATAAGACTCTATGTGGGTATATTTACGTGAAAGTATGGGGAACACACAAAGTCAGCCGTCTTTTCCAAGTTGTCAGTGGAACAGTAGGCGAAAAGGTACCCTTAGGCGTGCTGGGATGTGTGCGGCTTTGACCTGACGGGCATGTCAGGCGGGATCCTGTGTCAGGCGGATATCATTCCAAATATGCCTCCTCCAGGACTCGACCGTTTGGCTTTGTTCCGTGCGAGGCACGGAACTGCTTCCGCGGAGACCACTCGGAGAGCTTCTCCTGGAAGGAGCGTCCCCGAAGGATACCCCTTCGGGAGTCTGGGAGAGTTGACGAGTTTCCGTATTGTGTTTGCTTGGAAGAGTAATCCGGACACCAAGCGGGAGAGGTGAAGCCTTTCTGTTCATCCGCGAGCTCTGGTCACCTACCGTGAAAGACATCGATAATTCTGCTTCCCCGAGGCCATCAATCTAAACACTATCCGGAAATCTGGATAACATTTACCCCCCAAGGTCACGGAGCTTTGAGGGATCCGGGAGCTTGTACAATCGGTTTCTTAGATTAGGCGAGGGGGCACCTTCTGTGTTCCCGGAAGGGTTCCTTTTTCCCGCCTGAGTGTTAGTATGAAAAAGAAAGGGAATTTCTTCTATTTGAGATCAAGTACTCAAGTGCGGCAAGGACCACGTGTCATTCTGGGAATGGTTCTGCGACCAAGACGTATGCGTGAGGCGACTGGTTGAGTATGCGTGCGTCAGTCATCTGACTAATGATTTGACGGTTTTTAATGGTACTCCGGGCCCGAGGTGGTGTAATGATGGGAAATAAATACTTTATTCCCATCCGAGGAGTCATAAATAGGATCGTCGCTTCCTCTCCAGCCGTTGGATCTGATGCACACGGAATGGGAAGATCGGGACCGTCCACTTGAGGAATTCGAAACGGCCTCTTCCCTGCTATAAAAACGAGGGAAAGGACCTTTCTTCCTCTTTACGCTTTCAGATTCTCCATCTTTAGGATTTTCAGATTTCCAAACCTTCGAACTCTCAGGCTTCCCAGCTTACGTTCCCCCGAACTTGCCATTTCTTTTGGTAAGTATCTGGAAACTTTTCTTTTTGATTTGGCGGTGGGTTTATTCCCCGAAGTTCCTGGTTTGAATCGCCGTTCATCTTTGCAGCTTTTACTTCTCGCGATCGTGCTGTGCAGTGATCCAGTTACTCCTTCAACCTCCAACTACCCGAATATCAGTAAGTATTTCTACTTTGCTCTTTCCTCCCAAACCTTAGGTTGTTGGTAGTTGTTAGAGTAGAGGTTTCTTCCATTATTGCTTATGTGCATGTGTGAATAGGGCTTTGGTAGGCATGTGATTGATTGTGACTCGATAAGTAGCCTTTTCTGCATGTTTTGGCGATTTGCGTTTGGAAAGTCGTCCCTTGTTTTGCTGTTTTAGGGCATAAGCATGAACGCCTTTAGGGTGTCTTTCTCTGGAAAAACACTTCTTTTGGTGGGCTTAGGCTCGGGGTCTGAGTCTGGTTCCTTGCAGTCCTTCGGGTGGCATGGTGCCAATCCCTCGGTAAGCTCGGTGGGAGCCTCTCCAAGCAGTTTTCGGGGAGGGTCTCCCCGACGCCTTTGATACCACTAGGGTATGACAAGGGTGCTGACTGCTTAGAGTGTTTTCTTCTTTCTTTTCTTTTGTCCAGTGACGAACATCTCGAAGGAACAACTCCTTGCTGCGGGGGAGGCTGATTCTGCCCAAGAGAAGGGCTCTCCTGTCGCTGGTGGAAAGGGGAAAGGAAAGGCGAAAGCGGTCGCGGCTAGCCCACCAACCTCCAATAGTTCCATCTGGGAGATGGACCAAAAACCGAACCTTTTCAGGAATTATGGCATGCTGGAGCTGTATTCCTCTGAGGCAGGCCTGAAGAACATCCCAGGTCTGATGTGGCACCGTCTGTCGGTGCTGGGCGAGTCAGCTAGCCAGAGTCACGAGGGCTTTGGTGCCTGGAGCTGGGCACACATAGTGTGCGGGGCGCACTTGCCCCTAAGGAGTTACTTCGCCAATTTCTGTGTGAAGGCGGGGATTGCCCCCTTCCAGTTAATTCCTCCCAGCTACAAGCTCTTAGCAGGGTGGTTCATCTTTTGCAAGTCCCGGAGACTGGAAGCTCCTACCCCGGAGGAGGTGCTGTACTTTTACGGGTTGAAGTCTCAGCCTATGAGGGGTCATTCAGACAAGGTGGGGTTTTACAGGCTAGAAAGGCACCCGGACGTGATGTGCCCCACTTGTCATACCGCGAGGGTTCCAGACCTCCGGGAATACTGGTTCCTGACGACTGGCTTCCCGCTGAAGAGGGTGCCAGCCCTATCTTTGGACTTCAAAATCCCTGGTAAGCGCTCCTTCCTCTCCTTTTCTACTTTGTTTCTTTGCACTTGATTTGCTTTTTGGGAGGATCTCTAACGCTTGTATTTTATTTTCGCAGAAGTCGTTCCGCGGACACCTCGCTGCGCGGAGATGATAAGGAGGTCCAAGTTCTACGAAGGGCTTTCTGAGGAAGAGTTGAAAGTGGAGGGACTTGTGACCTCCGAATCGTTGAGGGAGTATGGGCTACTTGCCTCCTTCCAAAACATCGAGCCAGTGAGTGGCAGGGGGCAAACTCAGGTGTCAGCTGATATCCGGGAGCAGATTGCCCTGGAGCTGTCTAAGGTGATCACCCAAGCAGCTCGGGACGAAAATACTCTATCTCCTAGTTGGGCGGAGAGGTTCCCCGACCCCCAGCCGGAGGAAGAGGAGATCGAGGCTCGCCACGCCGCGGCTTACCCTAACGAAGGGGCTCCGGGGGCTAGTACCTCCGGGAGAGGTAAGACTAGTTTTCGATTGATCCACACCCCCAGCCTGTCTGAGGTTTCCCGGACCTCTCAGATGGGGTTTGATCCCCATTTCCTTAGGCTAGATCCGCGTAGGATACCTTTCGACAGGTATTGCGATAGGGTAGATGAGCTCCTCTGGTGTCTGAGTGATGGTAGTCTGCCAGAAGGTGTCATCATGGTTGACCCTTCTTCTCTCAGCATGTCATTCCCGGACTTCAAGGAGTACGGGAGCTTCCTGGAGCAGGAAGCGGTGTTTTGTTTTGCTCGGGGAAGGCCATCCACGTTTCTCGTGCATGGTCGTCCCTTTCAAACTTTTCTTTTTCTTGTTTCTTGTTCCCTGCTGGTGGGCTTGCTTGTGCTTTTATGTTGTTGATTGTCTTGTCTTCCGCTTATCTTCTTTCTCATTGCTTGTTGGTTCGTTAACCTTGCTTTGTACGTTTCTTGCAGAGTATCCCGAAGCAAAGATGTTGGGGAGGGTTACTTTGCTTATTAAGAAGGCTGCCACCAGCCAAGACCCGTCCACTGGGAAAGGACGGAAGACCAAGGCTGGTAGGGGAGGTAAGGCTGCCTCCCCCAAGAAGACAAGTGGCGAGGCGCAAGCGTCTCCGAGGGTAGAGAAGTCCCCTGCTGACGGGCCTTCCGAGACTATGATGGTCTCGAGTAGCAGCAGCGACGGGGAAGGGCTTGTGTTCCCCGTGAGGACAACTGGGGTGAGCAAGCGTCCCGGAGGAGATGCTGAGGGCGCTAAGAACAAACGCCTTAGACACTCTTCTCCCGGTCGAAGGCAACAACAACAGCAACGACAGCAACCACAACTACAACAACAGCAGCAACAGGAACAAGAGAGACAATCACCAACGCTGCAGCAGCAGCAACAACAACATCCAAACCAGCAGCAGCAACAAGGGCAATTACTTCTGCTGCCGCAGCAGCAAAAGCAACAGACCGGGGCCTTAATACCCCGGCTGCCTCCTCCTCCAGCCCAAAGGGGGTCCACCCTTCCGGGGTCTCCGTCTTCTCAGACAACCAATCTTCCCCTGCCTGGCCTGAAGTTCCACTTTCCGCGGAAGCCAACCAGTTTTCCTGCTGCTCTCCTGGAGGGTGTAAGACGGGCCGATAGTTTTTTGAAGAGGCGGTTAGAGGCGGAGAAGGCCGTTACTCAGGGAAGGGCAGATAACTTGTCTGCCGTGAAGAGAGCTGAGCTGGCCGAGGGGGTGAGATCTCTTCACCCGGCCGGAGCGGTTCTGGATGGTCCAGCCTTGGAGAAGAGGCTGGTGCCCAGGCTCGGACGTGCATTGGCGCCGTTCGGAGCTGAGATGATGGAGGACATGGCCCTGAGCTTATGCGAGCTCAATTCTGAGAAGTGGGCCATCAGTAGCAGCAAGGATCCGCTGTTGCTGACACACGCTGTGAAGCAGTAACTGTCCGGGGTAAGCCATCATTTGTTATTTTTTGGGATCACCTGTCTTTTGGTCCGGCTTTAACTCATTCTGTTGTCTTTCCTTGCAGGCCTCTATGATCGCGGAACGCTCGTTCCGGGAGGTTGGTGCAGCTCTGGTTCAGCTGGAGGAGAGCCAGCTGGCTCGCCAGGCCTTGGAGGCGGAGAAACAGAAGCTGACCCAACAGGCCTTGGGGGCTTCGGAGAAGATTGATCAAGCCCGGCGTACGGCTGAAGAAGAGGCGGAGAAGAAATATCTTGCCAAATATCAAGAGTACCGGGCCAAGGCAGAGAATGAGTTCAGACAGCGGTCAGATGGGATGAAGGCCGAAAACTCCAAGCTCCGGGAAGAGCTGTCCCAAGCCAAGGTGGAGAAGGATACCCTGGAAGCCCGCTTGCAATCAAAAAACGATCTCCTCCTTAAGCGGCAAGAGGAATATTCCACTCTTCAGAGTAAGCTGCACGAAGAGGAGCAACTCCATAAGAGGAGCAGGGATCTCGTGTCTATGCTGCAGTTGGGGCTCGCCGAGAAGGATAAAGAGATCGGGGCCTTGCAATTCACTGCCAGGGGGCATGTGACCGAGAAGCAATCCGTGCTGAACCAAAATAGGGAGCAGCGCAAGGAGATTGATTCTCTTAAGGGGGAGCGGGATGCCTCCAAGGCCGAAATGGAAAAATTGAGGGCCCAACTAACTGTCGCGGAAGCACAGCTGGCAACCTCCGAGGCGGAGCGCTTGAAGGAGAAGGAGGATGCTGAGGTGATACTGAACAGGACGATTAATATATCGCATGTGGTCCTCATGCATCAACTCTGGAAAGTGAATCCGGAGGTATTAGGCTATCTGGGAGATGATGCCGAAGCCATGAGGGAGAAGCTACTCGTGTGGGATCAGGGCCCAGAGGCGTACGTCCAAACTTACAACATTGACGAACGTGCTGAAGCTCCTGAGGCGGGAGATCCCGGAGAGGCGGGGACCTCTGAACCTTCTCATGACCAAGTTCCTCCTTCCAATGAGCCGACTCCGCCAGCCTCCGTTGAAACCGATGCCCCCGAAGCTGCGGTCGTGGAAGCTGTAGTTACCCCCAATGCTTGAAGGGGTTTTATCTTTAATTATTTTTCATTTTGAGTTTTTCATTGCGGACATTTTTACCATAATCATAGCATTCTCCTTTCTTTTCTGCCGAGTTCTTTATTTATCCTTGCGCTTAGGGTAGACATTTATACGGTAGAAACTGTTGTAGGGGCGTATGGGGTTTTGGTTCCAACGGCCAAAACCTATGCACTTCCCACTTGAAGCTTTAACGGATGATGTCTTTTCCCATGTAGTTTCTAGGTTACGAAGGTTTCCTGGTTCCAACGGCCAGGCTCCTTTCACCGTATTTTAGCTTTCCTGAGGCAAATAGCCAATCCCGGGACTTGTAGTTATACTGTTCGCTGGGATTGCTAAGGTGAGTCGCTCCATTGTTTGGAACGGGAGTTCTTTTGGTGAGCGTCGCTAGACTTAAGGTTAGATCTTTGCGAAGCAAAACTAACTGTTGTTGCGAACCTCATTGTGGCTGACTTCAGGGACCTGGCATGGAGCCCTGCGAGGCAAGGCTTATTGCTGTCGGGGAAATCGCCACGCCCACCAGGTGTGATCCTGGAGCAGGGGCTTTGCGAAGCAAAGCCGGCTGTGAGTGGGGGGATCAAGCATGTCTGCTTCTGGAGCTGAAACTTGCAATGGCCATGGAGCTTGCCATGCATTATTTTGTGAGATCCGGAGTTGGAGCCTGCGAAGCAAGGCTTACAACGGTCGCGGATCTTGCCATCTTTCGCCTCGCTGGACCCGGAGCTGGAGCTTGCGAAGCAAAGCTCTACAGCGCTCGCGGATCTTGCCATCTTTCGCCTTGCGGGATTCGGAGCTGGAGCTTGCGAAGCAAAGCTCTACAGCGCTCGCGGATCTTGCCATCTTTCGCCTTGCGGGACCCGGAGCTGGAGCTTGCGAAGCAAAGCTCTACAGCGCTCAGGGATCTTGCCATCTTTCGCCTTGCGGGATCCGGAGCTGGAGCTTTGCGAAGCAAAGCTCTACAGCGCTCACGGATCTTGCCATCTTTCGCCTTGCGGGACCCGGAGCTGGAGCTTGCGAAGCAAAGCTCTACAGCGTTCGCGGAGAATTCTGCAAAGGACTTGTCAGGGAGTTGGGGGTGTTTTGGCGTAGCTCTATGAACGTGCCTCAACCCCCAGTCCCGTCCATCGCTGGGCTACACAGGAGATAATTCTCATGATACATAATGGCAGGCATTTCCATGGCAATTTTCACATAAGCACATAATGCACATATGACACGTAATGCAAGCATGTTCATGGCAACAAATAAACCTAAGCTCAACAATTTAAACATTTCAAACAATTTATAAATTTTAAACACAATGCTAGCACATAAGTGGTGTTCTGTGTACGTTTTGTTCAAGGGGCGTATGGTTATGCCTTAGCCATGTATACCCCCCAAGTGAGCGTGGGGTCCGGACGTCTCCGGACCGCGTGGTCACTTGTTAAAACGCAGCTTTGAACACAGGGATAAAAAGTGCAGTAAAAGCGGAGTGAATCTCTCCGTGTTTCATTAAATTAGCCTGCTAGGCGTGAGTTTTACAACAGGGAGGATTATTTCCACATTTTTCACTTTTGTTATTTTCACCAAGGACTTCCGACTGGATGGTCCGGGGCCTACTGGTAGTAACGGCGGAGGTGCTCCGCGTTCCAGGCGCGCGGGACTTTAGATCCGTCGAGTCTCTTTAAGTGATACGTCCCATGGCCCACTTTTTCTTGGACTTCGTAGGGGCCTTCCCAGTTGGGTCCGAGGACTCCTACTCCCGGGTCCTGCGTAGCAGGAAATACTCTCAGTAGGACAAGATCCCCAACTTCGAATGTACAGCTCTGGAATCTCATGTTAAAGTGTCGGGCTATCTTGCCTTGGTACATTTTTAGTTGGACCTGCGACTGCTCCCGGAGCTCTTCGATCATGTCCAAGGACTCCTGGAGGAGGGCATGGTTCCGGGTAGGATCGTAGGTGTCTTGCCTGTGAGAGGGGATCATAGCTTCTACTGGGATGACGGCCTCGCAACCGAAGGTCATGGAATAAGGCGTGTGCCCCGTCGAAGTTCTCTCTGTTGTGCGATAGGCCCAAAGTACTCGCGGAAGTTCTTCCGGCCAGTGAGCCTTGCAGGCTTGGAGTTTTTTCTTCAACGTGGTCTTTAATATTTTGTTTACAGCTTCCACTTGCCCATTAGCCTGGGGTCTGGCGACTGCGGAAAAGCTTTTGATAATTCCATGCGAAGCACAGAAGTTCGTGAAGTGTTCACTGTCAAACTGCCTTCCGTTGTCGGACACAATTTTCTGTGGAAGCCCAAAACGACACACTATATTCCTGATGACAAAATCCAGTGCTTTTTTTTATGTGACCGTGTTCATAGGTTCAGCTTCAGCCCATTTGGTGAAGTAGTCTACCGCGACTATGGCGTACTTCACTCCACCCTTTCCAGTTGGGAGGGAACCTACTAGGTCAATGCCCCAAACGGCGAACGGCCAGGGGCTGGTCATTAGGGTAATTTCTGTAGGCGGCGCTCGCGGAACCTTGGCGTACCTCTGGCACTGCTCACACTTCCTGACATAATCCACACAATCCTTCTTCATGGTGGGCCAGAAGTATCCTTGTCGAAGGATCTTTTTGGAGAGGCTCAGCCCGGAGGTATGATCGCCACAGAAGCCTCCGTGAATCTCATGGATGATGGTGCTGACTTCGGTTCCGGCAACACACCTAAGGAAGGGTATGGACAACCCCCTGCGGTAAAGCTTTCCATCCATAACCACATATCGGGGAGCTTGATATTGGAGCTTCCTTGCGTCAGCTTTATCTGTGGGGAGCTCTCCGGTGGTGAGAAATCTGAGGATGGGTCCTATCCAGGAGTGGGAATGGTCGATGATGGCGTTTATCCTTCGTGTCTCAGTACTGGGGGCTTCTAAGTGCCCGATGGGGACTAAGCCATACTGTTCAATCTCCGGGTCCGTTGCAAGCTTAGCCAGCGTGTCCGCGAGTGAGTTCTGGTCCCGGGGGACCTGGCGGATTTGGTAGCCTTTGAAATGCTGCAGTAGATCGCGGGAGAGAGACACGTAGGCAGCCATCCTTTCGCCTTTCGTCTGGTATTCCCCGGATATTTGGTTTACCACAAGTAGGGAGTCGCTGTATACTTCGATTTTTTGGGCTCCGACTTCTCTGGCCAGTCGTAACCCAGCTAACATGGCTTCGTGTTCTGCCTCGTTGTTGGATGCTGGGAACGCGAAACGGATGGCGCTCTGGAGCTGATGCCCTTGGGGAGATATTAGGATGACCCCCGCTCCAGCTCCTTTTTCATTTGAGGCTCCGTCTACATAGACCTTCCAGGTGGGAAGTTCCGGGACAGTATCTTCCGGGAGGTCATTCATTCCCGAGCATTCCACAATAAAGTCCGCGAGAGCTTGACCTTTTATGGAAACACGTGGTTGGTAGTGGACGTCGAACTGGCTCAGTTCCATGGCCCACTTAAGCAATCTGCCAGAAGACTCGGGCTTCTGCAGGACTTGTCGGAGAGGGTGGTTGGTGAGTACTTTGATGGTGTGCGCCTGGAAATATGGCCTCAGCTTCCGTGAGGCGATCAGCAAGCAGAGGGAGAGTTTCTCGATCATCGAATATCTGGACTCGGCGTCCAATAACCTCTTGCTTACGTAATACACAGGGAGCTGGATACGGCCATCTTCCCGGACGAGAGCGGCACTTACTGCGTGCTCAGTCACAGCTAAGTATAAGAACAACGCCTCTCCTTCGACAGGTTTGGACAGAATGGGAGCTCGGGTTAAATGTTCTTTGAGGTGTTGGAAGGTTGCTTCGCATTCGGGGGTCCACTCGAACTTCTTGTTTCCTCGCAACACATTGAAGAAGGGGATACACTTGTCAGTGGCCTTGGATACGAAGCGGCTGAGAGCAGCTACCCTTCCGGTAATGCTCTGGACATCTTTATGTTTCCGGGGGGAAGGCATATCTATGAACGCCTTTATTTTCTCAGGGTTGGCTTCCACTCCGCGGGAGCTGACAATGAAACCGAGGAACTTCCCAGACGAGACCCCGAAAGTACATTTCTTTGGATTTAGTTTCATCCCGTACTTTCGGATCACGGCGAAAGCTTCCTCAAGGTCGTCACTGTGGTCCCCGGAGGTCTTGGACTTTACCAACATGTCGTCCACGTACACCTCCATGTTCCTCCCCAGTTGGTCCTTGAACATTTTGTTTACCAGACGCTGGTACGTCGCCCCAGCATTCTTCAAACCGAAAGGCATGACCACGTAACAGTAGACACCCTTGTCCGTGAGGAAGCTGGTGTGTTCCTGGTCCGCGACATGCATCTTGATCTGGTTGTATCCGGAGTACGCATCCATGAAGGATAAGAGTTCGTACCCGGAAGTAGCGTCTACCATTTGATCGATTCGCGGGAGAGGGAAACAATCTTTCGGGCAGGCCTTGTTTAGGTCCGTGAAGTCAATGCACATTCTCCAGGACCCATCGGGTTTCGGGACCAGAACTGGGTTGGCCAACCACACGGGATAGTGCGACTCCTGGAGAAAGCCTATGGACATCAATTTGTCCACTTCAGCTTTGACGGCTTCGGCTCTCACTGGGTCTAGCGGCCTCCTCTTTTGGCGAATTGGAGTTGCAGATGGGTCTATGTTGAGTGCGTGGCACGCAACATTGGGATTAATCCCCGTCATATCAGCGTGGCACCATGCCAGGATATCCTGATTATCCTTCACAGTGGCCACGATCTTATCTCGAACGGCCGACGGCAGGTTTTTCCCCACCTGAATGACCTTGGTGGGCTCTCCCGGGTTGAGGATCACCTCTTCGACTTCCTCCATCGGCTCTATTGCCTTCTCGATTCCCACTCTTGGGTCGAGTTCGTCAAAGTATGCCTCCTGAGCACCCCCAGTTTCTGGCAATTCTTCCGCCAAAGGAATGGCAACAAACGTCTCTTGGACCGTGTAGACGGATCGGACGGAGACGTTATAACAGCTCCGTGCACTTCTTTGGTCTCCTCGGAGGGTGCCAATACGCCCATCGTCGCATGGAAACTTCAAACATAAGTGGCGTATCGAGGTTATGACCCCACACTCGATCAGGACTGGTCGGCCTAAGATGGCATTATACGCCGTGGGGCAATCGACCACCACGAATGTGCTATGCTTGAAGGCACAAGCGTCGCTTTCTCCTCTGAGGGTGACTGGAAGTTGAATTTTGCCTAATGGCATGAGTGCGTCCCCATTGAAACCTTGAAGCTGGATGGGGCATGGGGCCAGGTCCGTCTCGGTCAATCCGATCGCGTGGAAGGCCGCTTTGAAGAGGATGTTCACGGAGCTTCCGTTATTGATCAAGATCCGTGAGACCTTCTTATTGGCAATCTGGGCTTCCACTACGAGGGGATCGTTGTGGGGGAAGTGCACATGTCGAGCATCGTCCTCCGTGAAGGTGATGGGAAGATCCATCATTCGGGGACGTTGAGCAGGTGATTGGACCAAAGCGCACATCTCCTCGGCGTGCTCTAACTCCTTCAAGTACCTCTTCTGGGAGTTGCGGGTACTTCCGGCAAGGTGTGGTCCTCCGAAAATGGTGGCGACGTGTCCGTCAACGGGTGGCGGAGCAAGGCCGGGCGGATATGGGTTGCCTGGTCCTGGAGCCAACAAGGCAATGGGCGCCGGAGCGGGTGGAGCAGGAAGTGCTGGGAACTGAGACCCGGGAGCTTGGGGGTGACCGGCTCCAGGAGCGCTAGCGGCCCCCCTCTGTCCCGGGGAATATGCAGCTCCGTGAACTACCCCCTGTCCGGGATAGATAATGGGTATCCTCACCCACTGACCGAGGTGTCCCGCTCTTGCCAGGGACTCGATCTCATCCTTCAGCTGAAGGCACTCATTCGTGGTGTGCCCCACGTCTCCGTGAAACTCACACCTCTTATTGGAGTCTCGTGGACGCCTTCCTCCGTGAGACACTTTCGGGGGCTTCCTGTAGTTGACCATATTACAGGTCGCCCGATAGACATTCTCTCGCAAGTCTATCAAACTGGTATATTCCGTGAACTTGGGCTCATAGTCCTTTCGGGGTTTCTTTGAATGGTCTCCCCAGTTGGAGTTTCTTCCGCTTCGTTTGCTCCGCGATTGGCTCAAATTTCGTTCTGGGGCTTCCGCTTGCGGCTGCGGCATGCCAGGAGCGATACTACATCCGGTTTGTACTGCTCCGTACCCAGAGAAATGGGTTTGACTCGGCGTCTGAGCAGACGCGGAAGGCCCATACACACTAGGAGTGAATCGGGCTCCTGGAAGCGTGAGGGCTGGTGCGGGAGCTTGCGAAGCAAAGCTCGGCGCAGTCACGGAAGGGGTTGGAGCCGGGGGAACTCCAAAGGCCTGCTGGTAGGCATCCTCAAGGTTGATGATTCCCTGAGCTTTTGACATGAATTCGGACAGTGTTTCTGCCCGTCTCCTTTGCATTTCCCCCCACAGCAGGGAGCCGACAGTAAGGCCCGATTGAAGGGCGATCAGCTTCATGTCATCGCTGACCTTGGTTTTTGCAGCAGCTTCCATCATTCTCTGAATGAAAGCTTTGAGGTTCTCAGTGGGTTGCTGCTTGATGTTGGTTAAGGAACCAACCTCCATGTCGTGGTCGCGGGCAGCAATAAACTGCCTCCTAAACGCGGACTGTAGCTCCTTCCAACTGTGGATTGATCCGGGAGCTAATCTTTTCCACCAGTCCTCCGCGGACTTGGTAAGGGTGAGTGAGAAGCACATGCATTTGGCGTCCTCACTGACACGCGCCACTTGCATCATTTTATTGTATTTAGCTAGGTGGGTACGCGGGTCTGTCCTCCCATCATATAATTCTATGTGAGGCATTTTGAAGTTATCCGGGAAGGACGTTTCCGCGATCCTCCTAATACATGGTTCCGGGTCTTCCTCCTCTGAATCTGACAGGGCCCCACTTTGCTTCCGGACCAGCTTGGTCAAGGCAGCAATCTGTTCCTCGAGCCTCTTCGTATCGCTTTCCGGGAGGTCACGTCCCCGGAGCTTGTCATTAATATGATTTCGGAGGTCATCTCCGCGAGGCCGGGCCTTTTCCCCTTTGGCCTTTTCATACTTGGCCTCCAACCTTCTTCTTAGGTCCACCGTGGACCAGCTATCTTCGGAGTGCGAGTTCGCAGCCCGACCGTCCTGATTGACGGAATCACTGGGGCGGTTGTTCCTTCCCCTAGGCCTGGGTGCCTTAGCACCGGGCCCTTTAGGCACAGAGTGCCCCCTTGGGGCTGAAGGACGTCTGGGCTTAGGAGCGCCAGAGACCTTCTGCACGCGGGGGGGGCAGTCGGCCTGGTGATTCACGCCTTTAGGAGGTGCAGGGGCGTCGGCGCGCACAGGCTCTCCAACTTTTTCTTTGCCCTTGTTAGGGGCGGCTTTGGATGGTCCAGCAGCGGCTGGATCCGGCATGGGGGCATCAGCACCACCTAGAACAGAGGCATCCTCGTCCGAGTCGCCTAGATCTCCGAACTTACTTTGGAGGCGTTCCATCATGCGTTGCATTCTTTCGGAGACGCGCTCCTGCTCAGTAAGCTTGGCCTTAGTGGCCACCAGTTCTTCGGCTACTTGGACCAGTTCTGGGTCCTTCTCATAGTAGCAGCCGTCCTTGTAATAACCGTCTTGGACATACTCTTCTTCGTCTTCTAAGTATGTTGTATCTTCGGTACTGACCTGATCCTGGCGGGATGTCGGGTCTTCACCTTGGTAGTCTAAGGGTTCGCTTTGCACCACATCTTCCATCACGGTATCGGGGTTGACCGTAGCATTTTTGTCAACAGCGGATTTTCTCGTAGTCACCATCTCTTTAGCACGAAGTGAATACAAAAAACGTACACAGAAAAAGAGCTGACTAACAACTTCCTACAGCTCTCAATGAAAGCACCAAAATGTTTACCGAGTTTTTCGGAAACGAATAACTAACGGAATAATAAAAAGATAAGAACTGTAGAAATGCTGAAATGTAACTAAACAAACAGCGTTTTTACGTGGTTCAGGCGTTAACAAGTCCTAGTCCACGAGTCGATGTTATTATACTTGGAAAAGGTTACAGTAAGATGGCTGGTGCACAAGAACTTCACACACTCACAGTGTTTCTCTCGGGTTCTCTTGAAGAAGATGAAGCTAGAGAGATTTTAGTAGAGTTTTTGCTATATGATTTGTTCGTCCCTCTTCTTGTAAAATGAAGGGGTCTTTATAGCTAGGGTTTTGGATTAGGGTTTTTCTCTACGTACATGAGTCTTAATTACACCAGCCATAAATAGGGATACAATTACTGTAGTAGCATGGCTATAAGACTCTATGTGGGTATATTTACGTGAAAGTATGGGGAACACACAAAGTCAGCCGTCTTTTCCAAGTTGTCAGCGGAACAGTAGGCGAAAAGGTACCCTTAGGCGTGCTGGGATGTGTGCGGCTTTGACCTGACGGGCGTGTCAGGCGGGATCCTGTGTCAGGCGGATATCATTCCAAATATGCCTCCTCCAGGACTCGACCGTTTGGCTTTGTTCCGTGCGAGGCACGGAACTGCTTCCGCGGAGACCACTCGGAGAGCTTCTCCTGGAAGGAGCTTCCCCGAAGGATACCCCTTCGGGAGTCCGGGAGAGTTGACGAGTTTCCGTATTGTGTTTGCTTGGAAGAGTAATCCGGACACCAAGCGGGAGAGGTGAAGCCTTTCTGTTCATCCGCGAGCTCTGGTCACCTACCGTGAAAGACATCGATAATTCTGCTTCCCCGAGGCCATCAATCTAAACGCTATCCGGAAATCTGGATAACATTGGGTTTGAAGGATTTTCCAAGCATTTTTGGCCGAAACACGTGAAGAAATCAATTTAATGTAACATTCACCAACACCATTAAAAATAGCATGTAATGCTTTATTATTGTAACTGGACAGTTTATCGTCAACATCAGTCCAATCAAGTTCAGATTTTACCTTAGTTACATCATTGCTTTCTGCTGGAGGAGTCCAACCACTCAACACAGCTCTCCAAGCCTTTTCATCTTGAGATTTGATGAAGCCTCTCATTCTAACTTTCCAACATGGATAGTTAGAATCATTGAGTAACGGGGGGCAAGTTATGGAGCCTCCTTCTGTGAAAAAAGACATTTCAATAACAAGGACAACAAATGGAATAAACCAAGATCACACTCAGAAATGAGCGACCGACTCTAATACCAATTGAAATTCTGTTTTTAGTAATTACCAAATTAATTAAACTATGTGAATTAATAAGCTGCGGAATGTGAATTAAATGTTGAAACAGATTTCAGATCTGTCGGGACAGAATCCGAACTTATCACGACAGAAACTGAACACAATAAAAAAGACAGTGCAAAAACAATAAAGAACATACCAGATTTTTACAAGGTTCATAAACCCTTTCGAATAATCTACTCTTTGGGGCCACGCCTAGAGAATAAAACCAATTAATAAAGAATCATAAGTACAAAATATTGACTTAAACAAAACAAGACTCCCTCTTGATATTTGTCGCAACTTTGTTGTACTTCTCTTCACTAATCTAATCTTGGTTGAAACGCTCAACCACTTGAACTCCCTTCAATGGTCAACGAGTGCTTGCATCCTCTCGATGCAAGGCTTGTAAAAATCATCTCCCGAAGACTATAAAAGTTGTGTTCAAATTACAATGTGTATTAACTCATGAACGTGATATAAACTCACCACAAAAACTAAACACTCATTTTTCTACAAGATCACGTGAATACTATGATCTTGAATACAAATAAGGAATTCTCACAAATATTACAATACACTCACAAATTATGCACCAACGAGTTCACTATTTCTCAATACCTTAGAAGCCTTTTATATAGTCAATTTCGTGCTCAGAAAGGCTAAGAAAAAATCTCCTAATAAAAGTAAGAATATTTAAAGATATTCTTGATTAATGAAGAATTTCCATTTTTAGAAGATTCGGATCCGACAGATACGAATTTGGTGGGGACAGCTAATACCTGTGTCAGATCAAATATCTCAATATAGAAATAACAATTAATTACTTCAAAGATTTAGTTTTCTGAAGTTTATTACCTTGAGCTGGACGAAAAATAAAAGACAAATATTTTAGAAATAATTTTGAGTAAGTACAAAATATTTGTTTTATATAATCATATTGTGATAAAATCAAGCTAAATAAGGAATAATATGAAACTTAATATTCCGAAAATTACAATAATGAGAAAGTAATATTCCGAAAAATCACAATAATAGAAAAGTAAAATTATCTTTTAAATAAAAATATATTTATATAAAATTTGCCAAATTTAAGATTTACAAGTTTTTTATATTCAAATGTCAAAATATCAATTAGAGCTAAACAATATGTGAGACTAGAAGAAAGGGGAAAGAATATATCAATTAGACTGTCATAGAAGTTAAAAGACACTGGGAGAAGATACACCTTGGGCGGTGGTTACCTTCTTCACACATAATCGTCCTTGTTTACCAGTTCTTTTTCGGCTTGAGAGTTGAGTTGAGCTGTCTTTTAACGTTGGAACCACGATCGCAATAACAATACAAGAGCACAACTACTGTGCTGTGCTCACAAGTCAATATACTTAACTATTTCCCATTATATAATTATAATAGCTCTTCTCTCTCTCTGTAATCTTGCTACCCAGTTTCGACCCTTTAATTTTTTGTTTACAGTAATAAATGTCACAATAGCAGACTTATCATCGTGGGTGATATTGATAGCTTCCCTTTAACCAAACCTACTTACGAGTACTATGGACAACTTTTTTTCTTTTTCCTTGTTATCCTAAAGAAAATGTCTTCTGACTGAGGCAGCCAAGAATTATTGCTGCTGATGAGAAGTGTCCACATATAAGAGATGAGTTTTGGCTTTTATATATAAGTTTTGAGTTGATTTTTGTTTTGGTTAATGTATTGGAAGAGAGAAGAAGGGAGTGGTCACATATACTTATTGTCCTCTCACTAAGTATACCATATCAAACAAAGTGTAGCCAATCAATGTCTGAAAAAATAAGATGCTGTGCATATTAAAAATGTTATGCAGAGGAAATAATAAATTCTCAAAGCCCTTTCTCTAGATTCAAAAAAGCCTACCCTCCCCATTAAACATTGTACCAAAAAAAATTTAAGATTCCAAAAGTAAACCCCACTATATTAAAGATGTTGTATTCAATAACTCGTGCAAGGATAATCAGATGGTGATGCCATATAATTTGTGTATCGATAATTAGAGGCGATATTCCACCTGAAGTGGATCCCCATAGTCCACAATTCTCACTCTTCAAATTTCCCCAAAAAACATCATTTGATTTTACTTTTGCAAATTAATCTTAACTTACCTTGGAAAATGACTCTCTTCCAGAAGACATATATCTCACATCCAACCTTAATTATCTTTCTGATTTTAATATTATGAATAATAGTAAGATAGACAATGACGACCATACCAAAAGTGGACCTATTCAAGCCTCTTCCTCCAAGTAAATGGAGGAGACTAAATTTATCAATTTAAATAATTTATATCTTGGAACCAATATTTTCTCCTTATGCTTAGTTTGGTTGGAACAAATAATTATAATAATAATAAATTAAAATAACAGTAATAACTATTTTCCTCTATTGTAAGTAAGTCAAACTAGAATAATAAATATAGGAAGCTTCTATAGGGTCTCAATTTTTCATAGCTTTTGATTGAATACGCTTTGATTGATCTGGTCTTCCAAAGGGGATAATATATACACACACACATATATATATGTACTCACCTATTACTCTCTTTCAGTCAAACCAAAACCACAATCATCTCAAACCAATCTCTTATATGTTGAAACTTCTAATCTGCGGTAGCCCTCTTCACCCTTCTTCTGATCATCAACACCAACATCAAAATCGAGATCATCAGGACGAAGTACCCATGAGCCTGAGCTGTAGCGCCGGAACCAGCCCCAGTTCTACACCGAAAAAGTCAAGAAAAACTGCCTTCAGCAGGAATCATAACAACAAGGACAAGAACCCTTATGCCACTCGTGGTCTGGACAAGTTCTCAGCGCTTTTGGCTGATCTCGAAGAGAAAAGGCAGAAGATTTATGAACAAAGTGCAGCCTCAGAAGACATATCTTTCGTCAGATTTGTTTACAAGAACTCGAACGACTTGGTTCCAATCATCGTTAAGTTGAAGGACAGTGAGAAAGAAGCAGATAAAACTAATAAGAGTACTTCTCGTACTGCTGGTAATGAAGACTTATTAGTCAAAGAGAAACAATCAACGCAAAACTCAGAAACAACCCATGATAAGTTTCCTATAGCTGTGAAAGAAGTAAAGAAGTCACAAAGGTCGGAACAGAGTAGCAAGGTCATAAACAACTTATTACAACCATGGAGCATGGTTAAGTTTGATAAGTTGAGACGACCCTCGTATTACTTGCCGGTTGTTGTGATCGTGATCTTGATCTTGTTGGCTTTTTTTGGTCGATCCATTGCGATTCTATGTACTTCGATTGGATGGTACGTTGTTCCAACGTTAAAGGACAGCTCCACCCGAAAAAGTTCAGCGGTAAACAAGAAAGATTATGTTAAGAAATTGAGTGAAAAAAATTTGGTGACTGAAGGTGTATCTTCTCCTCGGATTAACAACAAATCTCCTCGACAACAAGGCCATCGGAGAAGCTGGTGAATGTGATTGTCCCTATTTTTTTTTCTTTTTTTCTTTCTCATTTTGGTTCTATTTCCCTGTTATTTTTCTGGGTTTTTAATTTTTTTTCCAACTACCTGTGTAAATATATATATATATATGTATATATATTTTGGATGTTTTGTAACATGGGGTAGAGATTTTTCAAATTCAATGAATCTCTCTGTTTAGCATGTTTCAGTAATCCATGTAAAAATTACTCGAAAAGCAACTCATGTTTTGTAAGAACTGATTGCTTAAAGCAATTAAATTGTATATAATATCCCACTATAGGATAATGCAATCATTACTTACCAATTAGTTAAGTGACAAAACGGTCAAAAAAATAAAAAAAAAACCTTGACAACCTCACGCAATCAGTTTTTTGTACCTAATTTGATGCAGTATGCTTCGACAATCTTCAAACAAGAATCATGAAGAAGTAATTTCTTCAAAATTTCAATGAATAATTTACGTGCAGCTGTGTAATGATTTATGGAATTTGCGTGCAGCCGTGTAATGATTTATGGAATTTGCGTGCAGTCGTGTAATGATCAAGTAGTTTCGACGATATCGTCGTGTGGCAGATTAGTCAAGTCTGACAGACAGATTATAAGATTTATAGAGAAATTCAAAACAAGAAAAGAAAAAAGACTATTGGTTTAAACCCGTTAATTGAAAATTGTTGATGCGACTGGTCGAAATCTTCAAGACGAACTTGTACGAAAATTCCAATAGATAATAAGCATGTTATATTTATGGAATTTGATGTAGAATAAAGATCTATCACCTGAATATATTCGTCAACTAATAATCAACATTACTCGTGTCTATTTATAAATACTAAAATTGGAAACTAATTAATTAAACAAAAATTTCAATACTTTAAAACCTTAAATATCACCTTATTATAAAGATTGGAACTTTTTTTTTGCAAAATTACAACATCACTGCTAGTTATTTGTACAATATACCAGCAGCAGCCTAAAACATCCATTTATTATTACATTTCGAATTAAACAATTAAAAACCAGGGCTTGGTCGTGATGTATTACAGAGATACACTCGCTCGTGAAAAACAAAGGTCTTTGGTTGTGATGTATTGACGTACAATATACCAGCAGCGGCCTAAAACATCCAATTATTATTACATTTCGAGTTAAACAATGAAAAACCAGGGCTTGGTCGTGATGTATTACAGAGACACACTCGCTCGTGAAAAACAAAGGTCTTTGGTTGTGATGTATTGACTATTGAGGTTACAAAGATACACTCGCTAGTGAGTGAAAAACAAGGACTTGGTTGTGATGTACTGCTGAACTTAAGTGATAAACTCGCTTTCACTAGTTCCAGCTCCTCGAGAAATATTTCAGATGTTCTGTTTATTCAAATTCCTTAGTCCTACAACAGACCAAAAGCAACAATTGTCAGTGTTATAAGAGAATTATAAATAAAAAAGGCAATTTACTAAATCTATTTGGTAAAGAAGAAAAGGGTTAAAAATATATGAACTGGCGTGAAGATCATGGCTAGCAGAGCAGTCGTAGTTTTAATTTACGAGCAGTCGTAGTTTTAATTTACGTCACTTGGCTCTTACCTTGAATCTCTTTCGGCGCATATCATCAGGACTGATACGTGAAATCTGTTTGTGCTGATGTCTAGGTGCTTCACTTCTATAATGCGCTGCTGCCATTTCTCTTATCCCACCTTTCTCCTGTGTTTTATTTCTCATGTTTTGGAAAAAGCCATCTCTGTCCCAAGTAACTTCATAATCCGCCCTCAATCTTGATCCTTCCTGCTCAATAGCAAACCGTTCAGTCATCAATCATATTGGTGTTCATTATTTTGGAGAGAAGGTACAAGCTAAATAGAGTGAAGATGGATGTAACAAACTGCAGACATTATACCTAAGACATTGTCTCATCCGAGATTCAATCATCTTGTCAACAAGCTCACTCTTCATTACTAATTGTTTCGTTTGAGGGGCATATTGAGAAAGTTAGTGCTTAGTTAGGTATAATAAAATATGCTCAAGTTAGTTGAGTCATTTTGTTAAAGAAAGTAGTTATTCTGTTTTATGTAATCAGTTTCACAATCATTCTATAAGTTTGTACAGAGGCCTATATAGATGATATTATCTGGATCTTGAATTATTGTCAGGCTATTTACAGAAAATTCAATTCTTTTACTCTCTGTTTTTAGAATCTTAGGTAATGTTCACTCAATAAATCTAGACACAGAATTCAGATAACACGATCTCTATATCCGAATATTTCAAAAAGTTTAATCTTAAAAAGTCGAAATTAAGCATGGAGGATTCATAATGATGAAATAGCATGGTGAAAGAATAAGTAATCCCAGGTCAGGGTTCCAAAACTTAAAACTAGAGAAGAACTACAGAGTTATAGTACCTTCTGCAATGAGCGGCAACATAATACTTTTAAAGTATTGTAGAAGTCCTTGTACTTCTCGAACTGAACCACAATCTTACAATGAAGGCCTGAAATTATGTCTGAATCATCCTCGTTTGCATCCTTACCTAGATCATCGTCCTCAGCAACATTAAGATTCCTAAAGAGTGTTGAGTTAAAGAGGTAAAAATGGTGCTGCAACAGCACATGACTAAGGCCGCACATTAAATGCAAACATGATCTAATGCAAATGCGAAATGAAATACAACAGAGCTCAAGAGAGAAAGAAAATATATATAAACTTAATAAACAGAATTTGAAAATGTCTACATCATATTCACATATCCAAACGCAAACTTACCAGCTTCCTAAAACTACCCATATCGTTGTGTTTTGTCAATGTTTTAAAAAAAATGTCCCGGAGACTCTAGGAGAATCTCTAATTTCAAAATGGGTTTCCGTAAAAAATGCTTGCACGTGATAGTTTTTAATATACAAATCTCACAACAAACAAGAAATCCATATTTTTATCACCATAAGGATGCAGAAAACCACATATTATGTCAAATATGGCATGCCTTATCTTTCCAAATGTTGAAAAAATGGTATGCGTAACCAGCATGGAAGGCTTTGATGAAACCCGCGGCTCAGCAAACCACCGTGACGGAACACCCCTCAGAACTACTGTATCTGGCTCTTGCTTCCCACCCCTCGAATACCCTGTTCACAAAAATGTTAAAAAAAAAAGCAGCAACTTGAAACAAAAATTCACTCTCAAGCTCACTCAACTCATAGAAAAGCCATGAAAGGCATAATAATAATAATAATAATAATAATAATAATAAATAACATACCTCGATTCCCAAAAACGAAGTAGTCCTCCCAATCTTTCTTCATACCTTGGAAATCATCAGACGCCGGAATGGCTACGTTTAGGTTGAACTTCAAGCCTTCGATATTCAAGTCGATTCCATCCATCTTGTCAACAATGTACCTTCTCCAATGCAAGAACTTCTCCTCCATGGCCTTCAGGTCCTCTTCTTCATCTTTATTCTTCTTGATAAACCCAAGGTCGCGAATGAAGAGGGAGCCGAAAGCCAAAGGGTCATCACGCTTTCGTTTCTTAAGGTCCTTGAACCGTTTGATCTGAAGATCTTCCTCAGGGACGGTGATGGGGACGGATAGAGAGGTCTTGAGGAAGTCTATTAAGGTTCGCTTCACCTTCCACTCGTCAATGGGTTTCGTCACCGAAGGGCTCGCCGGGAACACCGTGAGGTTCAACCTCAGGCGCGGCACAAGCGAGAGTCCGTTTTCTATTTCTAAAGTCTCAGTTGGCGTAACCAAATCCAACGGTCGAATACTCATGTCTCTCTCTGTTTTCTGCAAGTTAGGGTTTTGCTTCCACTTTACCTAAATCTAAAATAAGAGAAAATGTGGGTGAAATTTAGAAATAATGACTATACCTTTGATGGGTAGAGAGAAAATAAAAATAAAAGAGGTGGGTCCAATTTTGTAAATTTCATCCATTAGAACTTTACTTACAAAAGATGCCACGTGCACTGACAGATTTAGTTAAAAATTAGTTTTGTTTAATTTTGCAAATTAAATATATTAAAAATATATATATATATATCTATTCCATTTTATTTTTATGGAAATAATAATAATAATATTATACAACCTTTAAAACTAAGCAGCCTAAAAAAAGAAATGAAATCTCTAGCCAAACACGTTCTTCAATCACCCAAAGAATATGCACAATATTTTTTTTTTTATAAACCCCAAGAGCCTACAAGAATCCACATCTCAAAACTCAATCATAGAGTTAAAGAGTGGTAGTAGGATTGAGCATAAATGTCACTTACAATCCACACACATAACCAATGTGAGACTGAGTGGCAAACACACACACCCAAGGGACAAGGGTCCCCGTATGCATAGTTCATCCATGATGATGAACATGAATCAGGGATACTGTTGGAGAGTTTTGACTACAAAGCCATTACATCAAAAATTGGTAAAGGAGTCTCTTTTATTCTGATAAGCTTATTGTCTAGTCTAAAATCATGCTTACCTAGTGAAGTAGTGAGAATAGTTTAGAAGATTTATGGTGTGTTTTTATTTTAGATTTGTTAATTTGTTATTTGGGTTTGTTATTTTATTATTTAGTTTATGATATTATCTTTGTGATGGCACTGTAAATGCCCCTCTTGCTTTATTGTAAGACGAACTTTTGAGAATTGAATATTGAAATAGAGTTTTAAGAGTCATGTATCTGGGGTTTTCCCCTTGTTGCCATGGTTTTGGCATGAGCATTGGTCAACCCTATCCAACTCGTTGCATCATTTGGTATCCATAGCCTCAATTCTTTCTCAAGAGGTACGATAGGCATAGATGGTGATTAGAGTTGCTTTGATGTCGAAGAACATGAAGCACAAGCCTTATGGGCAGATTAAAAGCTTCGCCGAAACGAAGTTGTCGATCTATTCTACTAGATAAACGGCTACCGAAGGTGGAGTACCCATGATAAATCTTGAATAAAAAGTTATTTCTTGTGCTTTTGAACTTATAAATGATGGTGATGTTAGTTTATTATTAGCTATTGTAACTAACTTTTGTGTTTTTATGATCTTAGTTAGTTTAGTTGTTCGTTTTGTGGTTTTTAAGAGCTAATGGGTTGAAAGCAATAGTTTCATGGATAGATATTTGTATAAAGAATGAAACTAAAATTGTGAAACTGTTTAAGCTAAATTTTGATGTCGAAATAGCAAGTTTGTGGTAGCAAAGCAGATTTTGTTGAAGCATTTTGATCAAGTTGCATTTGGAAAGTTATGCGTGCTTGGAAATTCAGAAGGTGAGCTGGATTAGTGGCTGAGGTGGCAAGTACAAAGGACATGAGTCAATTTGGAAGCAAATGTCAGAGAAAGGAAGGAAAGGAACCCACGTGTGAATCAAAGGATGGGCAATTTTCTACTTAGATGACTAAATTGGGAAACCTAGAGGAGAAAAAGAAAGAGTCAGCCACACAAAGGAGGGGGCCTGCCATTTTTTGGAAAAGGAGACAAAAATACAGAGGAAGAAAATCAGAGAAACAAGATGGAAGAAGAGGAGAAAGCATAAAGAAGATTCATCATCACTTTGATTTGCTCTTTCTCTTGTTTCTAAACTTCATCTTATATTTTCTATTTTAATTTTCTACTCTGAATACTTATGGGCAGTATTGAACTTGGATTAATCCTTTTTAAATTAGCCATGAACTAATTTTTGTGTGGCTTGAATTGTTGATGAACCCTATGTCAGTGTAGTAATTTCTTACACCTTATTTTAGTGAAATCTCTCTTGTTCATTCAAGTATGCTTATTGTTAATTTCTTATTGTAGTTTGGCTAGCAATGGCAAGATGTTTAATTATGTTTGATGCTGGAATGATTAAATATAATGGGAAGAACTTGGATGACACAAGTTCATAATCTGTGTTAGATTATGTTAGTAAGCAACATAGGGATGTGTTATTTGCCTTGTGTAACTTTACAGAATTGAACCTTGAATTTGTATTCTTAAATATGATTCGGCATAGGATTATGTTTAGTTAGGTAAAAGAATCATTATCATAGAATTTGGGAAAGTTGTATGAGTTTTTACTGAATTCTTGTTAACCTAGGAGTTTTGCTAAAATATTGATGCCGCAATCTGTTCAGTATAATTGACATAGGGGGATTTAATAATTCAAATCCATTATACAATCCACGTATTTCTTTCTAATTACTTTGTTTAGTTCAGTTTTATTTTCAGTATTTTCATCTTTTCAATATTTCGTTTAGCTTACAAACAACTCATTTAATTGTTAATACCTTTAAGTTGTTTCGTAACTATTTTGCCTATTTTTCTATTTTGCAATCCCTGTGGAGATGATTTACTTATCATTATATTACTTGTGTGATTGCATACACTTGTGTATTTAAATCAATTAAATTTTCACAACAAGTTTTTGGCACTGTTGCCGGGGATTGAAATTAAAATTTTGTGTATTATTAATTACTTTGCAATTTGTTTTTCTTAGTTTACATTAATCTTGTTTTCTTAATCTTGAGCTTTGCTAGTGTAAAATCCTTTTTTGGCTAAACTTTAATTTAGACAAAATATTTTAAAATGTTTAAAGAAAATTAGTAGCATATCTCCATATTGATTTTCGGATTAATTATCAAATTATTCAGCTGATTTTCTAATGTGAAAATATCTTTAAGTGTGAATATATTTGTTGCCTTATTTATCACAAATAATCAATTTTTGGTAAAAATATATTTTGCAATTATCTTGAGATTATTTTCAGGGATTATGTGGGATTATGTTTATTCTGGAATAAAGAAGGTGTCGAAAATGAACATGGTCAAAAGAAATGACCATGTTCGTTCTGCCAGATAAAACTGATTACGTTGTTGACTCATCAGTTTCCTTTTTTGTCGACACAGAATTTATCTGGCTGGCTGATTTCCTAAATCAAAGGAATTCGCAAATTGATTTCAAAGATACCAGAAAATGATGGCCTTGGACGATTTCCCTGCCTATAAATATCTTGCCAAGGCCTTTGGAATTTTCATCTCTTCCATTTTGAATATTTGTAAACATTACGTTATTTTGAAGAGTGTCTTTATTTGTAGAGATTAAGTTTGTTCACCTTAATCTTTGTGAGAGTGCTGAGTGTACTTGTAGATATCTATCTAGTCCATTGTAAACAGATAGTGTCTATTGTGAACGTGTTCATAAGGATATTCGGGAGAGGATTCTATCTAAGTCTCACTTTGGGAGGAAGTGTGCACTCGCTATTCTTTGAAGGGAGTTCAAGAGAATCAGCGTTTCATCAAATCAAATTCGTAGAGAAGAGTACAACAAGATTGTGGCAATAGTTTAAGAGGGAGTCTTACATTGTTTAAGTCAATGCTTTTGTACACATTGTTTCTTTACTAATTGGTTTATTCTCGGGGCGTGGCCTCAAGGAGCAGGTTATCCGAAAGGGTTTCTGAACCTTGTAAAAATTCGGTGTGTTCTTTATTGTTTTCCACTGTCTATTTATTGTGTTTAGTTTCTGTCATGACAAGTTCGGATTCTGTCCAGACAGAACTGCTATCTGTGTAAACAGTTAATTACCATTTCGCACTTTAATTAATTCACATGGTTTAATTAATTTGGTAATTACTAAAAATGAAATTTCAGCTAGATTGATTATGTTGCATGAACGATCATCAAGACTTTGAGCTAGCCCCTATTGAACCTGAGATTGAATGTGCATTCCAAAGAAGGCTAAGGGAACAACGGGCTCAACCTCACCTTGCTATGGATCGAAAAGGTGAAGGGGTTGAGGAAATTAGAGCTCAACCCATGCTTAATGCAGGTGTGGGAGTCGTTAATGAAGCAGCCAATGCTTTGAATGCCGATAATGCAATTGTTATGGACGATGATAGAGAAAGGGCCATAAGGGAGTACGCTGCCCCAATGTTTAATGAGATGAATCCTAGTATTGTTAGGCCCAAAATTCAAGCTGCTCAGTTTGAGTTGAAGCCCGTGATGTTCCAAATGTTGCAGATAGTGGGTCAATTTAGTGGGCTGCGTACAGAAGATCCTCATCTCCATCTTCGTTCATTTTTGGAGGTGAGCGATTCATTCAAGTTGCAAGGCGTTACTGAAGAGGCCTTGAGGTTGAAATTGTTTCCTTTTTCTCTACAGGACAGAGCTAGAGCTTGGCTCTACACTTCCTTCCGACTCAGTGACTACATGGAATGAGTTAGCGGAGAAGTTTTTGATGAAGTACTTTCCTCCAACGAAAAATGTTAAGTATCGGAATGAGATTATCTCTTTTCAATAGTTGGAGGATGAGTCGGTATGTGACGCTTGGAAAAAGGTTCAAATAGTTATTGAGGAAGTGTCCACATCATGGCATTCCCCATTGTATTCAAATTGAGACTTTTTATAATGGTCTGAACGCCTCCACACGCATGGTTTTGGATGCTTCGGAAAATTGGGCTATTCTCTCTAAGTCCTACAATGAAGCATATGAGATTTTGGAGCGAATTGCCAACAATAATTACCAATGGTCTAATGTTAGAGCCCCAATGGGAAGGAAAGTAGCGGGTATGCATGAATTAGATGCTTTGACAGCTTTGACCGCTCAAGTTTCATCTATGACCGACATTTTGAAGACCATGAGTATGGGGGGTAACTTGCAACCAGCTCCTATGGGCCAAGTAGCAAATGTTTCTTGTGTTTATTGTGGAGGAGGGCACACATTTGATAGTTTTCCTTCTAATCCCACTTCAGTTTGTTACTTGGGGAATCGAAATGAAAACCGTAATAATCCATATTCAAACTCCTACAATCCGGGTTGGAGGGATCTTCCAATTTTTTCTTGGGGAGGTCAAGGGGCTAGTTCAAGTGGTGCAGTCATGCCAAATAAGCCTGCATATCCATCGCGTTTTTCTCAACAAGCAAGAGCTTAACCTCCTCCTTTACAAGTTTCTCAAGCAAGCTCTTTGGAGAATTTGATGAAAGAGTATATAGCCAAGAATGATGCAATGATTCAAAGTCAAGCAGCATCTTTGAGGAATTTAGAGATTCAAATGGGACAGCTAGCTAATGAGTTGAGGAATAGACCACTAGGCACCCTGCCTAGTGATACCGAAAATCCAAGGAGAGATGGTAAAGAGCAATGCAAGGTGATCACTTTGAGGAGTGGTAAAAATCTGGAGTTGAATGAAGACAATCCTATGAGCAAAAATGAGCCCACTTCAATCCAAAGTAGTGTGGAAAAAGAAAAAAGAGTTGGGAGTTTGAATATGTCCAACATTGATCCTGAAGCAAATGTTGCAGCAATTCCTCCACAAAATGCATCAGAGAAGCCAATGAGCAAGCCACCTCCACCATTCCTCAGCGATTTCAAAAGCAGTAGCAAGATAGCCAATTTCAAAGATTTTTGGATGTTTTGAAGCAACTCCACATCAACATACCTCTGGTGGAAGCTTTGGAAAAAATGCCTAACTATGTGAAGTTCTTGAAGGATATTTTGACAAAGAAGAGGAGGCTTGGTGAATTTGAAATGGTTGCTTTGATTGATGGTTGTTGTGCTATTTTGAAGAATAAAATTCCTCCCAAGTTGAAGGATCCGGGCAGTTTCACAGTTCCAATTTCTATTGGGGGACAAGAAGTTGGTAAAGCTCTTTATGATTTGGTAGCTAGTATTAATTTGATGCCCATGTCCATTTTTAAGAAGTCAGGAATTGGAGAAGCAAGGAAAACTACACTCACCTTGCAATTAGCTGATAGTTCTATGGTGCATCCGAAGGGAAAGATTGAAGACGTCCTAGTACAAGTTGACAAGTTCATTTTTCCGGCAAATTTTATTATTCTTGACTATGAGGAAGATATGGATGTACGATCATCTTGGGGAGACCATTTCTTGCCACCAGGAGGACGTTGATAGATGTTGAAAAAGGAGAGCTCACCATTTGAGCTCAAGATGAACGAGTAACATTCAAGGGTTTTAATCCTAAATGCTCTCCTAATGAAGTTGCAGCTTGTTTGTCCATAAGTGCTTCTAACTTTAAGTTGATTGAAAATATGCATGAAAAGCATAGCAAGGGAGTCAAGAAAAAGGTTCCTTTTGAAGAAATTGAGAAAGGAGGTGAGCAATGGATAAGTAAGGAAGAAGAACCATCTCATCCTCCAAAGCTACCAAAGAAAAAGAAGCATAGAGGAAAACCTCAATCACAAATGTTGGAAGTTGGGAAGAGAGTGTTTTTCTCAAACTCTCTAGTGAAATCAAGGTGTGATGGTGGATTCTTAGTGAGCAAGGTGTTTTCCAATGGTGTGGTGGAATTATATGATGAGCATTTGGGGACAGCATTTGAGGTAACAAGGAAATGAGCAAAGTTTGGGGGAAGCGAGGTTGAGCAATACCAAACCTCGATTTCCTTGAAAGATCCTTAGAAAAAAAGTGAAGTTTGGGTTGCTATGATTTTTGGAGGATCCATTTGTAAAGCAACTCAAAGAAAGAAAGAATAAAAATGCATATAAATAATAATAGAAAAAAATGAATGATGAAAAATATATATATATATATGTTAAAAAAATAGAAAAAAAAATCAATTTTAAAAAATGAAAAAATATATATCAGTGTTTTTAGTTGTTTTCATTTTAATTTTTGTTATGCTAATTTTATTTTATTATAATGTTTTTTTTTAGTGGTTTTATGTTTGTTTTTGTGTTTCAGGTGTTAAAAGATAAGAAAATGGTGTTTCGAGAGTAATTTGGGGTTTGATGGTTTTGCGGGAATTTTGCTGAAGTAAAGTGAGGAGCAAAAATTTTGGATTTGGGACAAGAGCAAGTCAAATGGCTTGGCGATTCATTGTGAAAATAGTGCGTGGGTTCGTGAGTATATTAGGGATTAAATTTAAAAAAAAACAAATAAAAAAAGGCACAACCTGTACCCTTTTCCCACTCTCTCTCTATCTTCTTCTCGTCTATTTTCTCCAAGCCCTAGCTACCACAAAAATCCAAGCCACAACCACCATTTTCCTCACCTCCGAGCCCCACCGCTTGCAAAATCAGCACCAAACCCAGCTCCGCTTCCCTCCTTCCTGCGAGATCCCCAAACCAAGGCCGAGAGTCCCCAAGCATCTGCCTTTTGTAACGACCCGAATTTGCTAATCGGGCTTAGGGCCTTGATCAGTGTGCCTGGAGGGCAATAAATGATTTATTATGCTTTAATGTGTTAATGAGTGGATTAATGTGGATATATGATAGTGATGCATGTTTAATGAGTTAAATGTGCATGTGGGCCCCGTCTGGATATTAGGGGCATGAATATGATATATGTTGTATATATGTGAAATGTTTGTGCAGCACGATCTGAGACAGTCCTGGGAGCGGTTAGCCAGAGGGTCACAACAAAGTTGAGATTTAGACTCGGGGCGAGTCGAGGGGTAATTTGGGTACTAGGAGTGTTATGGGATTACTGGGGCATGAAAATAAATATTTGGAGATATATTTGAGGATAGAATGTCTAGGCGGGAATATTGGGGAAATTTACCATTTTGCCCTTGGGGACGTTTTGGTACCCCGAGCCTTGAGGTAACCATATAGACTTAAGTCAAATAAAACAAAAAGAGGAATTAATTAGAACCTTGTGGGAACCGACTTATACTTTCTCTCTTAGCTGAGATAGCTCTCATCTTCCTCACTCTTTCACTCTCTAAGATAAACACAAGGGAAAACTAAGGGACTCAACTTGAAGGTCTAAGGAGTTCAGCTGGGTTTTAGGGAGCTAGGAGCTTGGGGGAATTAAGGTTCAACTTCAGGGATTTAACTCAGCAAGAGGTAAGTTTTTCATGGTAGTTATGCTTAAGTTTCAGCTGTGTTTTCAAGCTTTGTATGTGGATAGAATTTAACTTGTTCTTGGGGTTCTAATTGGATTTTTGTAGTAGACTTTGATGGATTTTGGTGTTGTTACCGAGTTATTACTGAGCTGGAGTATATGTGTTAAATATCTGGGTTAGATAGGTGAGTTTTGGTGAGGATTGGCTTGAAGAAAAGGTAGAAAACTGATGAAGAATTCTGGGTTCGGTGAGGAGAGTCGCGGCCCTAGGATGGGCGCGCCGCGGCCCGTGTGCGTGTGCGGCCGAGGATGGTTGAGAGTTCATGCGCGCCGCAGCGCTTGGTGCGCGCGCTGCGGCCCGTGTGTGTTGCAGGGGTGTGCTAGCCTCTGTTTTGAGGCTAGCCACGGCTCTTGAGGGTGGGGCCGCGACCCTTAGTGCCAGGTTGAGTTTTTAAGGGTGTTTTAGTCTTGGGAACTCAAGGGGTAAGGATCGGGATGGATTTTATCACCCGGATTGATAGAATTCAAGGTCCCGGAGGTTAGAGTTATGGTTTGAAGTTATTCGTTGGACTAGAACTTGATGATTGGATATTGTTAATGTGTTGTGACTAGGGTTTCAGCGAGGCTCAAGTTAGAGGACTGTGCTCGGGACATCGGTGCTCAGAAAGCTCGGAACTCAGGTAAGAGAACCCTTGATCCCATAGAGCTTGTGTGCAGGGCTGAGCCCAATGTGTTTGAATGGACTGATATGCAGGGCTGAGCCCAGTGTGTTTGAATGGATTGACATGCAGGGCCGAGCCCAATATGTTAGAACTGCGGGGTGTAACCCTTTATCTGATTATGCTAGAATTCTATACTTGCTTGTTATGCTATGTGAGTTATGATGTGAATGGTCAGCTCAAGCCAGGAACGGTGTAGACCGAGAACGGCAAAGGGTCGGGAATGGCGTTGGGCACGTTGAGTGCAAGGCCGAGAACGGCAAGGGGCCGGGAGCAGCGCTGAGCACGTGGAGTGCGAGTTGCCAGGGCGAGTCCCCAGAAGGATACCTGGGATATCCTCACGGCATGGTCCGCGAACCCAGGGCTTGGTAAACGCCTGGGATGGCTAGGCCATACTTGTTTAGCCATTGGTGGCATGTTTATATGTTTGATATAGGTGTTGCATATGTTATCTGCTTGTGGGTTCTCTTGCTGGGCTTCGGTTCACAGATGCTCTGTGGTGCAAGTAAAGGGTACAGAGGTGATCAACCAACCATGAGTACAGCAAGCGTGAGGCGGCGTGTACATGTTTGGCCAGCCTGGCCGCCACGGCCAGAGGATTTTTGGGAGATGCTTGTAAATAAACTCTGATCTTGTCGTCTAGTCGACTTGGTTTAATTAATATGTTGTAAACATTTCTAAACTGTATTTTGGGATCCCAAGTGTAAACCTTTCATGATTTTCTATGGAAATTAATATTTCTAAGGTTTTTCCTCTGTTTATAGCTTAATTACACTGCTTGATTTAATACCTCGATTAGCAAGATGAAAGCACATTTTTAAACTCACATTGTAACGACTCTAAGGGAGTAGGGCGTTACACCTTTGCTTCCCATCACCCCATGAACCCCATTCGTAACCACTCTGAGCTCCCTGTCCCAGAACCCAACCGCACCTCACCTTCAGTGAGCTCTGCCCTTCTGCAAGAAACTCGATCCCTTCATGTCCAAAAAATCCCGAGAACCCCCGTGTCTTTCCTGCGAGTCATCCCTGTCAGTTCCCCTCGCACCCACCTGCGGATTCGAGCCCCAGACCCAAGAGAATCCAACCCAGAAAGCGAGAATCTCAGAAGCTCCATGAGCATCACCGATAACTCTCCATCTACAACTAGCTGTGCCTCACCCAAGCACCGAGTGACCCAGTTGCGCATCCCTTGAGCAGAGCCTGCATATTCACACATAGTTGAATGAGCATTTCTAAACTCTACTCTCCATTTTGATTTTGTTTATGTCTGTTTCTTTGTGTTCTCTGTTTTAGGTGTAGTTCTTGCTTACAGGCAATTTTGTGTTGTGTTATACTTTGGTCTCAATTGTTGATAATGAATTTTGTGTTTTGTGCACTGGGTGCTCTGTGTTGTACTTAGTTAGTTATGTTTCTTTGGTGATTTTTGTGCAGCAAGCACCGAAATTTGGGTCATTTGCCTTGTGTTTTGTTGCTAGGAAGGCACTTTGTTAATATAGTTATCTTAAATCTGTTTTTAGTTTTTCTTTGTCTTGTTGTTTTGCCGTTCTTTTGAGGATATTCATTATCTTGATTAGTGTTTAACTAGGGGGCTCGACGATGTTCTTAAAAAAATTACAAAAATATAATAAATCTAAGTTGAAGTTGAATGTCATTCTTGCTTGAGTTTTTAAGCTAATTTCTTTGGGTATAAATGTTGCTAGCAATTGATTGATGAGAGTGTTTTTCTTTTTAGTGTGTGCATAGCTTCATTAAACATTTTTTATACCCTGGAAAGAGCTAGTTTCTTGTGAGAGCTTAAGTTTATAGAATTACTTAGTGATTTTCCTTGAGGCGAAATCCTAGGCAACACCATACCGATGACCTTATTTAGGCCATCCTTGGACCGCTTGAGCCTTTGAAGCCTACCTTTTATGCATTTTTATCCCTAGTCACCTTGTTGCGCTTAAGTGTCATTTTCTTGTTTAGCCGCTTATTAGCCTAGCTTTATATATATATATATAAATATATATATAACAACCTCTTTTCACCACACCCTTTAGCACCTTGATCTTTATAGGATTTATTTGTTGTTATCTTTTGGGGGGTTGAGAGGTGTAGAGAGTGCGAGAGGCATTGGGTGAGCGCTTTCATTTTCTTCTTTGGCTTGTTTTCACTATTGAGGACAATGTTGATTTTAAGTTTGGGGGGAGAGTGTATTCTCGTTTTTCTTGTTCTCTTGCCATCTAGTTTGTTTATCATTATTCGAAAAAAAAGTAGAAAAATGTAAAAAAAAAAAAAAAAAAAGAGAAAAAAGAAAAAAAAAATTTTTTTTTTCAAGAGTGCACTCCCCTAAATCAAAGGAAAGTTTTGAAAAAAAAAATAAGAAAAAAGTCAAGAAAAGAAACAAAAAAAGTAATCAAGTATGTTTGTAAATAAGTTTGGGGTGTAACTCTTCAAATAAAAGAAAAGTTTGTTTTAGTTGTTGTTTTTGTATGTTAGTAATAAAGGCTAGTTGTAAGAGTTATATTTTGTTATGGGGTGTTCTTTGGGGAAATTAATGTATGCATTGATTTAGGTCCTAGAAAGATTGAGGTGCTTAGGGTGATTTGAGCCAAAATTAATCTCTTTTATCCTACCTTCACCCTAGCCTATCATTACAAGCTTGATAAGGTCCTATTGATCTTTGGTGTGGTGTTTGTCTACATTAGTGGAGAGGGAATCACTAAGTAACTTATGGAGATATTATTTAAGCTTTAGGACCAAGGCCTAGTTCGATTTTGGGTGATTGAAAATGTTTAGGAAAAACTATGCATGCACTAAAGGGTGAAACACTTGACTCATATTTTGACAGCAACATAAATGCTTGAAGAGTTTGGTTTAAAGATTGTGTAAGTTTGAAATTCAGTTTCTCTTATTAAAAATAAAATTCGCGAGAGCTTTCCCCTTTTAGCATTGGCAAAGCAAAGTTTATCCTCTTTTGTTGTGTCTTGTCCTTGTTGTTTTCCTTTTCCTTTTGTTGTTTAATTTGTATCTTTTGTTATCTTTTTAGATTCATCACTCGAGGACAGGTAATTTCTTAAGTTTGGGGGTGTGATAACTCTTGAATAAATAATTATTTCTTGTGCTTTTGGACTTATAAATGTGGAAAAATCAATGGTGATGTTAGTTTGTTATTAGCTATTGTAACTAACTTTTGTGTTTTTATGGTCTTAGTTAGTTTAGTTGTTCGTTTTGTGGTTTGTAAGAGCTAATGGGATGAAAGCAATAATTTCATGGATAAATATTTGTACAACGAATGAAACTAAAATTGTGAAACTATTTAAGCTAAATTTTGATGCTGAAATAGCAGGTTTGTGGTAGCAAAGCGGATTTGATCAGGTTGCATTTGGAAAGTTGTGCATGCTTGCAAATTCAGAAGGTGAGCTGGATTAGTGGCTGAGGTGGCAAGTACAGAGGGCATGAGTCAATTTGGAAGCAAATGTCAGAGAAAGGAAGGAAAGGAACCCACGTGTGAATCAAAGGAGGGGCAATTTTGTACTTAGATGACTAAATTGGGAAACCTAGAGGAGAAAAAGAAGAAGCCAACAACACAAAGGAGGGGATCTGCCATTTTTTTGGAAAAGGAGACAAAAATACAAAGGAAGAAAATTAGAGAAACAAGAAGGAAGAAGAGGAGAAAGCATAAATAAGATTCATCATCACTTTGATTTGCTCTTTCTCTTGTTTCTAAACTTCATCTTATATTTTCTATTTTAATTTTCTACTCTGAATACTTATGTATAGTATTGAACTTGGATTAATGCTTTTTAAATTAGCCATGAACTAATTTTTGTGTGGCTTGAATTATTGATGAACCCTATGTCATAGTGTAGTAATTTCTTACACCTTATTTTAGTGAAATCTCTCTTGTTCAATGAAGTGTGCTTATTGTTAATTTGTTGTTGTTGTTTGTCCAACAATGACAAGATGTTTAATTATGTTTGATGCTGGAAGGATTAAATATAATGGGAAGAACTTGGATGGCACAAGTTCATAATCTGTGTTAGGCTATGTTAGTAAGTAACATAGAGATGTGTTATTTGCCTTGTATAACTTTTGAGAATTGAACCTTGAATTTGTATTCTTAAATCTGATTCGGCATAGGAATATGTTTAATTAGGTAAAAGAATCATTATCATAGAATTTGGGAAAGTTTTATGAGTTTTTATTGAATTCTTGTTAACCTAAGAGTTTTGCTAAAATATTGCTGCCGCAATCTGTTCAATATAATTGGCATAGGCGGATTTAATAATTCAAGTTCATTCTACAATCCACGTATTTCTTTCTAATTACTTTGTTTAGTTCAGTTTTATTTTCAGTATTTTCATCTTTTTAATATTTCGTTTAGCTTACAAACAACTCATTTAATTGTTAATACCTTTAAGTTGTTTAGTCATTGTTTTGCCTATTTTTCTATTTTACAATCTCTGTGGAGACGATTTACTTATCATTGTATTACTTGTGTGATTGTGTACACTTGAGTATTTAAATCAATTAAAATTTCACCAAGGATCGTCTCCTCCACCAAGGTATTGCTTTACCCACCAAGGATCGTCTCCTCCACCCTCATTTCCAAGGTATTCTCTACCATCTTTATCACCTCTATCTTCATTTTCTTCACTATATTACCATGAAACCCACTATACTTCTCCACTCTCAAACTCACCCCACAAACCACCACAGTATCGTGACCCTTCACCACCATCTCCATCATGTCCATTTTCTTCATTTTTATTGTGCCATCATCATACCCACCATATATCACACCCACCACCACCCTAATATCGTAACCCCCCACCACCACCACCACACAACACTGTGACCCATACTCCAAACATCACACCCACCACGTTAACTACTTCGACTACCCATTTTTCTCATCAGAGAAAATTTCATATTTAACACATACCCCAAAACCAAAACATTCATCACTATATTATTCTAAACTACTCTTTTGCTTTCAACAACCACAACTGTCACATGACTGCTGGAGTGGACCACCCACGTTCATCGTTACCTCATGCAACTGCAATGACGGCAAGCTTATTTGGTGTGACTGGCTCCCACATGATGCAATGACGAATGCTTCCCAAAATGACTACCTCTTCGCTACTCTTGCTGACAGCACCTCAAGCGATGGACTTTGATTGCAAGGACTGTCATAGGACTTCATGGATGACCGAAATTGTGTTGATTATGCACTCCAACGGGCTGCAGTGGAGCAAGTTTCTCAAGACGGCTACTTAGTTCATGACATCGATGGATCGAACAACAAACACTGCCTACAACAACTGGCAAGAACAACAGTGAAGGGTTGTATTGTTGGTCATCCCCAACGGGCTTCCATGATAGAAGTTGCATCATTTGGTCCCAAATTGTGTGGGTGGTGGTGCACAAAAGAAAGTGGTGATAGAGCTTCTAAAAGTGAAATGGACCAATATTTTCTTAACCCTATTAAAGCTCAATATATGAGTTATTGGGAGAGAGTGAGATTACACTACCACAATAATAAGAATCTACACACAATAACACTTGACAGAGTCTAATAAAAGATTGAGATAGAGATGTGCAAACCCTAGTAGTAGAATAAAACTTTTGAATCTTCTTGATAGCTTCAAACCCTAATTAGAACATGACTTGAAACTTCTTCTTCTTTGATGAGAGTCATAAAACAAGGCTTATACACGAGCAGTATCGCTGTCCAAATTCTCTATTTCCTAGCCCTTAATGGATGCTTGAGACTTTCTCTAGTAGGAAAGGGAATTGAGATTGAACAAGTCTTTCACAAAGACAAGCACTTTATTTTATGAATTTCCTGGAGAAAAATTATGATTATGAGTGCTAGAGAGAGAGAGAGAGAGAGAGAGAGAGAGAGAGAGAGGGAGGGAGGTTGGATTAGAATTTTTAAACACATCATTTGGAGCTTAAAACACGTGTCTGTACAGACACATCAAGCAATGCGTCACCAATCTATAGGCGATGCATCTCTTGCCAAGTGATGTGTCACCTACTAGCTTCTATTTCATTCTAATTACCCATTTGCACCCAATTGGTTTAGACCCTTTTGGAAGGTCAACCAATTCTCAAGTGTGGTTAGACATAATTGAATCCATTTCATCATTTATTGCCTCCTTCCAAAAAGTG
Source organism: Humulus lupulus (assembly GCF_963169125.1). Lineage (NCBI taxonomy): Eukaryota > Viridiplantae > Streptophyta > Magnoliopsida > Rosales > Cannabaceae > Humulus > Humulus lupulus. Next base: position 121,660,632 of record NC_084802.1, on the reverse strand, counting down.
GAGTCTCTTGAGGACATAGCTTCTTTGAAAGTTTTGGGATCATCTTCTAACTGAAGTGCTATAGGATATTTCCATGTAACTTCCTCATTATTTCCTTCTATAAGATATAGTGTCTCTACTTGAGAGCATTTCTCACTTGATCCCAAATCTTTGAGTCTTTGGCTTCTTCTAGGCAATAAAGGTGGCTCACCAACCATTTTAGGAGTCTTCTCTTGAGGCTCTCTAATTTGAATAGGTTCTTTTAATTTATTTTCATCATATTGTTGGGGTTTTATGCCCTAATTAAAATCCATTTTCTTTGTAATCAAATTTTATTATCAATAAAAGAATAGAATAATTTTTTGACTTGGTCAATCACTTTGCTCACATGTGTTTATTTTCATGATTATTTGTTTAATATAAACTTCTATTAAATCCCAAGCGTATAGCTAATCGTATTTATAGTGACATAATCACAGTGGAATATAAATATGATAATATGTTAAAAAATAAGTTAGTCCTAAGATTAGTCAGTGTATAGGATTTACACTGACTTGCCAATCAACGATATGATCTACTTACACATCGAAGTGTTATGTTCTTTCCAGAACATTAGCAAAGTAGATAAGATTATTTGTTACATCAGGCTGGACCGATATTGACAGTTGATAAGATAAGTAAACATACCGTTATTATCTATTCTAGTCATATCATATAGTTGACCATAGGTCAATTCAATCTCAATTCTGAGTGGTTAGTATTCTAACTGATTGCATTATTTGAGTTCTTTGACTTGTTCGCTACTAGCTTACCCTACGGACTAGCCCATACTTACATCTTGGGAACTCGATAGTATAATTGAGTGAGAGTGTTAATCATAGATATGAACATCTATAGCTTCTGATGAAGAAGTGAAACGATGGTTTCCTTTTAGTTTGGTTCAAGGTGCTTAAGATAAAAATCTCATTTTAGTAATTAATATTAGTTTACTGAAATATCATTTACAAGGAACTAAGTGTTTTCAGGATAAAATACAATGAGGGGTAAAAAGGTACTTTAGTCCCATCTCATTGTAGACCATCTATAGATGATTGAGTGATAATTATGGTTGTAACAATGGATAATTAATAATGTATCTATATTGCATATAGAGCATTCTATGAATTCAAGAGTGCAATTCTGAGTCTTTAGTGGAGTCATGAGGAATTAATAAGTTAGTAAAATTATTTGTTAGATTTATAATAAATTATTGGAGCTTGATTTCATAGGCCCATGGTCCCTACTGTACCTTGGATAAAATCATCTAGATAGTCTTAATTAATTAATTTAATTATCAAAGTTGACCAAGTCAATTTTGGATAGTTTCACAGAGTTATGTAATTTAGAGAAGAAAAGAGAAATTATGGCAGATTTATTAATTAAGATAAATTGGTGTCTAAATTAATAAACAAGTTTAAATCAATGTTCAAATTATAAATAATTAATTTGATAAAGGATTTAAATAATTATTTGATTAATTAATCAATAGAAAATAATATGGGCCTTGATTTTAAGTCCAACGGGCTTAAAATCAAAAGAGAAATTTCATGGGCCTATGGCCCATGAGAATTTCGACCTATGGATAATAATTGGCTATTTTTTATTGATTTTTTTAATTAAATAAGTAACCTAATTGAGTCTATAAAATGAATGTTAAGTGAGAGTTGAAAACAAATGATCAAAGAGACGATTTGAAAATCTATTTTTCATATTCTAGGGTTTTAGAATCTCTCTACAACAAAAGTCTTTTCCTAAGCCTCAATATTCTCATCTCTTCTTCTTATTGTATCTATCTCATGTGTTGAGAATCACCCATCCTAGTCTAGCTGATTCTAAGGATACTTTGGAAGGCTGTGAAGAAAATTGAAGAACTGCTCAGTTTCTTTGTGATACCTTGCGACAGAAATGTAGTGTCTCAGAATTTTACTTAGATAGATAGTAGCAGTAGTAGCTTAGTATTTTAGTTTTCGTGGTTATTAGCTCAAGCTAGGATTTAGTTGGAAACTCATAGAGATAGGTATGGATTTTATAAGTTTAGCCTATAGTTTAGAAATATTAATTTTAACATAAGGTTTGATTAATATAACTGGTCCTAGAAATGATATTTACAATAACCTAAGGTTTAGATAGAATAATTAAGAACGTGACACTTGTCACATGCATGCTTATTAAGGATTTTAGATGAATAAATTAATAAATGATAAACCTAGGAAGTCTAGAACCTTCCCTCAGTTGTTAGGATTACGTTTTACTTAGTTAATTTTTTTTAAACAAACTTCAAGTGTGCTGAAAGTATGTAAAAAACGTGTTTGATATATCAGCTTATGCCGATATATCGCAGCTATAGGAGCCGATATTTCGCCTATGGGTGATACAAAAAACACGTCGACTTCGCACGGATGAAACACTGAGGCTTGGGACAAAGGGGGAGGCGATATATTGACTCCACTTGTATGTTTTGAAAATTCATGGAATCCGAGATAGAAACAGCCCTCAACAACTTAGACTTGCTCTTGAATGATTTTGACCGAAATATGGGCATCTGTTGAGTAGAAAATTCAATTTTTATTCATTTTAAAAGGAGTTAGTTTCATTCATTGAACTCTATAAATAAGACCTTTCACTCAGCCATTTGCATAATCATTCAAGTATTCTTCAGAGCCTCCAAGCTTCTAAGTTCATTCTAGAGAGAAACACTAGGGTTTTGGGTTAAAAGCTTTCTAATATAAGCTTTTCTAAACACTTGGGAAGTAAGATAGAGTGATATTCGGTATTGAGGTGTAGATCGAAGTTCTAATCTATCTAAGGTATTCTTTATCTTCAGGTTTAGTTCATTACAGTTCCTCTTATTCTTTTAATTTTTTCCAAGTCCTAACTTGTTGTAATGACTTTTGGTTAGGTTTTTGAGTTTCTTGAAACTTAAGGTTTTTGGTAAGTTCTTATCTTGATGGTTTAGATCTTCTTTTCATCCCCATTTCTTTAGAAAACTTATGGATCTTCTTGTTTGGTTTTAGGAGTTTTCCAATCCCGCTCTTGTCTCCAATACTTCGATTTTTGGTAAGGAAAATATGTTAGATTTTATGTGTTATGATTATGTTTATGTGCTATATGTGTATGTAAGTATGTATGTATATGTTTTATGTTGTAGTCGCTTGGAAAATGTAGTTGCTTAGACAGCAAATAAGCAAATCTCTAGAATTTTATCATTATCGTAGACTATAGTTATGATTTAACCTACTTTGAATAGTAGCAAGAGGACCTAGATGGTTTATCATATACTATATTGTGTTTAAACCTACCTCGAATAGTAGCAAGATGACCTAGATGGTTTCTATCACATACTACGGTAATGAGTTAATGGCCATTAATATTGTAGTCCTTTGCTTTATGATTTACGTTTTTACGTCATACGTTTTATGATTTATGTTTTTAGACTTATGATTTATGATATGTTTTAGTAGATTTTCCTTGCATGGCATTAGGCTCGTTCCTTTTTATTTTAGATGGTGTAGGAAAATAAGCTTGGAAGGTGGGATGGATTCATGGTAGCTTTGGCATGTGTATTAGGCAAGAACTGAATGAATGGATTGTTGGGAAAGATTAAGGATGGAATTTTGATTCAAGTCTTTTCAATTGTGTATTTATGTTTTTCTGCATTAGTAGTTGAACAATTAATTAAAGGTTTTGTTTCCTTATGATTTTATGTAATAACAATGGGAACCCTGTATTTTGGATTTTCTAACAAAGTTCTTTTATTTTATGTATGTATTTCAAAATAGTAGTTATGCTCAGTAGTTTTTAATGGTCCGAGGTCTTTAAGTTAGTCGGGTCCTTACAGTTGGTATCAGAGTCACGGTTCATATGCATAAAGTTCTCCTTGATACACACGCAATAGCTCCGGATCTAACCGCCAATGTAAGTATTTATGTTATGAATGTTATGTTTATGTTAATAGCTAACATTTTAATCATTATGTTTTCAGTCAAAATGAATGAAACTTTGACCTATCATGATAACTGAGCCATTAAGGCATTGACAAGGGTTAGAGAGCCAAGGGACCACTACCACAAAAATGGGCTTTCCCGACTGTTTTTAACTGTCGCTATTGAGCAACGACGACAGTCGACTAACTGTCGTATTTGCCTATGTTGGCGTAGGGGTAGCAACTCCGACAGTTAAAAACTGTCGCCGTTGCTGGCAACGCCGACAGTTATTAACTGTCGCCATTTCTGGAAATGCCAATAGTTATTAGCTGTCACCATTGCAGGCAACGCCAACAGTTAATAACTCTCGTGGTTGGCTCTCTATGGCGACAATATTTAACTGTCCTTGAAAATCATACCAGAAATTAAAAAAAAATGCTTAAAAAGCCTCTGCACCATTTAGTCATCCTTAAGCTTCAATAGCAACATAAATGCAGAAAAAAATACAACAAAGGTAATCCTTAAACTCAGCCACTTATATTAAAAAACAAATTGTATAAACATAGAAAACTTAATCATATATCATGAGTAAAAGATAATTAATGTATCCCCTTTAATAAAAGTGTGTACAAGTATGAAAAAAATAGTACAACTTCACAAAAGATCTAAAAAACACAAGTTCTTGTGGAAATTTGACATCATGAACTTAGTGTGCAACATCACTCGCCAACTCCTGCAAAAATTGAACATTCTATATGAAATCAGAACTATATTCCAAAATAACTAATAAGAAATGAGCATAAGTCATTTTCCATACTTTTACAAAAGTGACTTTTATGTCAAATAATTGCAGTTAGATCTACTGAGTTTTCTCTTTGAACTCTGACAACCTTTTGGTCTCTTGAAAAACATATGAAGTGAACGTCACTTGCATTACATTTGAATAATAACTAAGCCCCTAAACATAAGTCTAGGGAATTTTAAACTAATAATTACAAAAAATAAATAAATAACAAAGTCTAAATTAAAGAGATGATCCTCAAATTCTCTTATTGACCATACATTAGGCCTCTAAATTAAGCAAATGTAATGACCCAACTAATTCTAAGACTTTGGACCATTAAAACTACTATACATAGACACCACTTTTAAATAAATATACATTAGAAACATTCACAAACTTTATTAAAAACTCTAAGTAAATGTTGAAATACATTAATTAAGGGTATGGGATCCCATTGTTTTAAAAATAAAACATAGCTTTAACTTAATTAAAATTGTTTACAAAACCAAGTGCGGAAAGTACATAGAAACATAATTAAAAGACTGAAAATAACGTCGTCCTCGAATCGTTCACGCAGTCCACCGAATCCATTCTTCCTCAATACACAACCCCAAGCTGCCAGGAATCCTTCCGCCGCCATAACTATTTTCCCACATACATAAAAATAAAGGAATGAGCCTAATGCCCAGCAAGGAAAATCTACTAATAACATAAAACATATACATAAACATATCATAAACATATACTATAAACATATGTCATATGCTACTACAATGGCCATTATACTACTTGGGGCTTGTTAACTAAACAAGTCATATGCCCAATAGATTTGTGGGGCTTGCTAGCTAAGCAAGTCATATGCCCATAAATTATTAGGGCTTGTTAGCTATACAAGTCATATGCCCAAGTCTATCAACATACATAATATAACATTACATAACATAACATATAAACATATAAAATTCTATCCTATTTTCCTTACCAATACTGGGATTTATGAGAACAAGGACGAGATTTGGAACGCTCCTAAAACCAACAATAAGAATGTGAGTATTCTAAAGAAAAGAGATAATGACAAGAGGACTAAACCACCGAGAAGAAACTTACCGACAAGAAATCTTAAGTTCAAAGAACTTAAATACCTAACCAAGATAATGAAAAACAATGAGTTGGGATTTGAGTAAAGAAAACTATAAGAAACTAATGAAACATACAGAAATGAACTAGGAATAGGAATACCTTTGAATGCACTAGAACCGAACTACACCTCGATATCAAAAAACACACTATTAACCTTACTTCCCAAGTGTTTTTAAAGCTTAAAATGATAAAGCTTATAACCCAACCCAAGTGTTTATCACTCTAAAGTAAACCTAGCAGCTTGAAGGCTCTGAACACAGCTTGAAGAATGAGAGAAAAGGATGGGTACTAGGTCCTACTTATAGAGTTCAAGGAGTGAAAAGATCTTATTTTAGCTTGAATAAAAATAATGAATTTCACTTGAAAAATATTTGAATATTCGTTCAGCAGAGGCTTAAGATTCGGTCAAAACATTAAGAGGCTTGCTAAGAGGTTGAGTGTTGAATTGAGCTCAGTTTGAAAATCTTGCCCTACGGCCAATATATCGCCCATTGTAGGCGATATATCGCCTAGTCTTATATCCCAAGGCTCATTAATGCGTTTGTGTGAAGTTACATGTTTTTTGTATTCCCTGTTTGGCGATATATCGCCCCTAGAGCTGCGATATATCGGCATACGCTGAAATATCTTACACGTAATTGCACTTTTTCAACTTAATTTGAATTGGAAAAACAACTTTGACTGAGTCATATAACATTTTTAAAGCTGCTGGCAGATTCTGGGGTTTTCAAATATTTCTCTTATAAAACTATTCATCAAAAATGCTTAATTCCTTAATAAACATGCACATGACAAGTGTCATTATCTTATTGGTTCTATCTAAACCTTATAGTATAATAGATGACATCTTTATGATCAGCTATATTAATCAAACCTTATGTTATAATTAATATTCTTAAACTATAGGTTAAACTTATAAAATCTATAAGTGTTACTACGATTGTTCAACTAAGTCCCGGCTTGAACCAAAATCCACAGTAATAAACATACTATAACTACTACTAGCTATTATTATATCTAACTAGCTAATTAAAGTTTTGGGACTCTACAATTCTCCCCTACTAAAAAGAATTTTGTCCTTGAAATTTACTTACCAAACAATTTCGGATACCGAGCTTGCATGTCCTCCTCCAACTCCCACGTTGCCTCCCGTTCAGAACTATTACTCCATAGGACTTTGACTATCGGAATACTCTTGGACCGTAATTGCTTCATCCCTCTATCTATGATGCTAACCGATCGTTCCTCGTAACTCAAGTCTTTCTAGAGTGCTATTGTATCATACTTGAGGATGTGAGATGGGTCTGACACATACATACGCAACATTGAAATGTGGAACACATTGTGGCTATCTGCTAAAGTTGGCGGTAGGGCTAATCTATTTGCAACTGCTCCCACTTTGTCCAATATCTCAAAGGGACTTATAAAACGGGGACTAAGCTTGCCTTTCTTCCCAAACCGCTTCACACTTTTCATAGGAGATATCTTTAGGAAGACTTGATCTCCAACTTTGAATTCCACATCACGTCGCTTGGCATCCGCATAGCTTTTCTGATGGCTTTGAGTAGTGAGCATACACTTTTTAATCAGCACTACTGCTTCCTGAGCTTTTCTAACAGCTTTGGGACCAAGAAGCTGCCTTTCTCCTACCTCGTCCCAATGTAACAATGATTTGCACCTTCTTCCATAAAGTAACTCATAAGGTGCCATCCCGATCGTTGACTAGTAGCTATTGTTGTAGGAGAACTTTATCAGCAGTAAGTACTTATTCCATGATCCTCCGAAATCCAGTACACAAGCACGCAACATATCTTCTAAAATCTGTATGGTACGCTCAGACTGACCGTCTGTCTGAGGATGAAACGTCGTACTAAGACTTAACTTAGTACCCATGGCTTGTTGTAAACTTCCCCAAAATCTCGATGTAAACACCAATCCTCTACCGGACACTATTGTCTTGGGAATTCCATGAAACCGTACTATTTCTTGGACATAGATGTCTGCATATTGATCCGCTGTGTATGAAGTCTTAACAGGCAGGAAATGAGCTGGCTTGGTTAGTCTATCTATTACTACCCAAGTTGAATCATGCTGCTTACTTGTTCTTGGCAAACCCATCATGAAATCCATAGATATATCGTCCCATTTCCATTATGGTATGCTAAGCAGTTGCAATAAGCCTACAGGCCGCTGATGTTCTGCTTTCACTTGCTGGCATACTAGACATTTAGACACAAATTCCGCTATATCCTTCTTCATTCCTGGCCACCAATACATTGCCTTGAGATTGTGAGTCATCTTGGTCGACCCTGGGTGAACTGAATATGGGGTACTGTGCGTTTCTTCTAAAATCTTTATCTTAATCCCTTGATCATTCGGCACGCAGACCCGATCTTTATATCTCAATAACCCTTGACCTGATATTGGGAAATCCGTGGCCTTCCTTTCTCTAACTGCATTCATATGTGCCACTAATGTGTCATCATGCCCTTGCCCAATCCGTATATCTTCTAATAGATTTGACTGGATAGAAAAATTAGCTAGCTTACCGATGACTACTTCTATTCCAGCACTGATCAGCTCCTGCTGTAGCGGCTTTTCTATTCCGGCTAGTGCTGCTAGACTTCCATAACTCTTCCTACTTAGCGCATCAACAACTATGTTTGCCTTTCCCGAGTGGTATAGGATTTCGCAGTCGTAATCCTTCACTAGCTCTAACCACCTACGCTGCCTCATGTCGAGCTCCTTCTGAGTGAAGAAGTACTTTAAATTTTTGTGGTCCGTATAAATCTCACACCGTTCTCTGTAAAGATAATGGCGCCATATTTTCAATGCAAAGACTACTGCTACCAACTCCATCTCATGTGTTGGATAGCGTTCTCGTACTCCTTCAGCTGCCTTGAGGCATAGGCTATCACCTTGTCATTTTGCATCAGTACGCAACCCAACCCTTGCTTCGACACATCACAGTAGACTACAAACTTGTCGTTGGATGTCGGTACACAGAGTACTGGTACTGAACACAACTTCTCTTTAAGCAACTAGAAGCTTTCTTCACACTTATAAGTCTAGTTGAACCTCTACTGCTTCTGGGTCAGGTTGGTGAGCGGAGTGGCTATCTTAGAAAATCCCTCTACAAACCTCTGCTAATAACCTGCTAATCCCAGAAAGCTTCTTACTTCTGACGTGTTCTTTGGTCATGGTCAATCCTTCACAGCCTCTACCTTCGATGGGTCTACTACAACTCCATCCTAGGATACAATGTGCCCGAGGAATGCTACTTGCAAAAGCCAAAATTTTCACTTCTTGAACTTAGCGTAGAGTTTATGCTCCTTTAGTCCTAACAAGGTCATCCTTAAATGTTCCTCGTGCTCGACTTTGTCCTTTGAGTACACCAAGATGTCGTCGATGAACACTACAACAAATTTATCCAAGTAATCCTTAAAGACCCTATTCATTAAATCCATAAACACGGTTGGAGCGTTGGTAAGACGGAAAGACATAACTAAAAACTTGTAATGCCCATAACGAGTTCTAAAAGTTGTCTTAGGAATGTCCTCTTCCCGTACCTTGAGCTGGTGATAACTAGACCGTAGATCAATCTTTGAAGACACGATCGCGCCTCGGAATTGATCAAATAAATCATCAATCCAGGGTAGCGGGTACTTATTCTTAATCGTCACCTTATTCAGCTCGTAGTAATCTATGCACATCCACATGCTTCCATCCTTTTTCTTCACAAATAGAACCGGTGCTCCCCATGGAGAATGGCTCAGTCTAATGAAACCCAAGTCTAGGAGTTCTTGTACCTGCATCTTTAACTCCTTGAGTTCTGTAGGTGCCATCCGGTATGGTGCCTTGTACTAATTCGATCGTGAAGTCAATTTCCCGAGTCGGCGGCAACCCTAGTAAGTCATCGGGAAATACTTCTGGGAATTCTCTTACAATGTGGACGTCTCCAACCTTAAGTGGTGTTTCCTTTACCACATCTCTGATGTTGGCTAAGAATGCTTGACATCCTTTTTCTATCATCCTTTGAGCTTTGAGAGATGATATTAGCGGTGTGTGTAGTCCTGAAACTTGTCCCATGAAGCATAGTCTCTGGCCGTCAGGAGTCTTGAACGTCACTTTCTTGCGTTTGCAGTCGATGGTTGCGCCATGCCTTGCTAGCCAGTCCATGCCTAATATTACGTCGAAGTCTTTGATCTCCAGTTCTATCAGGTCTCCTTCTAGTTCTACGTCCTCAATCTTGATCGGTATGCCTCGTACTATCCGTGATGATAGAACTACTTTGCCCAAAGGCAACTCTGTTACAAACCTAGTTCTAAATCTTTCACAAGGTTTGTAAATTTTTTCCATCATTCCTAACGAGATATACGAATGAGTGGCTCCCGAATCAAATAATACAGAACATATATTATTAAGGATAGAAACCTGACCTATGACCACTTTATTGCTAGCATCAGCTTCTCCTTGGGTTAAGGCAAATACCTTGGCAGGAACCATCTTGTCTTCCTTTTTCCCCTCTGGATTGAGTTGGGGACAATCTCTCTTCCGGTGTCCTTCCTAACCACAGTTGTAGCATCCCTTGGTGTTTGCTCGACATTCACCAGGATGTTTCTTCTGGCACTTAGCACATTGCGGGTATTCTACATAACCCGGCCTATTATCTCCATTATTCGTCCGTGCCCTTTTATCACTATCGGACTGCTTATTGTCAAGATGCCTTCTTTTCTGACCGATATTGTTATTGCTGGACTGATTGCTGTTGTTGTTGTGGTTGTTGTTCCGACTAGTCTAAGGTTGACTCGGCTGTTTCGGCTCAGGCTTACTAGCTTCTTCTTTACTAACATTTGCCTGAAGTCTTTCTACTTCTATTACCGTTTCTAGAACATCGGTATAGGTAGCATTTCCTGGGTTTGCTAGCTTAACCCCTAGCTCAATCTTCGGTCGAAGTCCTCTAACGAACTTGGTCACCCTCAGAAAGTCAGTTGGAACCATTTTCGGTGCAAACTTAGCTAATCGGTCAAACTGCCGAGCATATTCTGCTGTTGATGAACTCCCTTGCTTCAGACCAGCGAATTCCTTGACTCTTGAAGCGATGAACGCCGAATTGTAGTACTTTTTGTGGAACAGCTCCACAAATCGGGTCCAAGTCATGGTGGAAACATCATGAGTCTATTGAACTAAGTCTCACCATATTCTAGCATCTTTCTTGAGCAAAGACGAAACGTAGGATATGCAGTCTGCGTTGTCGAGATTCAAGTGCGTCAGGATTGGCTCCACATTTCTGAGCCATTCTTCCCCCTCGAAGGGGTCTGTAGTCCCTTCAAAGTTCAGAGCGTGTTGCTTACGAAACTGCTCATAAACTGGCTCCATGTGCTTAGCTGGGTATGTCACATAGTTCACCATTGACCATCCCATGAGTCTGAGGCTGAGCCTGTTGTCGCTGTTGATGCAGTAATTCTTCAACTTGCTATCGCATTCTGGCAATTTCCGCAGTTTTGTCAACCGGCGGCGGCGACGGCGACGCATTCTAGTTAGTAGCATGCACTCCCCTTCTGCAAACTGGAGGGGCTTCATTGCTCTTAGGAGCAGCGTTAGAGGCATTAGCATTGTTGCGAGCAGATCTTCGGAGCGACATCTTCAGCAGAGTTCTAACAGTTGAGAAAAACATGTTAGAACTTTACCCTAATAGGTTCTAAGGCAAAAACTTAATCTAAACAAACATAACTCGGACCTATTAATTATGATTTCTTATGGAAATTATATAAGCCTTCTTTATTATTAGAGTGGGTTGCTATACTTAGAAAAATAAGTCATCTTTATTATTTTCTAAGTCTGTTTCTAATCATCCTATATGACTTAATTCTCAGGCTCGAAACTCATCTTTGTTCCAAAGTTAACCATATTGAGAGAGGGCTGGGATCAGTAAAATCGTTGCCACTACTATGGCCCCCTAACTCTCAATATAGAGAACCCGGTTCATTGATTTATATCCACCCTCACCGAACTTAGTCATTATTTATTAAATTTATTATTTAATATGATTGCAAAAGAAAATAAAACTCATACATGCTAACAAAATAACAATGATATTTATTTGGAAAAAAATTTCACTATTTACAATCATAAATGCAAATAAATAAAATAAACAAGGAAACTAATCTATTCTAAAAATCGGGATCTTCTACATCTGATCCTTCATCTAACATATCGTCATCTATTTCTTCATAGTCATCATTATCTTGAGCCTCAAAATGCCCTCAAGGAAGATTCGTAAAAATTCTATGTTTTTACACATTTGTAAATTGAAATTCCATTTTAGAATTGAACCTAAGTATGAGAAAATAATATCTCATAGCTACTAATTCATCTTCATCATCTATCATCTCTCATATATCTTCTAAGGCTGCAATCACAGTTGGATAATCTTTAAAAAGTCTAATTATTAAAACATATTTCTCTGTTGATCTCATCATGATTTGCTTAGATTTTTGGAGGTGACCTATCTCCCTGTGAAACAAAAGTAGTCTCTGAGTGATTCTTTCTAGCACTACTACGGTGTTTCTTGGTTCTCTAATTCTTTTTAAGGCCTTAATGGCTCGGATATCCTCATAAGTAAATGCTCCATTCATTGTTAACTGAAAACATAAAAGCTAAAATCGTTAGCTATACATATAAACATAATAACTATAATCATAAACACTTACTTGGCGGTTAGATTCAGAGCTTGAGCGTGTGTATCAAAGAGAACTTCATGCGAATGAACCATTGCTCTGATACTAATTGTAATGACCCAACTAATTCTAAGACTTTGGACCATTAAAACTACTATACATAAACACTACTTTCAAATAAATATACATAAGAAACATTCACAAACTTTATTAAAAACTCTAAGTAAATGTTGAAATGCATTAATTCAGGGTATGGGATCCCATTATTTTAAAAATAAAACATAGCTTTAACTTAATTAAAATTGTTTACAAAACCAAGTGCGGAAAGTACATAGAAACATAATTAAAAGACTGAAAATAACGTCATCCTCGAATCATTCACGCAGTCCACCGAATCCATTCTTCCTCAATACACAACCCCAAGCTGCCAGGAATCCTTCCGTCGCCATAACTATTTTCCCGCATACATAAAAATAAAAGAATGAGCCTAATGCCCAGCAAGGAAAATCTACTAATAACATAAAACATATACATAGGCATATCATAAACATATACTATAAACATATGTCATATACTACTACTTGGGGCTTGTTAACTAAACAAGTCATATGCCCAATAGATTTGTGGGGCTTACTAGATAAGCAAGTCATATTCCCGTAAATTATTGGGGCTTGTTAGCTATACAAGTCATATGCCCAAGTCTATCAACATACATAATATAACATTACATAACATAACATTACATTACATTACATTACATAACATAATATATAAACATATCATATAAACATATAAAATTATATCATATTTTCCTTACCAATACCAGGATTTATGAGAACAAGGACGAGATTTGGAATGCTCCTAAAACTAGCAATAAGAATGTGAGTATTCTAAAGAAAATAGATGATGACAAGAGGACTAAACCACCAAGAAGAAACTTACCGACAAGAAATCTTAAGTTCAAAGAACTTAAATACCTAACCAAGATAATGAAAAACAATGAGTTGGGATTTGAGTAAAGAAAACTATAAGAAACTAATGAAACATACAGAAATGAACTAGGAATAGGAATACCTTTGAATACACTAGAACCGAACTACACCTCGATATCGAAAAACACACTATTAACCTTACTTCCCAATTTTTTTAAAAGCTTAAAATGATAAAGCTTATAACCCAACTCAAGTGTTTATCACTCTAAAGTAAACCTAGTAGCTCGAAGGCTCTGAACATAGCTTGAAGAATGAGAGAAAAGGCTGCGTACTCGGTCTTATTTATAGAGTTCAAGGAGTGAGAAGATCTTCTTTTAGCTTGAATAAAAATAATGAATATTACTTGAAAAACATTTGAATATTCGTTCAGCAGAGGCTTAAGACTCGGTCAAAACGTTCAGAAGCTTGCTAAGAGGTTGAGTGTTGAATTGAGCTCGGTTTCAAAATCTTTTGAAAATCTTGCCCTAGGGCCAATATATCGTCCATTGTAGGCAATATATCGCCTGGGCTTATATCCCGAGCCTCGTTGATGCGTTTGTGCGAAGTTACGTGTTTTTCGTATTCTCTGTGTGGCGATATATCGCCCCTAGAGCTGCGATATATCGGTATACGCTGAAATATTATACATGTAATTGCACTTTGTTAGCTTAATTTGAATTGGGCAAATAGCTTTGACCGAGTCATATAACATTTTTAAAGCTGCTGGCAGATTCTGGGGTTTTCAAATATTTCTCTTATAAAATAATTCATCAAAAATGTTTAATTCCTTAATAAACATGCACACAACAAGTGTCATTATCTTATTGGTTCTATTCAAACCTTATAGTATAATAAATGATATCTTTATGATCAGCTATATTAATCAAAGCTTATGTTATAATTAATATTCTTAAACTATAGGTTAAACTTATAAAATCTATAAGTGTTGCTATGAGTGTTCAACTAAGTCCTGGCTTGAACGAAAATCCACAGTAATAAACATACTATAACTACTACTAGCTATTATTATATCTAACTAGCTAAGGATTCTACAGCAAATGATGAGATACTAGGCTTCCCATTGCTTGGATCGTGCAACATACTTCAACAATCCGATAATATATTTGCACACAATCAATGCACACAATCGTGCAACATTTCTTAACAGCAGCAGCAACAGCAGAGCATGGAATACAAGTTAAGCAATGAAAAAAATGGTTTGGAGATTAAAATTGCATTTTTTTTTACAGAACTATTGGAAAAGAAACCATGCTTGGAGCTATTGCATCTATAGGAACAATTGAATGATGAGTCCATTGAGATGGCAGCCATTTTTCTAGTCCAAAATCAAATATCTCATTGGTGGCAGAGCATATTAATGAACAAAATCTAACCACATATTAACAACAAATCAATTATAAAAATATATATATATATATAAACACACTAATAATTGAAACAACTCATTAATAGAACAAGGAATGAGTCTTGTGTGCCTAATGAGCTGAATATATTATTGACCCTGATAGATTTGAGAATAGTCATTATTGGTTTGTAAGTTCATTGCCCAAAATCTAGAACTTAAGTTTTAGTCAGCAATATACTCCATGAGAAATATAATCAAACACTACAGAAAAATAAGAGTACAACATATAGAGAAACAAATTATATATAATGCTCCACCAATTCCAAAAACACCTAGATAAATATAGCCAAATTTATGAATTAAACAGTAAATCTTTCAAATCCCATATTTGTATAATAATATGTATATGCCGAGATTATGGATGATATTACAGACTAAAATATTGTGATATGTCTCAATATATATATAATATAAATAGAAAGTGTGTGTAAAAACTTAATAAATACACAGACCACATGGCAGGGGATAACTAACATCACATTGTATAGTAAAGAAATAAACTAACTTGTAAGCTGAGACACATACAAAAAATTTATAACGGTTTCAATATTCTATAAAATTACTCCAAGAGCAGAGGTCCTTAACCTTATGAATAAATACTGTACGCCCTGATTCTCCCACGGGCTGATTAGCGAGGTAAGATATGGCCTAATCACAACTACCACGTGAGCATCCCCAAGACCGGAGCTGTCATCATAAGGTCCTACCTCCTTAGCTCGAGGCAACCTAAGGCTTTGCCAAGATTGCTTAAGGACTAAGCCTGGGCTCTGAAGACCACAGGTCGAGGGAAGCATCCAGCTCATGGTACGAGCTGGAGTTGAAGGCTGTGACCTTTTATAAAGTCAATCACGCAAGGTAAACTTGCATATATCAGACATCACGTGTCTGATATACCCCTGACTTCTCGGACACGCAGCAGGAACGTGCATATTCAGACACCCACGACTGGTTTGGACCGTGCGGCCCATTATCCCCTTACCTATTGATTTGACCACACTTATGTGTCAGGTTTAGGAATTAATCATGAATGTCACAGAGTTGACATGATAGGTAAGAAGGTCACGGGATGACCTTCTTACCAACTCCCAGGTGCCTTCTCCTATAAATATGGAGACCCTGGGAGTTATAAGGGGTTGGATTCTATATTGTAAGAAAGACCCTGTAATCAAATATCCAGTATATAGCAATAATATTGACTAGTGGAGTAGAATGATTTTAACCTTTGAACCACTCAAAAAACGTATTTTGAGTCACCATTTCATTTCTAAGATCAATTATCTATTTCGGTTCAACCTAAGCACTAATCCCTTGCTCTTCTTTTCTTAATTACCTGTTGGCGAAGAACCGCGTCAACAAATACATATATTTATATATATACACACATACTTTCTTGACTAGATATACATATACTTATATATATACACATATACACACATGATGTAAAATACAAATATATCCAAAAGTTACATTTGTGAACATAAAAATTAACCTAAAACAGAAAGACAAAATCAAATGAATTAATTTTAAACAAGAACCCCACGACCACCAGCCTCACCTTTGAACCCCACTGCCACCACCCCACCGTTGAACCCCACAGACGACATCTCTATCGAGCACCCCCGTCTCCACCGAGACCTACGGACGAAACCTCTGCCTAGCACAAGATCTATAAAAATGAGAGTAAAAAAGCCATTGAGAACAAGCCAACAAGATTTCAGGGTAGACACACACACACATATATAAATATATATATATATTTGAACTAAAAGTGGAGAAGACTCCCACCCAAAGATCCAAAGTATATCTACCGTTTGTGATAGAGGAGAAATTGGGTGTGCTTTTGCGCCGAGCGCCTCTGTTGTACGCCGTCGAAGCTGCCCGTGCACCGAGAAGAAGCACCTCTGTGCGCATAGAAGAAGAAGAAGAATAGGCAGAGAGACGAGAGAAGAGAGGGCAATGGTGAGAAGAGAGGGGAGGGGGGATATGCGACTGGTATAAGGGGGAAAGAAAGAGAGAGAATGGGTGAGAATATGTTGTACTTAGGGTTTTTGGGCTTTCAAAATTCTTTTTTTTTTGTTGGGTGTGTTTTTCTTTTTTGAAGGAGTCGGGTGGCCTTTTAAAATTCAGCAATGCTTTGTTTGTTTTTTTTTATTTTACAAAGCTTTGCTTTTTTTTTATTATAAGTCTTGAATAAAATATTTAAAAATTAGTTTATTATAATATTTTTTTACAAGCATTATAATATCTTAATTATCTATGAAAGAAATATATTATTATAAGTCTAATTTTTAAAAGTTTTTTACTATTTATTTGAAATATATTTAATTTAAAAATTACACTATTAAACTTAACGAGTTTTAAATAATTATTACAAATAAGAGTGATTCTGAAAGAGATTGAGAGAGAATTCAGGAAAAAAAATGTAATTTTAAAAATTGATTAATACATATTTTTATAAATATATTTACATAATTTAGTTTATTTTTAAAATATATTTTTTAGGTTTTTTTATTTGGATTTTGACGACAATTTATAACTGTCGGCATTGACCTTACACAAACTGTCGGCGTTGAGGTCAACAACGACAATTTTTAACTGTCGGCATTGGGGTCAATTACAACAGTTTTTAATTGTCAACATTGGGGTTAATAGCGACAGTCAAAAGCAACGGTGACAGTTATTAACTGTCGGCATCTATTTCTATGCCTACAGTTTTTAACTGTCGGCGTAGAGTCACGCTAAGCAATTACGACAGTCAACATAGTTGACTGTTGTGGTTGGGTGTCAGGAAAGCCTAGTTTTGTAGTAGTGTACACAATAGGAGTGCTAGAAAGAATCACTCAAAGATTGGTCAAATTTCACAAGGAGATAGTTCACCTTCAAATCGCTAGGCAAATTATGATGAGAGCTATGAAACAATATGTCCTAGTAATTAGGCTTTTTAAGGATGTTCCTATTTCAAAATTGGAAGAATTATGGGAGACTATAGATGATGAAGATGATTTACCGGTAGCCATGATATATTATTTTCTCATACTTAGGTTATCCTATAGGTTTGAGTTTCGATTCAATAATGAACAAAAGCATAATATCTTAATGAATATTCCACGAGGTAGTTTCGAGGCTCATGATAATGATGATTATGAGGAAATAAATGATGATATGTTAGATGAAGGGTCAGATGTAGAAGATCCTGATTTTTAGAGATTTACCCTAGTTATTATTAGTATAGTTTCTTTATTTATTTTTATGATTGTAATAAGTGAAAATCTTTTTCCAAATGAATAAAGTTGTTATTTTTGAATGGCATGTATAAGTTTGATTTTTTTTTTTACAATCATAATAAATTTAGAATAAATTCAATAAATAATGACTGAGTTCAGTGAGGGTGGATGCAAATCAATGGACCGGGTTCTATATTGAGAGTTTAGGGGGCCATAGTAGTGGGAACGATTTTACTAATCCTAACCCTCCCTCAATATGGTTAACTTTGGAACAACGACAAGTTTCGAGCCTAAGAATTAATTCATATAGGGTGATTAGAAACAAACTTAGAAAATAATAAAGATGGCTTAATATTTTAAGTATAGAAACACACCCTAATTTATAAAGAAGGATTACATAATTTTTCATAAGAAATCATAACTAATAGGTCTGAGTTATGTTTGCTTAGACTAAGTTTTGCCTTAGAAGTTATTAGGGTAAGTTCTAACGTGTTTTCTCGACTGTTAGAACTTTGCTGAAAATGTCGCTCCGTAGGTCTGCACGCACAAACGAACGACAATGCTCCCATCACTGCCAATGAGACTCACGAAGAAGGGGAACACATGCTACTACTGTTGCTGCTAATAGGAATGCACCACCTCCAGTTGAAAACACCACTGAGATTATCTGGTTATGACAACAAGTGGAAGAACTGCTGTAGCAACAATGACAATAGCCTCAGCCAGCGGCTCAAGCACCCCAACAAGGGTAGAACTTAGGATATCCGTATGGGGGGTGGCCAGTGGCAAACTATGTGCCTTATCCAACTCAGTACATAGAGCCAATCTACGAGCATTTCTGTAAGCAGGACGCTCCAAACTTTGAAGGGACAACCGACCCCTTTGAGGCTGAAGAATTGCTCAGGAATGTGGAGCTGATTCTGGCACACATGAACCTCGACAACGCAGATGGCATATCCTGTGTTTCCTCTCTACTGAAAAAGGATGCTAGAATCTGCTGGAATTTGGTACAATAGACTCATGATATCACCACCATGATTTGGGCTAGATTTGTGGAGCTGTTTCATAAAAAGTACTACAACTCGGCAGTCATCGCTACCAGGGTGGAATAATTTGCCAGTCTGAAGCATGGAAATTTGACAGTAGTTGAGTACGCCCGACAATTTGATCGCCTAGCCAAGTTTGCACCAGAGTTGGTCCCAACCGATTACTTGAGGGTTACCAAGTTCACCAGGGGACTCACACCCAAGATTGAGTTAGGTGTCAATCTGGCAAATCCTGGAACTAATTCTTCCGCCGATGTTCTTGAAACGACTATAGAGGTGGAAAGGCTCCAAGAAAATGTTAGTAAGGAGGAGGCAAGCAAGTCTGAACCCAAACAGTAGAATCAAACTTAGAATGGTCGAAACCACAACAACAACCAGCATAACAATAATGGGCAGAAAAGAAAAACAAGCCGACGCTGACAAAAGAGCACAAACTAACAATGGTAATAATAGGTCGGGTTATTTAGAATACCCCCAATGCTCCAAGTGTCAGAAAAGACATCCTGGGGAGTGTCGTGCAAACACCAAGGGTTGTTTCAATTATGGCCAGGAAGGTCATCAGAAAAAGGATTGTCCAAAGCTCAAACAAGAAGAAAAGAAGGACAACAAGATGGTTCCAGCCAGAGTCTTTACTTTGACCCAGGGAGAAGTCGAAGCTAGTAATAAAGTGGTCACAAGTCAGCTTCCTATCCTCAATAATATATGTTTAGTATTGTTTGATTCGGGAGCAACACACTTGTATATCTCGTTAGGAAAGATAGAAAAATTAGACAAACCTTGCAAAAGATTTAGAACTAGGTTAGTTACGAAAATGTCTTCAGGCAAAGTAGTTCTATCATCACGAATAGTACGAGGAGTACCGATCAAAATTGAGGGCACATAACTAGAAGGAGACCTGATAGAGCTAGAGATCAAGGACTTCAACGTAATAATGGGCATAGACTGGCTAGCAAGACATGGTGCAACCATCGACTGTAGACATAAGCAAGTGACATTCAAAACTCCTGATGGTCATAAACTATGTTTAATGGGAAAGGTTTCAGGACTACAGACACCGCTTATCTCATCTCTCAAAGCTCAGAGGATGATAGATAAAGGATGTTACACATTCTTAGCAAGCGCATGGATGTGGCATAGGAAACACCATTCAAGGTTGGAGATGTCCGCATTATAAAGGAATTTCCATAGATATTTCCTAATGACTTACCAGGGTTACCGCCTACTCGAGAAATGGACTTCACAATCGAATAGTATTGGGAACCGAGCCTATCTCAAAGGCACCATACCGAATGTCACCTACAGAACTCAAGGAGTTGAAAACACAGTTACAAGAACTCGTAGACTTGGGTTTCATCAGACCAAGCCATTCACCATGGGGAGCATCGATTCTATTTGTGAAGAAAAGGATGGAAGCATGCAAATGTGTATCGATTACCGCGAGCTAAACAAGGTGACGATTAAGAACAAGTACCTGCTACCCCGGATCGACGACTTATTTGATCAACTCCGAGGAGCGACTATATTTTCAAAGATTGATCTATGGTCCAGTTATCACTAGCTCAAGGTAAGGGAAGAGGATATACCAAAGACAACTTTTAGGACTCGATACATACACTACGAGTTCCTAGTCATGTCTTTTGGTCTTACCAATGCTCCATCCATATTTATGGACTTAATGAATCGGGTCTTCAAGGATTACTTGGACAAATTCATCGTAGTGTTCATTGAAAATATTTTTGTGTACTCCAAGTATGAATTTGAGCACGAGGAACATTTAAGATTGACCATGTTGAGACTAAAGGAGCACCAAATTTACACCAAGTTCAAGAAATGTGAATTTTGGCTATCAGAAGTAGCGTTCCTCGGCTACATAGTATCAAAGGATGGAGTCACAGTAGATCCAACTAAGGTAGAGGCTGTGAAAGATTGGCCAAGACTGAAGAATGCGTTAGAGGTTAGAGGGTTTCTCGGGCTAGCAGGCTATTATTAAAGATTTGTAGAAGGCTTTTCTAAGATAGCCACTCCACTTACCAACCTGACCTGTAAAGAACAAAAGTTCAACTGGACAGATAAATGTCAAGAAAGTTTCTAGTTGCTCAAAGATAAATTATGCTCAGCATCAGTACTTTGCGTACCGACACCCAACGACAAGTTTGTGGTGTATTGTGATGCGTCCAAGCAAGGTTTGGGCTGTGTGTTGATGCAAAATGACAAGGTGATAGCCTACGCCTCAAGGCAGCTGAAGGACTATGAGTAACGCTATCCAACACACGATATGGAATTGGCAACAGTGGTAAATCTGGCGCCATCATTTGTATGGAGAACGGTGTGAGATTATACGGACCACAAGAGCTTAAAATATTTTTTCACGCAAAAGGAGCTCAATATGAGGCAGCGCAGGTGGTTGGAATTAGTAAAGGACTATGATTACAAAATCCTATACCACCCAGGAAAAGCGAATGTAGTTGCAGATGTGTAAAGTCGGAAGAGTTACAGAAATCTGGCAGCATTATCCGGAATTGAAAAGTCACTACAGCAAGAGCTGATTAACGCTGGGAAAGAACTAGTCATTGGTCAACTGGCTAACTTGTCCATTCAGTCGAGTTTACTAGAAGATATACGGATCGGGCAAGAGTATGATGTCGCATTAGTATCGCATATGGCTGCAGTCAAAGAAGGTAAGACTACAAGTTTCTCAATGTTAGGACATGGGTTCTTGAGGTATAAAGGCCGGGTGTGCGTGCTAAATGACTTTGGGATTAAGATGAAGATTTTAGAAGAGGCAAACACTACCCCTTACTCAGTACACTCATGGTCGACCAAGATGACTCACGACCTTAAAACACTATCATGGTGGCCGGGGATGAAGAAAGACATAGCAGAATATGTGTCCAAATGCCTAATATGCCAGCAAGTAAAGGCAGAACATCAGTGACTTCTAGGCTTATTGCAACCGCTTAGTATACTAGAATGGAAGTGGGAGGATATAGCCATGGACTTTGTGATAGGATTACCACAAACAAATAAGCAACACGACTCGGCTTGGGTTGTGGTAGATAGACTCACCAAGTCAGCTCACTTCCTGCCTGTCAAGACTATGTACACTGCGGACCAGTGTGCAGACATATATGTTTGAGAAATTGTACGACTGCATGGAATCCCTAAGACCATAGTATCTGATAGAGGATTAGTGTTTACATCGAGATTTTGGGGAAGCTTGCAACAAGCCATGGGTACCAAGCTAAGCCTCAGTACGACATATCATCCTCAAACCGATGGTTAGTTCGAGCGTACCATACATATTTTAGAAGATATGTTGCGTGCTTGTGTACTAGACTTTGGATGATTATGGAGTAAGTATTTGCCACTTATAGAGTTCTCCTACAATAATAGCTACCAGGCAACGATCGGTATGGCACCCTATGAGTTACTTTATGGAAGGAAGTGTCGATCGCCATTACATTGGGACGAGGTAGGACAAAGACAACTTCTTGGACTCGAAGCTGTTAGAGAGGCTCAAAACGCAGTAAAACTAATTAGAAAGCGTATGCTCACACCTCAGAGTCGACAAAAGAGTTATGCGAATGCCAAACGGTGAGCTGTGGAATTCAAAGTCGGAGATCAAGTTCTTTTAAGAATATGTCCTATGAAAGGAGTGAAGCGGTTTGGGAAGAAAGGCAAATTTAGTCCCCGGTTTATAGGTCCTTTAGATATATTGGACAAGGTGGAACCAGTAGCATATAGATTAGCCCTACTGCCAGCTCTAGCAGATAGCCACAATGTGTTTCATATCTCGATGCTGCGTAGATATGTGTTAGACCCATCCCACATTCTCAAGTATGATATGTTAGCACTTCAGAAAGACCTGAGTTACGAAGAACAACCCGTTAGCATCCTAGAGAAGGGGATGAAGGAATTACGATCTAAGAGTATTCTGATAGTCAAGGTCTTATGGAGTAATAGTACAGAGTGGGAGGCAACGTGGGAGTTGGAGGGAGACATCCGAGCACAGTATCCAAAATTTTTGGTAAGTAAATTTTGGGGACGAAATTAGTAGGGGAGAATTGTAGCGTCTCAGAATTTTACTTTGCTAGATAGTATTAGTAGTAGCTTAGTATTTTAGTTTCCGTAGTTATTGGCTCAAGCCGGGATTTGGTTTGAAACTCATAGAGATAGTTATGGATTTTATAAGTTTAGCCTATAGTTTAGAAATGTTAATTTTAACATAAGGTTTGATTAATATAGCTGGTCCTAGAAATGATATTTACTATAACCTAAGGTTTAGATAGAATAATTAAGAATGTGACACTTGTCACATGCATGTTTATTAAGGATTTAAGGATTTTAGTTGAATAAATTAATAAAGGATAAACCTAGGAAGTCTAGAACCTTCCCTCAGCTATCAGGGTTATGTTTTACTCAGTCAAAGTTGTTTAAAAAAACTTCAAGTGTGCTTAAAGTGTGCAAAAACTTGTTTGATATATTAGCGTATGCTGATATATCGCAGTTATAGGAGTTGATATATCTCTTATGGGTGATACGGAAAACACATTGACTTCGCACGAACGAAAACACGTAGGCTCAGGACAAAGGGGGAGGAGATATATCGCCTATAGGGGGCGATATATCAGATCCACTTGTATGTTTTGAAAATCCATGGAATCCGATCTAAAAACAGCCCTCAACAACTTGGACTACTCTTGAACGATTTTGACCGAGTTCTGGGCATCTGTTGAGAGAAAATTCAATTTTTATTCAATTTTTTATTCATTTTAAAAGGAGATAATTTCATTCTTTGAACTATATAAATAGGACATTTCACTCAGCCATTTGCATAATCATTCGAGTATTCTTTAGAGCCTCCAAGTTGCTAAGTTCATTCTAGAGAGAAATACTAGGGTTTTGGGTTAAAAGCTTTCCAATCTAAGATTTTCTAAACACTTTGGGAGTAAGATAGAGTGATATTCAGTATTGAGGTGTAGATCGAAGTTCTAATCTATCTAAGGTATTCTTTATCTTCAGGTTTAGTTCATTACAGTTCCTCTTATTCTTTTCATTTTTTCCAAGTCCTAACTTGTTGTAATGACTTTTGGTTAGGTGTTTGAGTTTCTTGAAACTTAAGGTTTTCACTAAGTACTTATCTTGATGGTTTAGATCTTCTTTTCATCCTCATTTCTTTAGAAAACATATGGATCTTACTGTTTGATTTTAGGAGTTTCCAATCCCGCTCTTGTCTCCAATACTCCGGTTTTTGGTAAGGAAAATATGATAGATTTTATGTGTTATGATTATGTTTATGTGCTATATGTGTATGTAAGTATGTATGTATATGTTTTATGTTGTAGTCTCTTGGAAAATGTAGTTGCTTAGATAGAAAATAAGCAAATCTCTAGAATTTTATCATTATCGTAGACTAGAGTTATGATTTAACCTACTTCGAATAGTAGCAAGAGGACCTAGATGGTTTATCATATACTATATTGTGTTTAAACCTACCTCGAATAGTAGCAAGATGACCTAGATGGTTTCTATCACATACTACGGTAATGAGTTAATGTCCATTAATATTGTAGTCCTATGTTTTATGATTTACGTTTTTACGTCATACGTTTTATGATTTATGTTTTTAGACTTATGATTTATGATATGTTTTAGTAGATTTTTCTTGCTGGGCATTAGGCTCATTCCTTTTTATTTTAGATGGTGCAGGAAAATAATCTTGGAAGGCGGGATGGATTCATGGCAGCTTTGGCATGTGTATTGGGTGAGAACTGAATGAATGGACTGATAGGAAAGATTGAGGATGACTTTTTGTTTCAAGTCTTTTTAATTGTGTATTTATGTTTTTTCGCATTTAGTATTTGAACAATTAATTAAAGGTTTTGTTTTCCTTATGATTTTATGTAATAACAATGAGATCCTGTATTTTGGATTTTCTAATAAAGTTCTTTTATTTTATGTATGTATTCCCAAATAGTAGTTATGCTTAGTAGAGTTTATTGGTCCGAGGACTTTAAGTTAGTCAGGTCATTACAAGAAAGGATACAAGGGTTAGGGAAACTGAAGGAAGGACTCATTCATTCCGCTGCGTATAATGTAAGTGTTCTTATCATTATCTCTGTTTAAATTCCATTTTAGAAACATGTTCTAGGTTTTCTTATATTAATATGTTTAATATACGATTTACATGAAAATAAATAAGATCCTGAATACGTTTTTCCAAACAACATGTAACGCCCTACTAATCAAGATCGTTACACTGTGTACTTTACATGCTGCTTAACTCGCTAAATGAGTAATTTGGACTGAAATCGTGTAATTGAAACTAACCCCAGGATTAGGTAATAAAAACTTTGGTCAACAACAACCATTTCATTAAAAGGTTTAGATTCATACACGGGATCCCAAAAGGGTTTATAAACTGATACACGAACAACATAAACACCAATAGCCAGCCTAGGCGGCAAAATTCTGGGTTCAACCTAAGTTCTAACAAGTAGTCTCGACCATGGCAGTCGAGCGGGCCGCATATGTACACTCCACCCCTAAATCTTTCCAACTCAGAGTTGGTCCAACTATTCCTTGCCCTTACCTGCACCACAGAGCACCCGTGAGCCGAGGCCCAGCAAAAAACCTCACAAGGCATAACAATATTCAAATATTCAAAAGCACTAAACACATGCTTCACAATTATCCAATACATTTAAATTTGCAAACATGTTCCATAGTTTCCGAAGATGTTCACATAATAAATTACACGACTCAAGAAGACAGTCCTGCCGAACGACCTTACCGAGCTAAATGTGCACACAAGCATTTCACTCACGGTTCAAGTCAGAAAAGTGGGGATTGCACCCTCCAAACTAACTCACCTTCATGCCCTGTGATCCACACGCATTGTCGGTCATCCCCACACTCAATGTGATGGTTGTCCGATCCCACGTTCAAAATGTTGGTTGAAAATCAGTTATATCATACATTCATCGATAGCTCAAGGCTAATGAGCATATCAAATTTAATGTAAACAAGTGGCCATAGAGCCAAATTGGGCCCCCCTTGCCCTATTCCCCTATTATCTAGCCTTCTAGCCAAGCTTACCTCGCGCTTTATATTTAAAGCAGCCATGGGGTCGTACAAGTGTGTATCACACTTCTGGGTTGGCCTAGCCAAAATGATCTGTGTTTAACATGCTATTGCCATCCTCGACTTATAAGTCGAGCTTTTCATACTGGCCCTGCCATTTTGGCCTGCAATCTACATGCTAATGCTGCCCTCGACTTATAAGCCGAGCTTCTTATTCCACATAAGCGAATATAATGTCACACTGGGGTCCATTGCCCTAGGATATGGGACTGTAGACTCACCCTGGGGCCCATAGCCCTATCCTCTGTATAACCAGCCTTAGAGCTAGCCCAGTGTACCTGGCGCTTTGATTTCCAAACGACCATAGGGTTGGTCAAGCGTATACCACTCTCTTGATTAACCCTAACCATATTGGCCTATGGTCAGTGCACTATTGCCACCATTGACTTAGAATTCAACATCCTTTCGACCATCGCTTAGCGCGCTATTGTCGTCCTTGACTTATAAGTCAAGCCTTTTCAATCAGATAATATGGACGGGCATACATCATTTAGCAGTTATCCAGATACCGAGCATTCAAACATGCTTCATCAAACAAACACAGACACAACCATAATCATGCTCATTCATAGGGGCCTGAGCCCTAATCATAACCATGCTCAGCAATCGGGCCAAGCCCTAATCACATATACCACGTATTGGGTGCAATTTTTCTTACCCTAGGTCCGAGCGGAACGTATAATAAGAATGACCCTCGAGCACGATCTTGATCTAAGCCCTAGCAATAAACCTAGTCACAACCAAGTATATGTTCATTAGGAATTAACCCTAGAACCCGAGTTCCAAACTGAACGCTAATTCTCAAACCATGATTCCCAGTTAACGGGGCGCTAAAAATGTCCCCCGAGCCCCCGGGCCTAACCTTAAAAACTTAGCATTTTAGCATTTCGAGGCCCCTGGCGTGGTCATGCCCACATAAAATTTGGGACTCCTAGGCCATTGGCACAGTCGTGCCAACCCTTGGCACGATCATGCCTCACAAATTGAGCCCCCAAATTGAAACTAAATTTAGCCCTTTCTGGGACACTAGCATGGTCGCCAGAAATAAAAAATCTGCCCAGAACTTAGGTGTTCTTCCCCAAATTCTATCCCTGCAATTTCCAAAAATTTCAAACCCAGAATTCAACCCAACCAGGTGTTTTTAGCAGAATTCCAACCACAAAAACTTATCACTAGGCCTAGGCAACAAAACCCACTACTCAAACCATCACAAACACCCATATACACTCAATTTTGGAAACAAACTCAAAAGAAATTAAAGAACAACAAAAACAGGGGCCTCACCTCTGAATTTGAATTCCTTGAAGTTGATGATGGCCCTAGAAACCTTTAGTCCTAATCCACAACTGCTATTCCACAAGGATTGGCTCCAATCTCCTCAAAAGTCCTAGCTTAGTCTAGCCTTAGAGTGCCTTGTGTGTTCTTCTAAGAGAAGTGCTCCCAAAGCTCAATGAAAAGTCTTGAACGTGTGAGCCTAAGTGTCAAACTACTGGCTTAGTTAGTTGACCAATGTGGTCAAATGACCACAATGCCCCTTGCCCCATTTAACCTCAAAGGTTAACCCTAAGGGCAAAATTGTCATTTGGTATAATTCCTGCTAATCTCAAAATATCTCATATAATCCCAAATAATCTATCAACCAATATTCATCAATTAATTTCTATTTCTCTATAATTCCTGGTAATTTACCAAATTAAAAAAATACCCCTAAGTTCGCCCAGGCCGGGTATTTTACCCCGTTGTGACTTTTTCGCTAACTAGCTCATTAGGATCGCCTCATGTCAGATAATTCAAATATATCCACATAATAATGCGGTCACAGTTATATATCACACATATTTACAATTATACCACCAGCAGGTCAAAATTATGAAAATGAACTTCTAATAAGAAACAGGGTGCATATTTAATACACTTAAACATGCAAGCACAATCATATCATAATAAAATTAACATAATTCACATAATAACATGCTTATAACACATAAGCACCTAATTAACTCAATTATTGCCTCCCGACCCCCTAATCCAGTCACTAAGCCATGTTAGGGAAATTGGGGCGTTACATTAAGAAAAGACTGACAACTGTTCCAGTTTTGACTATCCCTAATGGTACATAGGGATATAATATTTATAATGATGTGTCAAGGCAAGGGTTGGGGGCAGTATTAATGCAAAATGGCAAAGTCATAGCCTATGCCTCATGACAACTAAAGAGTTTCGAGAAGAATTACCCTACGCATGATCTGGAGTTAGCAGCAATGACGTTTGCACTGAAGATCTGGAGGCACTATTTGTACATAATCCACTGTGATATTTATACTGATCACAAGAGCTTTTATACTGATCGCAAGAGCCTTAAATATTTCTTCACTCAGAAGGAATTAAATATGAGGCAGTATCAATGGCTGGAACTATTCAACGATTACGACTGTGACATCCTATACCACCCAGGGAAAGCAAACAAGGTGGCAGATGCTCTGAGTCAACAACCAATGCTCAACTTGTTATCAGTACGAGAAGTACCATGAGACATGAAAGATAAAATCTGACATCTCTACTCTAGATTTATAGATAGTGATTGGCTAATTAGCAACCCTCTCGGTACAACCAACTATTATCGAGGCTATTCAAGGATGACAACTTGTTGGCCCATGGTTACAAAGGATTTTCATGAGGTAAAGACAGATATGAGGCCGGGATTCCATATCTCGGATGATGGGGTGTTAGGATTTAAGGGTAGAATCTATGTTCCTGACGATGAAGAAATCAAGAAACAAATTTTCTACGAGGCCAATAATTCCTTTTGTGCTATGCACCTGGGTACCTCTAAAATGTACCAAGACTTAAAGAAGTACTTCTAGTGGTCGGTAATGAAGAAGGAAGTGGTGGAGTACGTGGCTCATTACTTGACTTGTAACCAAACAAAGTCAGAACATCATCAACCGGCTGGGTTACTACAATCCTTGGAGATTCCATAATTGAAATGGGAGATGATTACCATGGACTTTGTTTCAGGTCTACCAGTTACTCCTAAGGGAGAAGATACCACACGGGTTATTGTAGACAGATTGACTAAGTCTACTCATTTCTTGCCTATCAAGATAACTTATGTCGCACATAAGTTAACAGATATTTACATAGAAAAGGTGGTAAGACTTCATGGAGTACCCCTCTTTTTTGTATCCGATTGTGACGGGCGATTCATTTCAGCATTACCAAAGGCTCTATGGCCAATTTTTAGGAAAAATTGATGGCTAGAGCGAATGAACCATTCGAACCCTAGAGGATATGTTGAGAGCATGTGTGCTCGATTTCCAAGGGTCATGGAATGAAAGGCTGCCATTGATAGAATTTGCCTATAATAACAACTATCATGATTCTATCAAGATGGATCCATAAGAAGCTCTATATGGGAGGAAATATTGATCACCAATTCATTGGCATGAGGCTAGGAAAGGAAATTCCTTGGGTCAAATGAGGTCGATTAGGCTGCTGAGGATATTCGATGGATTTGACAATGATTGCAAACCTCGATAGATTGACAACGTAAATACGCTAACCGATGAAGGAGACCCTTGGTGTTTGAGGTAGGCGATATGGTGCTATTAAAGATAGCTCCACTGAAAGGATTTATGCGATTTAGAAAGAAGGGAAAGCTAAGTCTGAGGTTTATCGGACCATTCGCGATCCTGGAAAGAATCAGGGAGGTGGCCTCTAGGTTAGCCCTTCTACCTGAATTACTCTAGGTTCACGACATGTTCACGTTTCTATCTTGAGAAAGTATGTGAAGGACCCCACGCATGTGCTCAGTTATGAACAGATAAGCGTTGACCCTCAACTACTCTATGAAGAGAGACCTGTAACAATTCTGGACCAAAAGGACAAAGTGTTGAGGAACAAAGTTGTGTTGTTAGTGAAGGTTCAGTGGCACCACCACGACATTGAAGAAGCCACATGGGAGACTGAGGCCAAAATAAAGAATTATATCCACATTTGTTTTAAGTTTTGGGAAGAAACTCGTATAAACTGTAGGTATTGTAACGCCCCGCATTTTGGGCACCTACGAGTATCTAAGAACAAGGTGGTGATGTGTATATGAATACTTTTATGTATGATAATATGTGCTTGAAAAGAAAATTTCATTTTGCAAGTGTTAGCCAAAGTGTGATATGTGCGGTTTGGCGACAAACCGAGCATTTCAGTCTCGAACCGAAATGGAAACCATAATTGGGTAAATTCTCGCATAATCATCATTTGAGAAGCATAATTATGGCAAGATAATATTGGGCATTAACTTATTGGATTAATTTATATTAAGGTCAAAAAATTTGATTTTTGTGTGAAAAATGTACATATTTGTGAAAAATGCACATATTTGTCAAAAATGGGATTTTGGCTAATTAAATTATTTGAGTTGTAAATATGGGAGTGTGAGCACTTAAATTAAATGACAATGTCTATTTAATTTAATTACCTTAGATTAAAATCTTAATTAGGGGAAAGTAATAAAAAATTACCATATAGTAACATTTTTGGGAAAAACACCATTAGTCTAGGATTAATTAACTTAAGCTAGATTAATTAGAAAATTAATCAAGGCTAATTATGCTTAGGGAGAAGCGACTATAATTAGGTGTATAACGGAAATTTAGGTTTCATTTTATTACATATAAATAATTAAAAGTGAAAAAGGTCTTCATTATCTACAAATTTTGAAACTTAAGTTCTAAGTTTCTCTCATTTCTCTCTTAATTTCCCTCACATGGTCGACTTCCTTAGGGCTCCAAATTTCTAAAACATTTCTTCACAAATATCTCATCTCTCATCATTCATCTATCCTACACTTAGTTCTAAGAGGTTGGATGCTAGTTTGAAGCTAATGAATCTACATATCAAGTTAGCTCCACAAAGGTAAAAAGCTAGACTATCTTTGTTAAGTTTAGTGTTTGGTTAGTTTATGAACATAAGTGAGTTTATATAGTTGTGTAATCTGACTTTGGGGCTTTTAGGGAGTGGATATATGTAGACTAAAGGCTGAGCAAGGAATTCAAGGTGTTAGAGGTCACCAAATCCAAACCAAGATCATCAAGAGATAAATGGTCACCTCTTATGTGTTTTTGTTGAATTCTTATTGAGTTCTTATTGAATCTGCCATGTTTTAGCTGTTTTATGTGTCTTAATTGATTATTGGAGCTGTGATAATATTTGTTTGATAAATGATTATGTATTCATAAGGGTTTGGATAATTGTTAGTGATGTAATCCATCATTCCCTAGGTAAAAATCTTGATTTATGTAAGAAAATGTTTAAGACTTGATTTCCAATGGGTCAAGAGAATCCTGTATAAATTTGATTTTGGAATTTCTTAGTTCCAAGTTTTAGTTTAAGATGCTTAGATATAAATAATGTGTATAAACATGCAAAAAGGTTTTGAACTGACCAAGATATGATTCTTGGTCATATAAATGTTCATGCAATTATAAAAAGAGTAAGTAAACATCCAACTTTGGAAAATGATTTATATGAGCAAATTATTGAATTTTTAACTGAATTTTGGAATGAACATTATTTTTATATTCTTACATCAATTGGTAAATTTTCAAAGAAAAATGTTAAAAAGGCTGAGAGATATGAATTGGCAAAATTTGACAAAAATTTTAGAAGCTCAAAATAGCTTCTGGACAACCAATTTTGGGGAACTCGTTTCACTAAATAATAATGGTTCAAATGACCTAATTTTTGGTATATGGGCCTAAGAAGTTTTAGAACCAAATGGATTTTATGGATTCCCTAATTTCACTAAAATTATTGATTTATTTTTAGATAGTTTTAAAAAGAGATTTCACTAAGTAAAAAGGATTATTTTATGAAATTTGGCAAGGAACTCCTTGGAGTAGCCAATTTTAGTTCTGAAAAGGTTAAGAATTATTGGAGCTATAGTTTTCAAACTATAACTTTCTAAACTAAGCTACTTATAACTTAGGGTTTACAAAAGTATTACTTAAGGAATAGTGAGAATTTTTCCAAACTTAACTAAGAAAAGTATAATTTAATTTTAGTAATTATAAAAACCGAGTCTAGCACACTTCATGATAAAATAATCTTTTTAAAATAAAATTAATTGTTATTTAATTTGTCTTAAATAAATTTAACCTAATCAAACATTTCTTAATTGATTAATTCAACCTAAATTATTAAAATTTGTGATTAAAATGGTTTTACTAGAAAATGTGGGATATTTTGGTAAAATCAATGAAATGATATAAATTGGTATAGCTTGAAAGCTTCCCAAACTATATTTTCTTGGCTACCTCGGTGATGAAAAAAGAGTGGGAATTTGAAAGAACGCCGGCCTTCGAATAACTAGAAACATTGAGGGAAGTTTTTCTTAAAATTTTAAACATCGTTATGGTTTAAACCATGTGAGGAAGAAAATACCCCTAGTAGGTATTTTGTAGTGACCTTAATGCTCTTGTAGAATGCTAATTTACTACAATTCCATAATTAATCTGAGTACATTTGTTGACGGTAAGAACTCGTCAACTAAGTTAGATCAAGAACTTTTGGAGTTGTAAATGAAGTGAACTTTAAACTCACTAAACTTCACGCAAACTTCCTTACAATTTCCAGAACATCAAATGTAAATGTTGGAATTCTAGAATGAAAAATGGAGAGAATGTTGAATATGTCTTTTCATTAGCAATAACTAGTTACAAAATTCTCCGAAATCCCCCCCCCCCCCCCCCCCTTTCTCAGGTGAAGGGAGGTCATATTTATAGTAGAGCACTATTGGCTCACTATACATGGTGGTCCCTGGGGACACAACTCTGCATATGGAGTTTACAGATGGTAGTGGTGCCAAGAGCGTGGTGGTCAGCTCTAGTACACGCCAAGGGTCTGCGGGAGCACCTCCAACTCAGTACCTGGGCGTACCTCCACTATATTCTTAGTACCTATGTTAGAAGTTGGCTGGGAAGGACCACGTTAAGTACCTTGCACGTACGAACACTACTTGTATGGCATGAAGTTGGGGTCTATCATCTGGGGTTTCTAGGGTCATACCTCTGTATGTATTTTTTACCTGGAGTAGATGAGGTTCACCACTTGTCTGTTCATTCCTCACACGTATGCGCTTTTTGGTCGTACACGAGCTTTCATCTTCATAGTGCATCCTATTCTCTTACCGTTTATATATTGAAGTCTTTTCGGATCCTCATGGCAGTCATGACCCCAAGGAGAATAGAAGGCAAGAGCCTCATGAGACTGGCGTGAAGCCCCTGCGCGCGAGAGAAGGTTGTGGCGCAAGGCTCCTGCGCGCGGGACAAAGCTATGGTGTGAGGCTCCTGTGCACGAGACAAAGTCGTGGCACGAGGCTCTTGCACATGAGATGAAGTTGTGGCATGAGGGCCCTGCGCACGAGACGAGGTCGTGGCACAAGGCCCTTGCGCGAGACAAGCCCGTGGCACGAGGCTCATGTGCACGAGACAAAGTCGTGGCATGAGGCCCATGCGTGCAAGACTAGGTCGTGGCACAAGGCCCCTGCACGCGAGATGAAGTTGTGGCATGAGGCTCCTGTGCGTGAGACAAAGTCGTGGCGTGAGGCCCCTGTGCGCGAGATGAAGTTGTGGCATGAGGCCCCTACGCGCTAGACAAGGTCGTGGTGCGAGGCCCCTGTGCGCGAGATGGAGTTGTGGCATGAGGCCCCTACGCGCTAGACAAGGTCATGGCGCGAGGCTCCTGCGCGTGAGACAAAGCTGTGGCGCGAGGTCCTTTTGCGCGGGATGAGGCTGTGACGCGGGGCTTCTGCGCATCAGAAAAATTTGTGGCGTGAGGCGTAGGGGCGCGTGGGTGAGACAGTCGAGGCTATCTCCATCCCAAAACTATATTTTGAGGGTCACGAGGCGGAGACCTCATTCAAGTGGAATTTTGGTATTCACACTTGCCCCCCAGTATATGGGAGGGCCTTTAGGTGCTCCGGTAGACTTTTTAGCATGGTGTCTTCAAAGCATAGGTGGTGTTAGTGTGTTTGTTTGCTTTGGTGGCATATAAAAACACACTTTGGAGGTGGTGATCCTCATGGTCCCTTGAGATTGAATGTGAGCCTATCATTTGGCTTCGCTGATCCCAATGTAGGTGTTTGGCTTCATTTTTAAACTTAGATCAAGCATTGGATTCAATGGCTAGGATGAGTTTGAGCTTCTTATAAATAGGTCTTCTTCTTAAACACAATTACTACACTTTCTTTTCTTAGCTTGGTGGTACTTATGTCTTCAAATCCTCCAAGAGGTAAGTGGTTCCATCCCTCACAAGGGCACTTTGTCTTTCTTTTCTCCTTATTTTTTTTTCTATATGTAAATGTCTATATATGTGCTAGGAGACTAAAACACCTTTCTCCTTTCTTTTTCTAGGCGTGTACTTTCGATCCTTGGTATTTCTTCAGCTGCGACGACGCGCGACTTTACCCGCTCAAGCTACACTTTCACCCTTTCTTATGCTTAATGGGTTTAAATTAGTGTTACTTGGGAAGGGTTGTCTTGGCTAGAGCTCCTCATGAGCTAATTCACATATATGCACCCGCTTGCACATATACCCTCCCTTGTACCCCATAGTTGGTTGTTTCGAACACTTGTGTCTAGAGATTTTGAGCTTATTCCTTTGTGTTTTGCAGTACCCTTTCCACATACACTTGCACCCATATTACCAACAAGATGGGACTTTATGGAATGTGAGGGGTCGTCTAGCGTTCCTCCGGGGGTCGAGTTTGTAGAATTATCCTCAAACTCGGGGTCCCCCAAAAACAACCCTTACCAAAACTACGACACCTTGAGTAGGGCCCGTATATGTCACCTTGATGCATGGCCGAGCTTAGGCATAAAATCTGGGTGGTGGAGAGCGAGATAGATTCGGCTTTGAGGGGTGATGGGGTCCTTTTCTCCTTTGACCTTAATGACCACATTGCAAGCCTTAGAGTGAATCTTTTTGACCTACAAATGGAGCTGGAGTTCATGGAGGGAAACCTCCCTCCTGAACCCCTACCCCATTTTCTCCCTATAGTAGCCCCTAGGTCGCCCCTGGGTCCACTCGACCCTTATCTTTAATCAACCTGTGTTTGATGCTTCCATACTCAATGGAAAACTCACGTAAGAAGAAGAAAATGGAGGGTAAAGTGCTCTGTTTTGACCTCACCTTTTTCCTTTGGTTTTGTAGACATGTCAAAGAGAATGAGACGACAGGTGGCTCTCGAGAAGCCGGACTCCGGTCCTTTATTGGTGTCTACCATCATTTCCAATGTGTCGAAAAACAGGTTGTTAGAGTTGTCCGAGCAATACCACATTAGTAAAGAGTACAAGCTGTATGTACCCTCCAACAAGTGTCGGGCTGATAATCCCCCCAAGGGCTATGTCACTATGAGCGAACATATTTTGAAGGTGGGTGGGACCATTCCCTTACACCCGCTCTTTGTCATGGTCGTGAATCACTTCGACCTTGCTCTGCTTCAGCTAGCACCTAACAGCTGGTTGACCTTAAGCTTCCTGTAAATGGAATTCGTGAAGCTTAACGGTCGCGCTCCCATGGTCTAAGAGGTGCATTTTATGTACAATCTCATGCTCACTCCTAAATCTAAAGGCTTCTACTTTTTACAAAAAGCCAACTCTCAGGTCTCCTAGATAGAGGGTTCTGTTTCTAAATGGATTCCTTGAAGCAGGACTTTTTTTTTCGTGAAAGGTCCCATTTTCGTCTGCGAACATTTCCACTCATCCCCAAATAAGTACTTCAAATCTTTCATTTTATATAGAGATTTCTATTTTGGAACTTATACTCATATTGATAACTGAGTTGATTGTTCAGAGAGCTTCAATATCCCCGACGTTCTTGAGTCAGAGGCCGCACTGGTAGATATCTTCCTTGACGCAATGGCTGCCCAATCTCTTTATTATGGCCAACCTCAATCACTATGGTTTATCCAGGGTTTCGGAGCCCAACTTGCTATGGCACATTTCTGAGCGAAAAAAGAAGGTAACTCCGGTAGAACCTCACTCAGATGAGGGTGATGTTGAATGCGTGCCTGAGGAGGTTTCCCCTGCATCTAAACGTCCAGCTCGGCTATCCCCATCCTCCAGGGGGTATCCCTC
Organism: Humulus lupulus; assembly: GCF_963169125.1. Taxonomy (NCBI): domain Eukaryota; kingdom Viridiplantae; phylum Streptophyta; class Magnoliopsida; order Rosales; family Cannabaceae; genus Humulus; species Humulus lupulus. The sequence goes on along the minus strand of NC_084802.1, from coordinate 121,624,141 downwards.
TTTTGCTCTTAGGGACTGCGACACGTCTTCTCATCCTGCGGTCCATAGACCATGCAAGGGCGCTTCGTTATGCCTTTCTCTGATGAATTTGATAATCTTCCTTACGCTCTCGCTAGTCATGGCCATTCGGGGTACCCTTTGTCCGATGTTCCTGCGCCTCCTCCTCCCTTGGTGAATGGGTCATCTGTCCCTGCTCACCTAGGCACTCCTGATTTGGAGGGAACATCCAGGGTGGGTCGCACGTCAGCCCCTTACGCACAAAGGTATGCTCGAGTTGCCGAGAGTATTCTCGAGACCAAGTGGAGAGGTCTCGAGAATTTTACCATGGCAGAGCTTGGGGAGGCCCTTCTGCACTCCACAACTTGGGTGAGTTCATGCGTCTTACATTGGTCTTTTTTGTGTTTTAGGTTCCTTGTTTGCTCACTTTTTTCTTCCTTGCAGGCTTCTCTGGTGGCTCAACACTTCGTGGACTCGGCACAGGGCCTATCTTCATCCAACACCGAAAAGGATCATTTAGCGGTCAGAGTTCAGGAGCTCGAGGGACAACTTGCCGATGTCAACCTCAAGCTGGAGAAAGCCTTGGTGAAAGCCTCTTCGTAGTCAAAAAAGAAGAAGAGAGCGGAATCTAAGGCTGAGGTGTTGCGGGAGAGGGTCACTCTCCTGGAGGCTAATTTGGCAGAGGTTGAGTATAAGTCTGTAGAGCACACCCTTTATGGAATGTGGAGGCTGAATCCTAACTTTGACTTCTCCTTCTTTGGTGACCATGCCTTTACCAAAGTGGCCAAGTGGAATGCTCGCGGCGGGAGGCCTTGAGATTTCTCTTCTATAATTTTTATCTTTCACTTCGATTTGGTTGTATGCTTATTCGAGCCTTATTATAATGGAGAGGTTTCTACTGGTTTGTTTTTTTTTTCTTCAGGAACTTTTCTAAGTCCTATTGTGGTTGATGTCGACATTATCTTGCAACATTATCACAACTTTCTTCTTTCATATATACATATGTGATCATTTGTTTTTGGTTCTTTATGCTTGACGTCCTTTTGAGCCCTCTCAAAGGGGTTCGATATGACTCTCTTTTTCCTTTATGCTTGAGGTCCTATTGAGCCCACTTAAAGGGGTTTGGTAGGTCTCTCTTTTTTCTAATAACTCGTCGATACTTTATTTGGACCGGTAGTGATGGTCTCTTTGGTGCACCTTGATTGTATTTGTAAGGATATGTTGACAATTTGGGTTTTAGCCATCCTTTTATATATTTTTGCGCACACTTGTTATTTCTTGTGAAAAGCGTCCATCTCGTCATTATTCATAGTACTATTTTTACAAGGGTCTCTTTTAGGACTCTTTTTGGCTAGACGGCTTAGTGGCCGCTCTAGGCTTATTGGTGGATGCTCTCCCTGAGGCCTTTCCTCTCGTGGATGTATCAACCTTTATTAGGAGGTTTTTCCTGTAGGACCTTTTGACTCTTTTGATGTTCATAAGGGTAGCTAATCCTTGTGAACTCAAGAGATGCTTTGCAAGGTTTTATTCTTTATTTCTCTTTTTTTTTTACAAGGGTCTCCGTTAGGACCCTTTATGGCTATATGCTCTGCCCCCCAAGTGGTTGGTGAGATTTATCTCATCGAGCACTTTGATCATTTTGCTCATGCATTTTGATAATTTCAATTGGGGATAGGTACTCGAGAGTTAGATGTGTGGTTATGTAAATGAGGAGTGTGACATGCCAATAAGAAACCTATCCATTCAAAATGAGGAGAGTACATAGGTATTTATGGCAAAAATGTTCCTACTTCGTACCAGGGCATCTAAGTTACCCCTCTAATTCATAGCTATTACACTTAAACTTGCATGCTTTGACAAAGCAATAATATTCTTGCCTCAAACATGGAGGTCTTACTGATAATATTTTTTTAGGTGCTTTGTGTTCCACGCTTTGGGTACCATGGTATCATCCAAACGTGCCAGCTTATAGGTGTTAGGGGGCACCACCTAGGCAACTTGGTGGGTCCTTCCCAGTTCGCCCCTGGTACACCTGCCCCTGGGTCACGAGTGTTTGGCAGAACTTTCCTTAACACGAGGTCTCCAACCTTGAAGGCCCTCTCTTGCACCCTTAAGTTATAGTATCTTGCGGCCTGCTGCTGGTATGTTGCCAACCTCAGTTGTGCCTTTTCTCTTCTCGCCTCCAACAGGTCCAAATTTTCAGCCAATGTTACGTGGTGAGTCTGGTCATCATATGCTTGTATACCAAAGGAGTTGACTTTCATTTCTATTGGAAGAACAACCTTGCACCCATAGACTAAGGCGAAAGGCATTTCTCTAGTGGTGGAATGGGGGGTGGTCTTGTAGGGCCAAAGCACATTGGGCAGTTCTTCAACCTAGGCTCTTTTCAACTTCTCCAATTTTGTTTTCAGGTTCCTTTTTAGGATCTTGTTGATGGCCTCCACTTTTCCATTGGCTTGCGGGTGTACTACAGCGGAGAAACTCCTCTTGATCCCCTTTTCTCTGCAATATTTGTCGAATAATCCTCCTTCAAACTGGATCCCATTGTTAGAGATTTTATTGTAGGGTACTCCATACATGCGGACGATAAACTTGTTGACAAAGGTGGTGATTTTCTTAGCCGTTATATTGACTAGAGGCTCTGCTTCAACCCATTTAGTAAAGTAATCGACTGCTACAACCACGTTCTTCGCTCCCCCTCTTCCTGTTGGTACGCCAATAAAGTCGATCCCCCACACAACAAAGGGCCACAGACTAAGTCATGCTCACCAGCTCATTTGGTGACTGTCTGGGGTAATTCACATATCGTTGGCACTTGTCGCATCTTCTTGCGAAGTCGCTCGTGTCCTTTTCCATGGTAGGCCAATAATACCCCTGTCGCATGGCCTTTTTCGCAGTGGATTGCCCCCCAGCTTGATTTCCACATTCTCCTTCGTGTATCTCTTCCAGAACCTTCGAAGCCTCCTCCTTGTCTATACACTGAAGGAGCGGGGTGGAGAAGCCTCTTTTATACAAGACTCCATTTAATAGGGTGTATTGGGCGGCTTTGTAAATCAACTTACAAGCGTCCTTTTTATCCAAAGGCAACGTTCCATCACTTAAGTACCTCAAGATGGGTGTGGACCATGACTCCTTGGGAGTATTGACCATGTGAACCTCCTCTTCTACTATACTTGGCTTGGAAAGGTATTCAACAGGGATGACTCAAGCGTATCTTCATCTCGGGTAGAGGCGAGTTTTGCGAGAGCATCGACATTCTTAATTTGCTCTCTTGGGATCTATTCTATGGTGTACTTTTCGAACTGATCCAAATACCCTTTTACTTTGGCCAGGTATGCAGCCATTTTTGGGCATCTAGCTCGATATTCACCCTTCACCTGAAATACTACTAACGGTGAGTCACTAAAGACATGAAAATGTGTTACCTTCAATTCCCTGTCTAGTCGCAGGCCAGCTAGGAGTGCTTTGTATTCTGCTTCATTGTTGGAAGCTCTAAATCTAAATCTTAATGCGCAATACATCTTATGTCCCTCAGGTCCTGTCATTACTATGCTAGCATCGACTCCTCCTTCATTGGACGCACCGTCTACATGGAGGCTCCATTCTTCAGGTTGATTTTCCCCTCTGCAAGTTAGTTCATTCTCTTCTATTTCTCCCTCCTCACGGGGTCGATAGGCAAACTCGACTATAAAATCTGCAAGTACCTGCCCATTGATTGAGGTTCTTGGGGGTATAAATGATGTCAAACTTACTTAATTCAATTGACCATTTTATCAACCTTCCTGAAGTCTCTGGTTTATGCAAGACTTAACGCAAAGGGGTGTTGGTGAGCACTTCAATAGCATGAGCGTGAAAATAGGGACTTAGCTTTCGCAAGTCCACTACCAAGGCATATGCTAATTTTTCTATTTATGGGTACCGGGTTTCTGCATCTACCAACCGCTTGTTGACATAGTATATGGGCTGTTGATGCTTCTTTTCTCCTTTGACTAGGGCAGCGCTTATGGCATGCTCTGACACTGCTAAGTACATGCACAATCTTTCCTCGTTTTCTAGCTTAGCCAAAAGGGGCGATTTTCTGAGGTGTTCCTTTAGCTTAGCGAAGGCTTCTTGAAAATCTTCATCCCAAGCGAACCTTTTGTTCCCTTTTAGGATGTTGAAGAAGGGGACACACTTGTCGGTGGATCTGGAAATGAACCTATTGAGAGCTGCTACTCTCCCTGTCAAACATTTCACCTCCTTTTTGTTTCGTGGTGGGCTCATTTCCAATAATGCTCTGATTTTATCAGGATTGTACTTGATACATCGGGAATTCACCATGAAACCAAGGGACTTCCCTGACGAAACTCCAAAGGTCCACTTGAGCGGGTTCATCTTCATTCTGAATCTTTGGAGGGTGTCAAACATCTCACCGAGGTTGCTTGTGATCACTTCTGCCCTCCTTGTCTTTACCAACATGTCATCTACATATACTTCCATATTTCTTCCTATCTGATTTGCAAACATTCTGTTTACCAACCTTTGATAAGTAGCACTTGCATTTTTTAACCCAAAAGGCATCACCTTGTAGCAGTAAAGCCCCTTGTCTGTTATAAATGAAGTGTGCTCCTCATCAGCTGGGTTCATGGGTATTTGATTGTACCCAGAATATGCATCCATGAAGCTGAGTAGCTCGTGCCCAGCCCTGGCGTCTACTAACTAATCTATCCTAGGAAGCGGGAAGCTGTCCTTGGGGCAGGCTTTATTGAGGTTAGTAAAATCCACGCAAGTCCTCCACTTTCCATTGGGCTTCGGGACTAAGACTGGGTTGGATACCTATACTAGGTAGAATGCTTCTCGGATAAATCCATTTTCCTTCAACTTGTCAACTTCTTCTTTCAGGGCCGCGTATCTCTCTGGATCTAGCACCTTCCTTTTCTGCCGCACAGGTCGTGCTTTTGGGGTCGATGTTCAAGTGATGGAACATGATTGATGGATCTATCCCCACCATGTCCTTGTGACTCCAAGCGAACACATCGAGGTTAACTTTTAGAAATTCTACCAACTTTACCTTCACGATATCCGGAAGGTTTCTCCCTACCTTCAACTTCCTCAACAACTCATTCATAATTGTGACCTCTTACAACTCCTCTACTGGCTCGGTCTTGAGTTCCTCTGTGACCCGTGGGTCCAATTCGTGTGCATTTGCGCTTCCATGTACTACCATCATCATAGGCACTGATAGTTTTATGGCTGTGCGGAGGGACGTGTTATAACATTCCCTCACTTTCTTCTGCTCCCCTTTCACGCTTGCTATCCCCCCAGGAGTCGGGAATATTATGGCCAAGTGATATACTGAGGTTATCACCTTCAATGCTCTTAGGGAGGGTCTCCCTAATACCACATTGAAGGCCGAGGCGCAGTCTACCACAACAAAGTTTTCCATTATGGTGGTTTGTTTGGGTTGTTCTCCCATGCTGAGGGCTAACTCAATTGTGCCTATGGGCTGTAACAAATCTCATGTAATTCCATACAGGAAAGTATTGTAGGGCTTTAGGTGCCTGATGTTCAGTCTCATCTTCTCTAAAGCTGGGCAGTATAGGATGTCTATGGAGCGCCCATTGTCCACCAGGATCCGATGCACCCTCATGTTATCAAGTTATACAGTCAACATCAAGGGATCGTTGTGAGGAAGATGCACATCCCATGCGTCTTCTTCGGTGAAGGTTACTGAGTCGTTCTCCCCCTTAAAACTCTTTGGGGGGCGTTGCTCCAAACTTAAGATGCATGGAGGTGGACTTCACCTGACTTCTCTTGCATACTTATCTCGCCTCTTCCTTAATTTGCCTCCAAACCTTGGCCCTCCGAAGATGGTCCTAACTTCTCCTTGCACCTCCGGGGATACATCTCGTGCCTGTGGTGAGGGTACTCCTTCTTCTGGTCTTTGGTTTTCTTTGCGGAAGTATCTCCCCAAGTGTCCCCTGTGTATAAGCTCTTCGATTTCTACCTTCAAATGAGTGCATTCTGCGGTGGTATGGCCAATGTCTTTATGATATTGACAATATTTACTGGGGTCTCTTTTTGATCGATCTTTCTTCATTGGCGGGGGTCTCCAGAAGGGGACCTGATTCTCATTCGTGACAAAGATATGCTCCCTAGTGTGTGTTAGGTCAGTGTAAAAGGTATAGGGGGTTTGTCTGCGTTCATCAACGCGTTGGGCTTCCAAGGCCGATCATCTCTCGACCCTTCGTAGACCTCTTATTCTTTGTGCTACTTAGGCCTTTACGGATTGAGGGTTTTTGGGGTGATCTGCCTTTTCCAGCCTTAAGGCTCTCGTGACCATCCTCCACACGGGTGTATTTCTGTGCCCGCTCGTAGAAATTGTCTATGTCAGTGACCTCCCTCTTTAGCATGTTATCCCACAACTTACTACCCAGGAGCACTCCGGCCATGATGGCCATTTTTAACTCTCCTCGGGTTAAGCTTCCTATTTTGGCTGCCTCCATATTGAATTTGTGGATATAGATTTTTAGGCTCTCGTCTTCTCCTTGTTTTACGTTAACGTGATGTTGTTGGAGAAATTCATTAGAAAATTGTTGGCAAGACCTGATGGACCCTAACCAGAGTCTTTTGAACCATTTGTACGCATGACCCTTTAACGTGACAGCAAAGCAGTGGCATCTGGCTCTGCTATTAATTCCTCTCAATTTCATTAGGTCATTGAACGAGTCCAGATGGTATTTGGGATCCGTATTACCCTCATAAGGGGTCATGTAAGGCTCTTTTAAATTGGTTGGGAGCCGAATGACTTGGATTTCCCTAATGAAGGGTGATTCGTAATCGAACTCATCATCGACAGTGTGCCCCCCAGATGCGGTGATTATCTTGCTCTAGAGGCTCCTTATTTCAGTATCTAGGTCTTGTCTCCTTTAGTTCAAGGAGTCTCTAAAGTTGGATGGGTTAGCCTTTCCTTTCCTTTTGTCTTCCTGGGGAGCCATAGGAGGTGTAGTCCTCTCGTTCGTCCTTTTCTTGTTGAGTTCTTCCCTTAAGTCCAAGGGTATTTCCCTTGAAGTGACCTCAACTTCATTATGAGGGTTAGCGTTGTTCTTCCACTCTGGCCTTTTAGGCTGCTTCGCCTGTCTGGGACATTCATACTGCTTTGTCAAAGGGGTATTACTAGTGGAGAGTCGAGTCCTCCCATCATCCATAGGGACTGTGGTTTCTCCACCCTCTTGGCCTTTCTCCTTTCGCCTAGGAAGAGGTATGCTTGATTTTCCCTGTAGCAGGCCATTCAACACCTCTTGCATATTCTCTAAGGTGGTTTCTAGACTTTGGTTCTTCCGGTGTAATTCGCATATCTCCTCTTCGTAAAATTGAGACCAAGAGCTTGAGCTTATGGAATGTACTCGAGGTCTCTTGTCTGGCCGGCCTGGATCCTGTCGGCTGGAGTTCAGCACCTGAAGTGACCTTGGGGGCATAAACTCTCCGACACCTCTCATAGGAGCAGGCCTTGGTCTTGGACAGTTCTCATCAGGCTGGACAGCTGGGGACAAAGTCCCCCTTTCCTCTTTAGGAACCCTGGGCTCCTTTGGTACATCCACATTTTTAGGTGGCAGAGGATTCTTCATGGAGGCCTTAAGCTGATCTTCATCAAGGTGGACCTCAACCTCTAGTGGTTCTCTCAGACACTTAGAATGTTTTGGCATTATTTCTCTGCTGGAATCAATAAAAGAACAGTGGCTTGGCACTTATCCTTCCCACATACGGTGCCAAACTATTGACGGTAAGACCTCGTCAACTAAGTTAGATCAAGAACTTTTGGAGTTGTAAAAGAAGTGAACTTTAAACTCACTAAACTTCAGGCAAACTTCCTTACAATTTCAAGAACATCAAATGTAAATGTTGGAATTCTAGAATGAAAAATGGAGAGAATATTGAATATCTCTTTTCCTTAGCAATAACTGGTTACAAAATTCTCCAACCCCCCCCCCCCCCCCCTTCTTAGGTGAAGGGAGGTCATATTTATAGTAGAGCACTATTGGCTCACTGTACACGGTGGTCCCTGGGGACGCGACTCTGCATATGCAGTCTACAGATTGTGGTGATGTTAGGAGCGTGGTGGTTGGCTCCAATACACGCCAAGAGTTTGCGGGAGCACCTCCACCTTAGTACCTGGGTGTACCTCCACTATATTCTTAGCACCTATGTTAGAAGGTGGTTGGGAAGGACCATGTCAAGTACCTTGCGCGTACGACCACTACTTGTCTGACGTGGAGTTAGGGTCTGTCATCTGGTTTTTTCAGGGCCGTACCTCCGTATGTATTTCGTACCTGGAGTAGGCGAGGTTCACCACTTGTCTATGCATTCCTCACACGTACATGCTCTTCTGGTCATGCACAGGCTTTCATCCTATTCTCTTACCCTTTATATGTTGAAGTATTTTCGGATCCTCATGGAAGTCATTACCCCAAGGAGAATAGAAGGCAAGAGCCTCATGAGACGAAGCTGTGGCGTGAGGCCCCTGCGCGCGAGATAAGGCCGTGGCGCGAGGCCCTTGCGCGCGAGATGAGGTCGTGGCACGAGGCTCCTTCACACGAGACAAATCCATGGTGCGAGGCCCCTTCGCGTGGGACGAGGCTGTGACACGGGGCTCCTGCGCGAGACGAAGTTGTGGCGCAAGGCGCAGGGGCGCGAGATGAAGTTGTGACGTGAGGCCTCTACACGCGAGATAAGGTTGTGGCATGAGGCCCCTGAGTGCGAGATGAGGCTATGGTGTGAGGCTCCTGCGTGCGAGAAAAATTTGTGGCGTGAGGCCCCTAGACGTGAGACGAGGCCATGGCGTGAGGCCCTTGCGTGCGAGGCAAGGTCATGGCACGAGGCTCCTGCGCGCAAGACAAAGCCATGGCGCGAGGCCCCTGCACACAAGATGAAGCCATGGCGTACGACCCCTACACGCGAGATGAGGCCGTGGTGCGAGGCCCCTACGTGCTAGACGAGGTCATGGCGCGAGGCTCCTGCGCACAAGACAAAGCCATGGCGCGAGGCCCCTTCGCGCAGGACGAGGTCGTGTCGCGGGGCTCTTGCGCACGAGACGAAGTTGTGGTGCGAGGCACAGGGGCGTATGGGCGCGTGGGTGAGACGATCGAGGCTATCTCCAACCTGAACCTTTATTTTGAGGGTCACGAGGGGGCGACCTCATTCAAGAAGAATTTCGGTATTCACAATATCGTATACAGTGTTGGCTAACACAGCGGGATTCACTGAGGGAAGATTCCTAGTGCGCAACTAAGGAGAGCTGGTAAGTAAGTTTATTATTTACATGCTGCAACATGAGTTAACTAGTGTATTGCTTGTTAGAAGTAGGGCTCATACGCTAGTTAGAGAGAGGGCTCATTGGGAGGCAGTTTCTAGGGGTGCTTACGCTCCACATGAGATATTGTATATCGATGGTCCAGGTTATGCTTGGAACCTTTGAGGTAAGTATTCTAGGTAACCTAGGAGTCTAAGTGATCCTAGGAGTGCTTACGCTCTATATGAGATGTTGTGTACTAGTGGTCCGGGTTTTGCCCGAGACCCTTGAGATAAGTATACCGAATCACCTAAAAGTTTGAGTGATCCTAAGGGTGCTTATGCTCCAGTATAGTATGTTATTTTAATTCGATTCACGACCGTGAGAATTGGCCAGGATATAAGTATACTGGGTAACCTAGGAGTCTGAACGATCCTAGGAGTTCTTATGCTCCATTGTAAAATGTTATTATTTGGTCCGGTTAGCTACCGTGACATTTGGCTAGGAGGTAAGTATACTGGGTAAACCTAGAGGTCTCCATGAGCTGGTGTGGATCCACCAAACTTGTTCTTTGTTTGAAATTAGAATAAATGCCCTAGGTAACCAATGGTTACCCTCGAGAGAGATTTCTAAATTAAGTGTTAGTGTAGAGACTTGAGTCTCCACTACAAATTGAGTTGTGAGGCTCGGGGATGTTTGGCAACTCTCGATGTAGTATCCGCTTTCTTAAGGAAAATATATTTTGGGTAACTTGGAGTGACCAAGGGTATGTTGGTCACTTTGTGATCTGTGTGTTTTCATTTATGTATATGTATGTGATTTATATGCTTTGTGAAATATTTTGAATTTCCACAATAGTGGATTTCTTTCATGTGGTAATAGTGGAATGTCACAAAGAGACAATATTCGGCTTGGGTCGAGTACAAGTTATTATTTGTAATTATTAGTAATAGTGGTATGATTATCATATTACCCTTGAGGATGGATAAATGGGTAAATAGATGGGAGGGGCTTTTTAGTCATTTGTTGGAAATGATAGAAAAGATGATAACAACTCATCTTTTCTCATTTTCTCTCATTTTCCTCTTCTCCTCTTATTTTCTCTCTAAACTCTCTCGATCAAATTATTGATTCTTCTAAGTTGCGAAGTGAAATTGAAGATTCTTGGAGGATTAGATAGTTGCCAACTACATCACCATCATCTAGGATTCAATTTTAGGGAAAGCTAAGAGAATTTCTCTTTTGTGTTCTTCATATGTTCTTGATGAGAATTTGGGGGGTTTTGCTTAATTTGCATAAATGGATGATCCAAGGTTGTTTATATGAGTGTATTGATGATAGAAACATGTTTATGAATGGATTTGAGGTTTAGATTTGAAAGGAAAACCATGAAATTGTTTTGATTTTAGATTTGGGGAAAAATGGGTTTTGGAAATAGAAATTCGATGTTTATATGGTACACAGATGATGTATATTAAGTTTTATACTTGTTTTGGAGTCAAATTTGTACCTAGAATTGATTGGACACAAGTTTGGGGTCAGGTTGTCTAAGTTTGAAATTATGGAAAAACGTAGAAAATGAGTTTCTGAAATGAGCCGGTCGACCGACATTCACTTTGGCAGGCTGGTTATTTTATGAAGCCGGTTGATCGGCCAAGGGAAATCGGTCGACCGACCTGTGCTGTCAGCCTAGGTTCGGGTCTGATTTCAATTGTTGTTTATGGGTAGCCTTAGGGGATTTGAAGATGAGGTTCCTAGGACATAATTGGACATGTGTAAAGTATAATGAGAACCTAGTAAGGTTTATGGTAAAGTAATGGTAGTTTTTGGTTTATGGGAAAACAAAACCTCTGCTTTATTGATTGTGACTTAGGGCTATTTAAGGATGCTTGAAGGAGATCGCACTTGGGTCCTTTTATCAACTAAATTGCTTGAATTCAGGTAAGAAGAGTGGACATCTGTATGTAGAGGGTATACTTGGTATTCATTCTTGTATCTGAACTGTGCTAGGTTTGTTATGATGTGATTCATAGTATGATATGCTCTAGTTTTGGTCTTGATACATGTTTGGATATATATATATATATATGTGTATGTATGGACTCTAATGAGCATGATGGTGTTTATGTTATATTATTTCATATAATATAATATAATATAATATTAGATTAAATAATGTGACAAAATGTGATTTGTCACACAAATGTGATTTATCACATCTTGTAACATATTATTGAGAGTCGCAAAATTGGACACATATGTGTGCCCAAATGTGACATATTTTGGAGTTACAAAATCAGTTACAAATTTGTAACTCCCAAATATTACCCAATAATGTGTATATTATATGTTACACATTTGAGATTGGATTTCATAAAGACATTATGAAATATGGCTGTTGGAGATATGATTTTAACCCCAATAATTGAGATTTGGGAGTTATTTGGGTTTTTAGAACCGTTCAACACATTTGGAAAAAACTGAAAATTTGGCCTGAAATGCACCTGTGGCCGCGGCCAAGGACATCAGTGGCCGCGGCCATAGCCCATTTTCAGCACTTGAAAATGTGTTGTTTTTCCAAACGGTTCCAAACCCTCCCAAATGATTTTGTAACTCCCAAAACACATTATTGGGTAATATTTGGGAGTTACAAATTTGTAACTGATTTTGTAACTCCAAAATATGTCACATTTGGGCACACACATGTGTCCAATTTTGTGACTCTCAATAATATGTTACAATGTGTGACAAATCACATTTGTGTGACAAATCACATTTTGTCACATTATTTAATCTAATATTATATTATATGAAATAATATAACATCCCCCACTAGATTAAATAATCACTTTTTGTAACACTTATTTAATCAATCAAACATTATATTGAAATATAACAGTTTATGTCTTGATAATGTGATGATATATGTATGTATGGAATACATAAACCATTTTGTGAATGCATGTTGATTAACTTTGGTGTACGGATTCAAGGGGTTGTCGCAAGGGAAGTGGGCCGTCGTAAGGGCGATATTGTTACATTTTGATGTTATGCATAGGTTGTATTGTTAGGAAAATGTAATTTGCCTCAATGAAAATTGGTAAGAAAATTACAACTTTAGACAAAATATTACGAATAAATAATTGTTGATTAAATAGTGTTACAACTCTATGACTGAAAATACAAATAAACAATAGAAGAATTAGAAGAAGAGAATGAAGAAATACAACTCTAAGCAAAATGATACAAATAAAATAAAAGTGTTTGAAACAAAAGAAATAAAAGGATTACAACTCTAAACAAAAATACAAGTAAATAGAACAAGAATAATGAGAAGAAAAGCAATAGAAGAAAAAGTAAGAATAAGAACAAAAACCAAGAAATTCTCACTCACACAACCAAAGTGAAGAGTGTTGGGGATCACCAACTTGAACAAGGTTTGAAACCTTTGTCCAAAAGCTTATTTCCCCCTAAATCAAGCACTAAGGGATCTCTCACAGATTTTGGAAATGCTTTCTGGAATAATCAAGCCTCTAGGTGTTTTCTAGCCAAGTGCTCTAATGGATAGAAAAAAGTGTGTCTTACAAGTGAGCAATAGGCTCTTATCTATAGAGTTTAGAGACACCCTTTGAATTTCAAATTCCACCAACCCCCATGGCTGTTACCAATGATTAATTGGATGTTTATGGAATTAAAAATGAGAATCAGGAGTTATTTGGGTTTTCGGAGCCGTTCAAAAAGGTTGGAAAAACTGAAAATAGTTGGTCAGTAAATCACCTATGGCCGCGGCTAGGAACATCAGTGGTAGTGACCACTGGCCTCTGTTCCCCAAGCTGCGGCCACCAACATCTTGTGGCCGCGGCCACTGACCAATTTCAGCACACAAAATTTTTTTGTGTTTCCCAACGGTTCCAATACACTCCCAATTGATTTTGTAACCCCCAAAACACATTATTGTGATTAAAATCATATCTCTAACAACCATTTCACATATGGCTTTAAGAAATTCATCTCAATATTGTGTAACAACAAATCTACACAATAATGGAAAATATTTGGAAGTTACAAATTTGTGACTGAATTTGTAACACCAAATATGTTACATATTTGGATATTCACATATATCTAAATAGTTGTAACTCTCTATTATATGTTACAATATGTGACACTCTTTGTCACATTTATTTAATATAAAATATTATATTATAAAATAATATAACATTCCCTCACTAGATTAAATAGTTATCTATTGTAACACTTATCTAATCAATCATTATATTTTAAAATATAACATATCCCCCACTTGATTAAATAAGAATTCTCTCTTATAGGAGTCATTGCATTAGTGCATAAAGTAAAGTGTTTTTCAACTTGAACTTTTCTATAGTGTAATTATCACAAAATTTGTTGAAAATTTGGTTGCACTAGGCATTGAACCATCTTTCCATGATAACAAATCGGTGATAACACACACACTTTTGCCATGTTCACTTGAGACCTCTATGTCTCGCTTTGCACCGTTAATGACCATGTGCCTTTCCATTCATGGACGTTCTTGAGAATACTCCCAATTCTCATGAGAGGCGGCACCACCCCTTGGTCCATATAGGTAGAACTCTTACAGTATTTTTTTACCAAAAAATACTTGTCTTCACAAGACTGAATTCTATTAAAAAACCTCTTGGTTTTAACCCTCAACTTGGAAACTCACAAGTACTCAACATCTCAGATGCGACTTGTTTTGAGTACAACTAGTATTCACTTGACTGACTTGTTGTTACCTATTGAACCTAATACTAGTTAAATAACTAGTGTTAAGATAGGTTACCATCAATCGTGAATGTCTTTAGGGAGTTTAAGTCCCATCCCTCGAGATGATGTAGCCACTAAATCTCTCGTTAGTGGCTTAGTGAAAGGATCTGCCAGGTTTTCACTTGTTCTCACATAGGATATTTATATGACTCATCTTTGAATCAATTCTCTTACATATCCATGTCTTAGACTAATGTGTCTAGACTTCCCATTATACACTCCGCTGTATGCTCTAGCCAATGTTGCTTGGCTATCACAATGTATCAATATAGTGGATACATTCTCTTTGATTAGGGGTATCTTTATCAATAGATTCCTTAACCATTCGGCCTCTTTCCTGATAGTAGCTAAAGCGATAAACTCTTCTTCCATAGTGGAATGAGATATGAAGGGTTGTTTCTTGGAACCCCAAGAAATTGCACCCCCACTAAGTGTAAATACCCAACCAATTGTGGACAAGTTGTCCCCAAGATTGGATATCCAGCTTGCATCTGTATATCCTTCTAAGATTGTAGGAAATCTGGAGCAGTGAAGGCTTAGTCCTTTGGTTTTCTTGAGATAACCTAGGACTCTTCCAATAGCCTTCCAGTGATCCACACTTGGATTACTTGTAAACCTACTAAGTCTACTTACCGCAAATGCTATATCGGGTCTAGTACATTGGGCAGCGTACATAAGACTTCCTATAGCACTAGCGTACTCCAATTGAGCCACCACTCTTCCTTCATTCTTCTCTACTTTTACACTATGATCGAATGGAGTATTGGCATCTTTATCCTTGAGATGGTTAAATTTGTTAAATACTTTCTCAACATAGTGGGGTTGCCCAAATGCAAAATCCCCACTATGTTTCTTTACTTTGATACCAAGTATGGTGTCAACTTCTCCAAGATCTTTCATCTTGAAGGTTGATGATAGAAACCTCTTCGTTTCTTCTATCCCTTTCATGATATCACTTAGAATAAGCACGTCATCCACATATAAGCAAACAATGATCATATATCCCTTACAAGTTTTGGAATACAAATACTTGTCTCCATTGTTATGTCTAAACCCATTAGACATGATGGCTTGATAAAATTTCTCATGCCATTGCTTAGGAGCTTGTTTCAATCCATATAAGTATTTTACAAGTCTACATACTTTATGTTCATATTTTGCTAGGACAAACCCTTCAGGTTGTTCCATATAGACCTTCTCATTGAGGTCACCATTAAGGAATGTCGTTTTGACATCCATTTGATGAACATACAAGTTGTGTATAGAAGCTAAAGTGAACAAAATTTTTATAGAAGTTGTTATTACAACAGGTGCATAGGTATCGAAATAATCGATACCCTCTTTTTCTCTAAACCCTTTAGCTACTAATCTAGCTTTAAAGGTTTGGATAGTGCCGTCAGTGTGATATTTTCTCCTAAATGCCCACTTATACCCAATTAGCTTAGACCCCGGTGGGAGATCTACCAATTCCCAAGTGTTGTTGGAAAGAATGGAATCCATCTCGTCATTGATGGCTTCTTTCCAAAATGCAATATCTCTTGATTGCATGGCTTCTCTATAAGTCTTAGGATCGTCCTCAATGAGAAGTACAATAGGAATTTTCCTAATGACTTCCTCTCTATTTCCTTCCATCATGTAGAATGAAATTCGTTGAGAATCTATCTCATCCACTACTAGACCTTTTTCCTTTTTAAGCCTTTGACTTCTTCTAAGTTCAAAGGGTTGCTTTACATTCTTTTGAGAATTCTCCTTTTGAGAATCAATTTTGGATGTAGAAGCTTGAGAATTGTTCTCATATAACAAATTCTCCATTAGAGATGTTGAAGCTTGAGAATTTTTGTCACGTAACACATTCTAAAAAAATTCAACTTCTCTAGATTCAATCATAATATAAGACTCTAAGTCTAATATCCTATAAGCTTTACTATTGTTGGCATAACCAACAAAAACACACTTTATGGCTCTTGAACCTAACTTTTTTCTATTAGGTTCGTTTTTCTTCCAATATGCAAGACACCCTCACACTTTGAAGTACCTTATGTTGGTTTTCTTCCTTTCCATAACTCATATGGAGATATCTCATTTTTCTTCATCGGTATTCGATTAAGAATGTGACAAGCAGTTAACAACACTTCACCCCATAAGTTGAAATTCAACTTAGAAAGCACCAACATTGAATTTATCATCTCTAGATAAGTCCTATTTTTCCTTTCGACAACACCATTGTGTTGTGGTGTATAAGGTGCAATGCACTCATGAATTATACCATTTTCTTCACAAAAGGTATTGAATTTATTAGAGAAGTATTCTCATCCTCTATCACTTCTTAGCACCTTAATCTTTTTGTTAAGTTGATTTTCAACTTCTAATTTATATACGTTAAAAGCATCAAAAGTTTCATCTTTATGCTTTAAAAGAAACACATAGATATATCTACTAAAATCATCTATAAAAGTAAGAAAATACATTTTACCACCTCTAGTTAAAACACCATTTAATTCACAACGATCACTATGGATTAAATCTAGCAAATTAGATGATCTTTCTACACTAGGAAATGGTTTCTTAATCATTTTTGCCTTAACACATGTTTCACATTTACCATAGTTTTTAATATTGCATGCAATAATACCACATTTTACTACCCTTTTCATGGTTGAAAAACCTATGTGGGATAGACTAAGATGCCACAAAAATAAATAATCATACTAAACTATATAGGCGGAATTACAATTTTTATTGATAACATTGAAAGTTACATCATTGGTGCACAACTGAACCATACACAAGAGTACCCTTTTCCCAAAAATATATTTGATTTGGTAAGAATAAGTTTACCGGACTTAAAAACAGCTTTAATGCCAGGCTTTCCAAGAAAATCACCCCTTACCAAGTTTCTACTCATTTCGGGAACATAAAGTACATTCACTAATGTTACTTTCTTGCAGGAGGTGAAAAAGACTTCAATGGTACCTTTTTCAAGTACCTTGGATTTGCCCTCATTGCCCATTTGAATCTCATGGTTGCCCTTTGACTCTTCAAAGGTCTTGAACAATGATTTGTCATAGGTGACATGGACGGTGGCACATGTATCATACCACCACCCATTTACCCTGCCTTGGACCGCATTCACCTCACTAAGGGTAGCAACTATGTTTTCCTCTTGAGTTGCGTTTACCTTAGGTTCTTGTTGGTCTTTTCCATGCCTACACTCTCTAGCATAGTGACCCTTTTTCCCACACACAAAGCAAGGACCTTTCTCGCCCTTAAACCTATTTGGGTTGGTTCTTGGACCCAAGGATGTCTAGTTACCCTTCTTGCCTTTCCTTTTGTTTTTGGGATGTTTTGGTTGTGACACCGCATTCGCTTTGGAAGTCTCTCCATTAGACCCCTCCACAAGTTTATCTCTACATATCGATTCCTCCTCGATTCAAATATGCTTTTGGATTTCCTCTAAAGAATAATCCTCATTTTTATGAAGGATTATTTCCCTATAGCTCTTCCAAGTTGGTGGTAATTTAGCCACTATAGCACCAACTTGAAAGGCCTTGGGAAGCTCAATCTTCAAAACTTTCAATTTGTTAACAATTATATGCAATTCATGTATTTGAGGAAGAATAGGTTTATCGCCAAAAAACTTGAAATCAAAATATTGAGATATCAAAATACTTTTTGGTACTTTCCTCTTCTGCCTTGAATTTTGTCTCAAGTGCATCCCATATCTCCTTTGCCGATTTGGTCTTGGTGTAGAGGTCATAGAGCCTATCAGAAATGGCGTTGAGGAGATGACCCCTACAAAGGAGATTTTCCTCCTCCCTCTTCCTTCTTTTCTCCACCTCATTGGGAGTGTCCTTGTCGGATGGCATTGGGAGAGGTTCTAGAGTGGACTCTAGAATATAGGCTATCTTTAGAGTGGTCAAAATGAATCTCACCTTGTCTTGCCATCTAGTGAAATTGGACCCATCAAACCTATACAACCTCACTAGGTCTTGATTCATAATCTTGATAGTTTCACCTTCCATTGAAACAAACAAAGAGTAAGCTTTTGAATGTTAGGAAAATGTAATTTGACTCAATGGAAATTGGTAAGAAAATTACAACTCCAGACAAAATATTACAAATAAATAATTATTGATTAAATAATGTTACAACTCTATGATTGAAAATACAAATAAACAATAGAAGAATTAGAAGAAGAGAATGAAGAAATACAACTCTAAGCAAAAAGATACAAATAAAATAAAAGTGTTTGAAACAAAAGAAATAAAAGGATTACAACTCTACACAAAAATATAAGTAAATAGAACAAGAATAAAGAGAAGAAAAGCAATAGAAGAAAAAGTAAGAACAAGAACAGAAACCAAGAAACTCTCACTCACACAACCAAAGTGAAGAGTGTTGGGGATTACCAACTTAAACAAGGTTTGAAACCTTTGTCCAAAAGCTTATTTCCCCCTAACTCAAGCACTAAGGGATCTCTCACAGATTTTGGAAATGCTTTCTGGAATAATCAAGCCTCTAGGTGTTTTCTAGCCAAGTGCTCTAATGGATAGAAAAAAGTGTGTCTTACAAGTGAGAAATAGGCTCCTATCTATAGAGTTTAGAGACACCCTTTGAATTTCAAATTCCACCAACCCCCATGGCTGTTACCAATGATTAATTGGATGTTTATGGAATTAAAAATGAGATTTGGGAGTTATTTGAGTTTTTGGAGCTGTTCAAAAGGGTTGGAAAAAGCTGAAAATAGTTGGTCAGTAAATCACCTGTGTCTGCAGCCAGGAACATCAGTGGCCACGGCCACTGGCCTCTGTTCCCCAGGCCACGACCACCAACATCTTGTGGCCACGACCACTGACCAATTTCAGCACACAAAAATGTGCTATTTTTCCAAACGGTTCCAATACAATCCTAATTGATTTTGTAACCCCTAAAACACATTATTGGGGTTAAAATCACATCTCTAACAGTCATTTCACATATGACTTTAAGAAATTCATCTCAATATTGTGTAACAACAAATCATCAAAATAATGGGAAATATTTGGAAGTTACAAATTTGTGACTGAATTTGTAACACCAAATATGTTACATATTTGGATATTCACATATATCTAAATATTTGTAACTCTTTATTATATGTTACAATATGTGACACTCTTTGTCACATTTATTTAATCTAAAATATTATATTATAAATAATATAACATGTATTGTTATACATTAGAAATATGCATTATGATTTTGATGATGTAATCTATGACTGTGATGTTATGCATTTTGAATGTGTTGATATTCATGTGCTTTTGGTTTGATTATGCTTCGGCTTGAGGGATGTATCCTATATAGCTCTTCTTATTGGGCCTTGGCTCACGAATTCTTTGTATGTAAGTAAGGATAAAGGCAAGCAATGAATTGGAGAGTTGTGGTGGCATGAGTACATGTTAGGGAAAATGTGACTATGGGTCAAGCCACTGAATGTATTATGATTTGGTTACTCAAGTATTTTGTTGTAAAATAACTTTTGAGATTCCTGAGTCTCCATTTTCTTTTGAACAACACTCTTTTGAATAGTACTTTATTGTTTTTAAATCAAATAAAGATACCTTTTTGGTCTTTTGGTTTAAACTCAGTATTTTTATGTCACATATGTAACTCCACGGTATGTTGGGGTGTTACACTCGAATTGGCTTCTAGGGTCAGTACTTTTATTGGATGTACTATCTTATCTTGTTTTGGTCTGGGAGTGTTTGTAGGGTTTTGTGTCCAGTTTCTGCCGAAGGCAAGGCAATGCCGCTAGGACGCTTAGGAAATCTTGTAATTGTTTGTTTAGGGCACGAATTTATCTTGAACCCTAAGTGTGGTAAGCTATGTATTGTGAGGACTGTTACTAGGTCATTGATTCAGGTTTGTTTTTACTTTGCACTGTTAAATTGACTTACTAAGCATTTTCACTTACCTAGTTGCTCATGTTGTAGGTAAGGGCAAGGAAAAGCTGACATAGTGACAACCGTAGTTTGCATGCGAACGTGTACATGTGGCCCAACCTATGGGAGTTGCACTTTCAAAATGAGTCTTTTGATTATGCTTTAACTATGTTTAAACTATGTTGGACTTATCACAATACTTTTTAAACCTTCTTGTAAATATTTTTAGTATGTGCACACATTATGGTAAAATATTTTTTTTATTCCAGATTTTTGAGACCTTTTTAAATGTTATAAATGACTTTTATTCCGCAAAACTAGTGTTAGTATTTTCAGGTCGTTACATTTAGATCCTTGTATAAGATGTAGAACACCTTGAGAGTAGTTAGCAAAAACCTAATATTGTCTTGCCAAAGAACAAAGTTAGTTCCGTCAAATCTATCCAATCTAACAAAGTCTAGTGTCATAAATTTCAAAGTCGAAAATGAAGATTATTCTTCCATGATTATGTATCTCAGATAATAGAGAATTTGAATGTTGGGAGAGAGTGAGATTACACCACCAAAATAATAAGAATCTACACACAATAGCACTTGACAAAGTACAAGAAAAGATTGAGATAGAGATGTGTAAACCCTAGTAGTAAAATAAAACTCTTGAATCTTCTTGAAAGCTTCAAACCCTAATTAGAACACCACTTGAAACTTCTTCTTCTTTGATGTGAATCAAAAACCAAGGCTTATAAATGAGGAGTATTTTTGTCCAAATTCTCTATTTCCTAGCCCTTAATGGATACTTGAGGCTTTCTCTAGTAGGAAAGGGAATTGAGATTGAACAAGCCTTAAAATTCACAAAGACAAGAACTTTCTCTATGAATTTCTTGGAGAAATCTTATGATCTTGAGAGCTAGAGAGAAAGAGAGGTTAGAATGAGATTTGAGAGAGTGATCAAGTCTATCAAAACTCTATGAGAACTTTTTTATAGTGTAGGCACCGTCATTATGTCTAACCAATAGGATTAGAGCTTTTAAGACATCATTTGGAGCTTAAAACACATGTCTGTATGGACACGTCAGGCAACACGTTGCTTGTCTGTAGGCGATGCATCACTTGCCAAGCGAAGCATCGCCTACTAGCAGGAGATGCGTCGCCTGCTGGGCATCACAAAACCCTAGGGTTTTAGGCGATCCAATGCATCTAAGGTGGCGATGCAATGGCACCTAGGCAGGTCAAAATTCTCAAAATTGACCTGAAACACCTCAAAATGCACCCAAACTTTTTGGGTATCCTTAGATACCTCAATTTATCACCTTGGATCCAAAAACACAATTTTAAAATGCCTACAACAAATACTCAAATTTCATATCTTCACAATGTGAAACTATTTAGTGTTTTACACCTAGCTTGTGTAAGAATACCTTAACTTTGTATTTTAACCAACCCTAACATGAGTATCCCACGGTTTCAAGAAAAACAAATGGGTCATTACTCATTTTCTCCAAATGATTACATTCTAAACAATACCAATCTACTTTTGAGCTCAATTTCCTTCAGCCAATTAATCTACCACTTACTTCCAAAATTAGGCTTAGTTTTCCAAAGGATAGGCTCACAACTCTTGCTAATATGATGATATTTGTAGGGCAATGGTTTCACTTTGAAGAAATTAACAGTTCTTTTAGTGTTGATTTGGAAGAAGAGCTTGTTAATGGAAGCAAGAATGATCAAGATGAACTTATGAATGGTGTTGATATCATTAAAATTGAAGCACCTACAATTGTAAAAATATATATTGACAAACTAATGGTGAAGCCAAAACATATTATTTTTCAATTGGTTTGTACTTTTGATATTGATTTTGGAGGCATCAAGACTACAAAGGAAAGGCGACGACAATGGTATAGCTTGGCATTTCGTATAATTTTTTTTATTATTACTTGGTACCATTGTGGCTTTGGATGAGATTCGAAAAGATTTTTCTGTTAGGGTTTACCACTCTTACCAGAGTAATAAGAGTCTTATTTGTTTCATTGGTTCGAGCTTCCTACAGTCTTTATGCGTTCATTTTGTATGTTTCAATTTGAACTCGAGGATGAGTTCTTTTTCATAGACAGGGCGAATGATGTAGTGAGAATAGCCTAGAAGATTTATGGTGTGTTTTTATTTTATATTTGTTATTTGTGTTTGTTATTTTATTATTTACTTTATTATGTGATCTTTGTAAAAGCACTATAAATACCCATCTTGCTTTATTGTAAGGCAACTTTTGAGAATTGAATTTTGAAATAGAGTTTTGAGAGTCCCATATTTGAGGTTTTCAACTTGTTGCCATGGTTTTGGCATGAACATTGTTCAACCCTATCCAACTCGTTGCATCACCTAGAACATGAGTCGTTTTATTATCAAGTTAACCAACATGGAATAATGCCCCCCAAAACTTACATAATAAAACTTTTATATCATAAACCAAGACACCTAACTCATTTACATAAACAAACTTATTATTAATAGCCAAAACTAAGAAGGGTGAGAAAGTGCCACTTAAACTGGGAGTCCACATGCATGAGCCTAATAAGTCCCCTAGAAGAAGAGCAAGGTTTCCATCTAAAAGATTGAGAGGTTACTTGAAAAGAACAATGATGATTCGTGAGATACATGTTATCCAAAAAACTGGCGTAGATGACGTGGCGGGTGATTCCCGGACACGTGGCTGACACTTGGAGGAACTCAGCTAGGGTATCGACCAGAAGACAAATTATAAGCAGTAGGTAGCCGAAGTTTACCTGCGACCAGCTTGGTCGCAGGTTCCGCATGCTTCATGATGTTTCTATAAAGATCTTGGTAAATCCCGAAATTAACTCCCACAATCTCCTGAGTATCCGATTATTTAGGAGAGAATATTTGTAACAGATTCATGTAATCCCCCTTGGGCCTATAAATAGAGAAAGATAGCTCAAGGGAGGGACTTTTGGCTTTCGAATTATTTGAGACTAGAGTAATTCTATTTGAAATATTGTATTGTTCTTCAGAGGTTAGTGAAACTCATTGAACCCTAGTTCTTTGATCACTCCTTTGATTCTCACATCAATAACAATCTAAGTGGACGTAGGTTATTACTAGATCCTGGGGCCGAACCACTATAAAATATCGTTTTCTTATTACTTTCGTCATCACGTCTTTTTCAACGCATTCATCCACATCAAGCGTATTTTGACTCCGTGTTAGTTGACCAAAATCAGGGTCAACATTCTGGTGCTTTCATTGAGAGCTTGATATATCACCGTTGAGAAAACCAATGGCGAAAACTACAAGGAAAACTGGACAGGCGGCCGCCACTGCACCATCAAACCTGCCTCCTCCTCCTCCTCCTGCAAGCGTGGCTAAGGATGAGCCACATTTGGACTTTGAGGAGGAAGAAATGAATGACGCGACACTGACGAGTACTCTGGGGGCGTTGCATGAAGAGCTGGCCAATCTGAGGGCCAGTCAGGAAAGTGCTGCTGAAATCATGGCGCGGCAGCAGCAAGAGATTGAACGGCAGCGCGCGGAGTCAAGTGAGAGGCAGGTGGAGATGGACCGTCGCCAAAGCGAAGCCATGGCAGCCCTCGAGGCAGCCCTGCAGTTGGCTAGGAATCAGGCTGCACTTGCCTCGCAGCCTGATCAACCTACGAATGGGCCACCCCACAGGGGTCCTAATCCTAGTCCGCCTATCCAACGTTCGAGCCCACAAAGGCTTGAGCAGCCACCAGCGCCTCAGGACGATGTCCCTCTCGGAGACCCTGAGGCACAACCTCCTTCCCAGGCTGGTCGTGGCAATCCCCCGTAGCAGAGGCAGAATAGGACCGGGCAACAGCCTCGCAGTCGTAGACGCCATAGGGGCAACGAGCCGAACCTTCCGAACAGAGGTCAGTATCCTCCTGATAACAGGAGGAACTTAGAGTTAGGCTCTGCGGTTCGAGGTCCCCCACGGCACGATAATGCACGGGGACCTAACGACCAACGCAGGCCACCCTCTAACGCTCGGGAAGTTTCAGCCCGGGAGGGAAATCGAGGGAATAGTCGATCCCGTCATAGCCAATCACGATTCAGAGATGGCAATGGTTATGATGAGGCCGATTCCGGCAGGGGAAATGCCGGTCGGAGGAATGACGAAAGAGGTGGAAACAGGAATCAACCACCTCAAGATGACCAACCCGGCAGACAGGACGCTGGGGGGAAATCTAGGCAAAATAACGTTTTCAACCGGCTCAGAGGTAGCGAGCAGCGGAGAAGAGATGAGGATTTGAGAGATGTGCTCAATGATTGCCGTGAGCGACATGGTGAGAACATCCCCCCAGCAACAGAGGCCACAGTAATTCCTGTCGCTCTGCAAGCCCAGATAGATGCCCTCAACCAGGCGGTGCAACAGCTGGTCGGGGGAAGAACATCTTACATCGACCACGACAGGAGGAAAGGCACTCCTTTCGTCCAGAGGATAGCTATGGCAGAGACTCCTAGCAAGTTTAAAATTCCTACGCTTCCGAACTTTGATGGGTATGGTGACCCGATATCTCACGTCAATAAGTTTGAGATACAAATGGACATTCAGAAAGTGTCTGAAGATGCTCGGTGCAGGATCTTCCCTGCAACACTTTCTGATGCCGCGTAGGAGTGGTTTTTTAAGCTCCCTCCTGCAAGCATAGTTTCCTGGGAGATGTTCGTAAGGGAGTTTTACAGACAGTTCTACGCAGGTCATGTGCATTCGACCAAGGCAAACCAGCTGGTTGAAATTCGCCAGCAGGATGGAGAATCGCTGAAGGACTACATCCAGCGCTTTATGCGAGCAGCTGCTGGAGCAAAAACAGTGGGGGACCAAGGCAAAATGATGGCCATGACTGCAGGGGTTAAGCGTCGCGTCGCACCCCCCTCTGGAAAAGCCTCTGAAAAGATGGGGTTAGAACTACCCAGGAATTCTTGGACCGGGCTGATCGTTACATCAAGCTCGAAGATGCCATTGCCGACGATGGAAAGCCTCCAGGCAAGGATAAGAAGGTTGCCGAGCCCGCCAAAGCCGCCAATGGGTCTAAACCTAACGGCAACGGCAAAGGCAACGAGAACGGTAACGGTAACGGCAATGGCAAGAATGGTGGAAAACGGCCACACAATGAGCCTTCCACCTCTGACAATAAGCGAGCCAAGGGTAACCGTTATGAACCTCGGTTCACTAACTACACTGCCCTAGTTGAGTCTCGGGGAGAGGTCTATCAGGCCATGAATTCTAGTGTGCCTTATAAGAAGCCTGCCCCCATTCGAAAGGATATTTCGAAAAGAGACACTACCAAGTTCTGTCGTTATCATAACGACTACGAACATGACACCAATGAATGCAACCAGCTGAAGATGCGTACGGGCCTCGGGAAATTCCCAACAAGAGGCTCCAGGTGGCAACGAGCAAGCGCCCACATGCCAACGCTCGCCACCTTTGCAGCCTGCCCCCGTGACTGGCACACTGTTAACCATTTGTGAAGGCCCGCACCTCGCGGGAAACAGAGGAAAGGCCAGGGAACGATACGCTCGGACTCTGCGCCACGACCAGGACATCGAGATGATGACTGTGGAGGACCGTGTGCCAAAAAAGGCTCGATCAGAGGAGGGCGAGATAACCTTCTCTGATAGCGATGCCCAACATGTCCGGTTCCCACATTCCGATCTGCTGGTCGTGGATATCCAAATGGCCAACATGATGGTAAAGAGAGTGTTGGTCGATACAGGAAGTTTGGTGAATATCCTGTATAAGTCTTCGCTGGAACGCATGAAGCTGTCCGTTAAGGACCTGGAGCCCTGCAACCAGACAATATATGGCTTCTCTGGTGAGGGACTTGCCCCCGCAGGATCAATCAGATTACCAGTGACGACAGGTACAGCGCCTGCTACCAGGACATTACTCGCTACTTTTATAGTAGTTGATTGTCCTTCGGCGTACAATGCCGTCATTGGGAGACCTATACTGGTTGATCTACGGGCCGTCACCTCTATATGGCACTTGGCCATGAAATTCTTGACAGACGCAGGGGTAGGACACGTGTTGGGAAACCAGAGGGAGGCTAGGAAGTGCTATAACGCCTCATTCACGAAGGCGAAAAAGGGAACATCAAAAAGCACTCCCTCAGATAGGTTGCAGATGGCAATTGATACACAAGCCCAATCTGGTGATGAAGTCACCAAAAAGGGTGTTGCCCAAAGGGAGGATAGAGATCTAGATCCTCGCTTTGGGGGTTTTGAAGAGAACGTAGGACCCGTCGAGGACCTGGAGGAGGTCCACTCGACGAAAAAGACCCGACCAGAGTCGTGAAGGTCGGGAAAAACCTAGAACCAACCACGAAGCATGCATTGGTGGAATTTTTGTGGAATAACCAGGGAGTTTTTGCCTGGTCGCACAAAGACATGGCTGGGATAGACCCTGCAGTTATCAGCCATGTCCTGAACATAGACAAGACTTTTCCACCCGTGCAACAAAAAAGAAGGCTGCTCGATAAAGATCGATCAAGAGCCTTAAAAGAAGAAGTTGAAAGGTTAAAGGAGAATGGGTTCATCAGGATAGCGTTTTATCCATCGTGGGTCTCCAATCCAGTGCTGGTTCCCAAGCCTAACGGCAAATGGCGAATTTGCGTAGATTTTACAGACCTCAATAAAGCCTGCCCAAAGGATTGTTTCCCACTCCCAAGAATCGACCAGTTGGTCGATGCCACTGCAGGACACAAGATCCTCTCCTTCATGGATGCATATCCGAGCTACAACCAGATTTTCATGCATCCCCCTGACGAGGATCACACCAGCTTTCGGACCGACACGGGCTTATACTGCTATAAAGTAATGCCCTTCGGACTGAAAAACGCAGGTGCGACTTACCAGCGGTTAGTTAACCACATGTTTAAAGAATTGATAGGGATAAACATGGAGGTGTACGTGGACGACATGCTGGTAAAGTCTAAGAAGGCAGAAGGACATGTGAAGGATTTACAAGAATGTTTTGATGTATTGAACAAGTACCAGATGAAACTAAATCCTCTCAAATGTTCCTTCGGAGTTGGATCAGGGAAGTTTTTGGGGTTCATTGTAAATTCACGAGGAATCGAGGCCAACCCCAACAAGATAAAAGCCCTGATCGACATGAAATCGCCAGAAAAGATCAAAGATGTACAAAGTTTAACCGGGAGGATTGCAGCCCTAAGTAGATTTATTTCAAAATCAACAGACAAATGCATCCCTTTTTTCAATCTACTTAGGGGCAATAAGAAGTTCGAATGGACAGGGGACTGTGAGCAAGCTTTTCAGGCCTTGAAAGCACATATGGCACAGCCTCCCGTTTTATCCAAGCCGATAGAAGGAGAAACTTTGTTCATTTACATGGCGATTACGGAAGTTGCTGCGAGTGCGGTACTAGTGCGAGAGGAGGAAGGCGTACAGAAAGCAGTGTACTATGTAAGCAAGAGGCTGATCGGAGCAGAATTAAGGTATCCTCCCATCGAAAGGTTAGTATACTGTTTAATCCTGGCCTCAAGGAAGCTACGTCCTTACTTTCAAGCAGTTCGATATCACATATTCACCGCGAGTAGCAGTAAAAGGACAAGTGTTGGCCGATCTTATTGCAGATTTCACCGAACTCCCAGACAGCGAGCAGTGAGAGCAACCTAGTGAGCCTGAGCCTCAAGATGAAGCTCCTTCGTGGAAGTTATTCACAGATGGATCATCTAACGAATCTCACGTAGGAGCGAGTGTGATATTGATAACGCTAGAAGGGCATCGATTTCACTGCGCCATTAGGTTCGACTTCACCGCATCAAATAATGAAGCCGAATACGAAGCACTCCTTGCTAGATTGAGAATGGCGAAAGACTTAAGCATAAAGACGCTTGATATTTACAGTGATTCACAGCTGGTAGTGAATCAAGTTCTAGGGGAATATCAAGCACGGGGCCTAAAAATGGTGGCCTACTTAAATAAAACCAAAGACTTGCTAGCCCAGTTCACGAAGTATACCCTCCAACAAATACCGCGGGATCAGAATTCGAATGCAGATGCCTTAGCCAAACTCGCGAGCGCGAAAGATGCTGACACTTTGAACATTGTGCCTGTAGAAAGATTGAGTGAGCCAAGCATACAAGCAATTGAAGCCAGTATGGAAATCCGAATGGAGAATACGTGGATGGCGCCTTACTTGGAGTACCTGACAAAAGGTGTGCTACCAACAGATAGAAACAAAGCCAGAACTCTACAAAGGCAGGCTGCTAGGTACATACTGGTCGATGGTGTTATGTACAGGAGAGGATATTCAATGCCACTACTCAGATGCGTTACACCAAGAAAAGCTAAGGAACTAATGAAAGAGGTGCATGAAGGCTTCTGCGGAGATCACGCTGGGGGGCAGAGTTTGGCAAAAAAGATTCTAAGGCAAGGCTACTTCTGGCCGACTATGAACGAAGATTCAATGGAGTTTATATGAAAATGCGATAAATGTCAAAGGTTCTCCAAAATTCCACGAGCAGCTCCAAACGAGTTGAAACATATGCAGAGTCTGTGGACTTTTGCAGTATGGGGGATAGATTTGATTGGATCCCTGCCCACGGGAAAAGGCAGAGTGAAGTACGCAGTTGTGGCAGTCGACTACTTCACCAAATGGGTCGAAGCTGAACCGCTCGCTACCATAACGACCAAGAAAGTTCTTGACTTTGTCATCAAGAACATTGTTTGCCGCTATGGTTTGCCTCGGAAGATTGTTTCAGACAACAGAACCCAATTTGACAGCGACTTATTCACCGACTTCTGCGAAAGGCACGTGATTATCAAAAGCTTTTCTTCAGTTGCGCATCCACAAGCAAACGGGCAAGTAGAGGCTGTGAATAAAACTCTTAAGGACACCCTGAAGAAGTGACTTGAAGATGCTAAAGGAGCATGGCCAGAGCAGCTGCCTGAAGTCCTCTGGTCATATAGAACGTCTCACCGAACAGCGACAGGTCATACCCCATTTTCCTTAGCCTACGGATATGAGGCCATGTTACCTGTTGAGTTAGATCCCCCCTCACATCGACGCATAACATACGACCAGGACCAGAACAGCCACCTGATGATGGAGTCCCTAGACTCAATTGACGAAATACGGGAGAGAGCCCAACTCCAAGCTGCTGCGTACCAGCAAAAGGTCGCCCGGTACTTTAACTCAAAAGTAAAAGAAAGAAAATTCAACGTCGGTGACTTGGTGCTACGATGAGTTTTCTTGAATACCCGCGACCCCACTGCTGGAGTACTCGGACCTAATTGGGAAGGACCTTACCAGATTGAAGAAGTCCTTCACCCGGGCACCTACAAACTTGCACGCCTAAATGGAGATCTCGTTCCACGTTATTGGAATGGAGAACACCTGCGCAAGTATTATCAATGAACAGTCCTTTTTAAAGGACTGGCTTGTATTAAATTTTACTTTTTACAAGTTTTGGAAAAAGGGTTAGCCACGTTGTACGGCTAATCACTTATATATGTAAGATCCTTTTTTAAGGATCACTCATAAAGACATGTTTAGTCCATTTTTAATACGAGATTATAAGGGACTGTGCGCAGCCAGTCATTCTTGCCGACCTTTGTAAATTTATGTTTATAAGTATTTGTTCATTACGTGTGTTGTTTTGCTGTAGTATAAGTATTACGTTTCCTACCGAGCAGAAATGTTCGAACAGGTCGTGGTCAAGGCAAGTGACCCAGGACCTAAAGCTCCTCGATCACTTGGGGGGCATATAAGGTACATCGATAGCAAAGAATATCAAAAGGTATGTAAACACATGAACAAAATAAGTGAAAGCATGCTAAGGTACTTAGAGTATTTTTCAAAATTTATATTTTGTTAAATCAAACCAAAGTACTATGCTAAGTTCGGTCATACGGACATATGTTCTGGTAAATGAAAATATTATAACATTATAATGCAGTCTTTTACACCGCAAGCATCACTGCTTGGATGTAACTGTTCAAATAAAAGGAAAGTTTGCTGCCCATGTAGCAAATTCAAAAGAGATATATTACATCACGACCTGTAGGTCGTGTAATTAAAGAAAGGAAAAAAATAAAAAGTTCAAGAGGCATTAGGAGCAGGAGGGTCTTTGTCAACATTCTGATTGGTCGTATCCTCAATGACTCCTCCTTCCTCTGCGCCAGCGATGCTTGGGGAGGCAGGGATCCTTGCTCTTTCCTCTTCAGCCAATCGAGCAGTGCAGCGGGCCAGCTCAGCACTCCTGACATCTTCTGAAAGGTAGTCAAAGTTGGCGCCCTGGTTGTGTTTCCAAAAGTCATAAAAACACCGAAGTGTCGCATTCTTGTACCTTTCCAGATCTTTGGCATTGGCAAGCTTCAGCTGCTCTATTTGGCTCTCCAAAGCAGCTATGGCCTTGTGTCTTGGCAAGAAGCTCCTCATTGAGTCTCTTGCATTCGCGGTATTGGACTTGGCTGGACTCCTGGTACTCCTCCCTCTGCTTCCTCAAAGCTACCTTCGAAGCTTCGACCTCCGCCAGCTTTGCCACCACAGCATCCTTCTGCTGGGTGACCGCCTCCAACTCCCCCACATGCCTGGCTTCTGCAGCCTGAAGCTCCTCAGCAGCTTTCGCCTGGTACCTCTCGATGGCCTTTGCCCGAGCCTGGTCGATGGTGGCTTGGGCACGGGTACGAGTAGTATTTGCAGTCAGTAAAGCCTGTGGACAAAGGATAAAGTTAGAGTCTGTTGCAAAGAATAAAAGACAGAGGCCAAAGAGATAAGAAATGCTTACGCTGGCCATTTTGTTTAGGGCCCTGTTCAGGATTTGGTCGACCCCCATATTCTCTGCCTCAGCCATCGCATCCTTGCAACGGTCGTACCTCACGATGTGTGCAAGGCGGTCCTTGGTTGCTCGCAAGGCGCGGTTCGAAAGTTTGGCCCCAAGAGCTTCGTCCCGCTGGGTTTGTTCTTTGGCGGCTGCAGGTGGAGGGTTCGTCGTAGCAGGCGGGGTTCCCTTCTCAACAGGAACCGAAGGCTGGGTAGAAGTTTGCCCAATTGGCACGTCCTTGGAAGGATCTTCTGTTTGACCCTTCTTGGCAGGAGGTCCTTGGCTCGATTCGCCGTTATGCCTCCTGGACGTCTTTTGTCGAACCAGAGGGACTTCTACCTCCTCCTCAGTCTGGTATAAATCGAAGACGTTGGGAGTGGCCATATCTGCGTACAAATAAACATATGCAAATGATAAGATAAAGGAAGATAAAAACTCATGATAAAACAGGAATGAGGTCACAAAGTTTAATACCCGAGCTACAACTACTGGTCGCTATACTATTGACTCTATTAGTCACACACTCACTATCTGGCACGAAGAAGTCTGGCCCTAGATTTGGAGTATACGTAAAGTTGCCCTCCCCGTCAAACAAGTGACAGGGAATTGGCAAGCTATTTAAAAGCGAAATAAATGTACCGTTTTCTTCGGAGGATTCACCCAAGTCAACAACAGATTCTGTTGCCTTTTATTTCCCCTTGCCTTGGGGTGCAGAAGGCCTTTCTGCGGAAGGATTGCCCGTGGGTTCCCTGATTGTAACCCCCGTCGGCCTCCTTCATGGAGGGGACGCAGGGGGTTGCTGCTCGGGATCCCCCTCGGCAGTGGCATCTGCTACCACGGGCCCTCTTGTTTCATGGCAAGGAGCCAGGAGGCCGGATAGCCTCAGATTCTCGTCAGTGACCAGGGACTTGACGCTTTTTTCTGCGTCTGTCATCCTGGCCAATGCGGTGGACCTCAACACCATGTCTGGTGTTGGGGTCGGACGTAGCCATGGTCCTGAAAGACAAAGTGTACTTTAAGAAAAATGAAGGAAAATCCACTGATGAAAAGTATCGACCAGTAAAAACAGCACTTACCTCCTCGACGAAGGCCAGGTTGTTGCTGGTCATGTCCGGAGTGAGGAAGTACTCCTTGATGTACTGCCCCACGTTGGATATGTGTGTTGTGTCACTCAGGAACGTCCGGTTTGTCTTCTGGTGACAAAGATGGAAGAAGCGCGTCCCATACTATTGAGGGTTGGACTTGAGGTCGAAGAGATAATTGACCTCATGGGGGGTGGGTTCTGGCCATTTTTTAAGTTTGTACAGGATATAGAGTGCGGCCAGCATTCTATATCCATTCAGAGTAATTTGGAAGGGGGCGACACCAAAATAGTTGGCCAAGCACTGTAAACACCTCCGGGAAGGTTAGCCCTTTGGTCTGCAGCAGGAAGTTTGAGATTGACCCCTGTGAGAGGATACTTCCTGAGGTAGTTGGCAAGCATCCGAGGAGTCACTTGGCTGGTCGGGGAGAGATACTACTCAACATCAGGAAGATTTTGATGACGAGGGTGGGCTTTGATTTGGATGTTAGGGTCAGGAGCGGGATTTTCTTGACCACTGGTCGAAGGAACCCTAGCCTGTGAATCAGGCTGGGCAGGAGAGTTTGGGCTATCTTCGGAGTCAGGTCTTTTCTTTCCTAAAGATTTAGAGCGGGCCATTTGAGGAGGTGATGGACGAGGTCTAGAGGAAGATCGTGAAAATGGGATTTTGGAAACTCGGTCGGATGGTTGTTCTTCGCCTTCAAGCAGCTGGGCAAGAAGATCGTCGTCGATGGGCCGTTCACCTCCCCACAAATCTGGCATTAAAGTCTGCAAACAGAAGAATGGGGAGGTGAGGATAGAGAATTTTTAAGACTTTTTAGAATAACGCTGGTCGAGTATAAAAGTTAAGCTTTTATACAGCAGCATTCTAACAAAAGCTAAAATTTTCCACACGAACAATTTGAGAAACAGATCAAAGGGTGAAAGCAAAAAGTTTTTTCATAAAAGCTTTTTCAACTCCCCTTAAGGTGGGAACAACCTATTTTTTTCGGCTGGCCTAAAAATCGAACTTTTACTTCGGTTTTACGTCCTAAAAAGTATGATCTCAACTATCAAACTAACTCGTAATTTTTTTTCACCCACAAGACATTCTATTGACAAGCATCTCAACCCAGAAGTAGATAAACTCAACAGTTAACACGCAGAAACATGCATTACAAAAATATGAAACATAAAGATTCCAAGACTTACCAGAAAGAAGGTCGTGGAGATTGGTAAGAGTTTTCGGATATCAGGGAACTCTCGGGCTGAGTCTTGAAAACGCAGAAGGACGGTCTCCGGAAGAAAATGGAAGCTCTGGTTTTAGGGTTTCTTGAAAGAGTAATGGCATGCGTAAAAAGAAAAAGAGAACTTCGGAGATGTTATATATAAGTTTTGTCTGTGGCATTAAAAGGGATTAATCATCAGCTTCCCATTTTTTCGAAGTATGGGGAAACGAGATAGCCGTCGAATTATTACTGGAGAAGTGAAAAGGCATGATTAGACAAGAGTAGGTTGCTTTTTCCAAGAACACACGAAGGGTTCTGACACGTATGGCGGGGTCACCGAAGGGTCGTTTCCTCAAAAGTTTATTTATTGCTCATAATAAATAAACTTGGGGGGAAAATGTTATCCAAAAAACTGGCGTAGATGACGTGGCGGGTGATTCCCGGACACGTGGCTGACACTTGGAGGAACTCTGCTAGGGTATCGACCAGAAGACAAATTATAAGCAGTAGGTAGCCGAAGTTTACCTGCGACCAGCTTGGTCGCAGGTTCCGCATGCTTCATGATGTTTCTATAAAGATCTTGGTAAATCCTGAAATTAACTTCCACAATCTCCTGAGTATTTGATTATTTAGGAGAGAATATCTGTAACAGATTCATGTAATCCCCCTTGGGCCTATAAATAGAGAAAGATAGCTCAAGGGAGGGACTTTTGGCTTTCGAATTATTTGAGACTAGAGTAATTCTATTTGAAATATTGTATTGTTCTTCAGAGGTTAGTGAAACTCATTGAACCCTAGTTCTTTGATCACTCCTTCGATTCTCACATCAATAACAATCTAAGTGGACGTAGGTTATTACTAGATCCTGGAGCCGAACCACTATAAAATATCGTGTTCTTATTACTTTCGTCATCACGTCTTTTTCAACACATTCATCCACGTCAAGCGTATTTTGACTCCGTGTTAGTTGACCAAAATCAGGGTCAACAATACATAACTTATGTAATAAGAAAATAATAAAATGTTAAGAGGTTGTTTCTTTTACGAAACCCTTTAGTTGCTGTCAAAAATTAATACTACCTAATAATAATTTTTTTTTTTTAAAAAAAACTAGTAATAATAATAAGGATAATGAGCAAAGGAAAAAACTTATAATGAATGTGAGAAGTTGGAAATATAATAATAACCACCATTTGTGAAAGTAATTGCTCGTTATCTTTCATTATTGTAGTCTATCTTGAAGGGGTTTACACAAAGCTACAATAAAGAGGGACATAATCCTATGCTTCAATATGATTTATTGCTAAGAATTGCATGATTGACATATATTAATCACATATGATCATAACTCACTTCATACCAACTCTGCATTAAAAATTATATACATGAATACAAAAATGTATTATGGACATATTGTTGACACATGATTTTATCAACCACACTCTTTATGAAGAAAAAAAAAACATAATTTATGAACACTAAACTCAAGAAAAACAAGAAGGATTTTAACATAGTTTGGTCTAAACAAATGACCTACATTCACAAGTCACTTTTATTGCTTATTTTCTCAAGAACTATACAAATAGATGAACCAGAGTCGACTAAGTTTTCTATAGGCAGTGAGTTCTAATATAAGAATTAGAATTCTCCTTTATGCACTAAAAAAATGTAAAAAATATAATGACCTCTCCTTCTTCTATTTATAAGAGAGTCATGGCTAAATTTGTGTTATATGGTATTTTTATCCAATGCACAAGAACGACCTCACCACGTACTATCACGTAACCTTGCTAGAGCTGAGTTTGCCAATATGTTTACAAACATGCGAAATGCATCTCTTCAGAGCATGAGAGTTTTCTATAATAGCTTGCCATCTGAACATGTGAGAGCTACCTTTCTTATCTAGAAGACACAATGTAATGACCCAATTTTCCTAAGCATACTACTACCTATCCTAGTGGTCAAAGACCTCTACAAGTTAACTCTTTTGAAATTAGGTCGTTAGGCTACTAAAAGCGCACTAACTGAGATAAAATGGCATCGAAAAAAATGTCTTTAATGCATGTTGTTGGGATCCCAAATTGTTAAAAATATAAAATAGCATGGTACTTGTAACACCCTACTTCATTAGAGCCGTTACTAAGTGAGTTTTTAAACGTGCATTCAACTCGCTAATCGAGGTTTTTAGGTCAAAAGTGTAATTAAATCATAAACAGCGAAACATTATTTGAAAATAATTCCATTTACTATAAATCGTTGGGTAGTTGACACTTGGGATCCCAAGAAACTGCTTAGAAATACTTACAACATATAATTTACAAATTTAAGTCGACTAGACGACAAAATCTAAGTTTTAGTACAACCATCTCCCGAAACCACTGGCCGTGGCAGCCAGGCAGGCCAAACATGTACACGTCGCTTCACGCTCTCCGTACTCATGGTTGGTTGAGTTTCCCCTTGCCCTTACCTACACCACAGAGCAGCTGGGAGCCAAAGCCCAGCAAGAAAACCCTCACAAGCAGTTAACATATACATAACAAACATTTAGCATATAATCAGGCCACCAATAGGCTACACACATACGGCCACGCCGTCCCAGGCGCTTTACCAGGCCTTGGGTTCGCGGTCCACACCGTGAGGATATCCCAGGTATCCTATAGGGTCTCACCCTGGCAACTCGCACTCCACGTGCTCAATGCTGCTCCCGGCCCCTTGCCGTACTCGGCCTAGCACTCAACGTGCCCAACGCCGTTCCTGGCCCTTTGCCGTTCCCGGCCCCTGGCGACCTCGGCCTGCGCCGTTCCCGGATCTCGCCGAACATTCATCTAATCGCATTCATAGCATAAGAAACATATACTAAATACTAACAAATTCAATCAAAGGGCTACGCCTTGCAATTCAGACATATTGGGCTCAGCCCTGCATACAAGCTCTATGGGAACAGTGGTATTCTTACCTGTATCCCGAACTTTCCGATGCACCAAGGCCGTGAGCACGGTCCTCTAACCCGAGCCTCTCCGGAGACATAGTCACAACACATAGAAGACATCCTTTAATACTAACCAATCCAAAACCACTTCCCGGGACCAATCCCACACTCTCGGAATCCCCAAATTCCTAAAACCATTCATCGGAAACATCCCCCGAACCCCTGGAGCAAAAGTTCAAAATTGCAAAATTCTCTATTATGAAAATAGCCTAGCGCCGCGGTGCTGCCCTAGAGGGCCGCGGCGCCCAGCAAGTCAGAAAGCCTTCCCCTATCCTGAAGCAGCCTCGCGCCGCAGCGCCCAAGAACAGGGCCGCGACGTTCCTTCGCAAACCCAGAAATCTGGGTTTTCCTCTGCATTTTCCCCGAGCCAAAACACTCCCAATTCAACCCCAATGCATACCCAAACCTCAAAATCAATCTAAAACCCCAAATAAACCATCTAACAACCTACAAACATCACCAACAAGCTCAAACACACAATCACACCTAAAATTCACACTTGAGTTTCAGATTTCAAACACTTAAACCAAAACTTGAAAGAAGTGTAAACCAGACCCCTAGACTCTTAAGCCATAACAGTTATAAGAATTCAAATATGTTTAGTACTCTTACCTCAATCAAGAATTCAACTTGAGCTTCCTCCAATCCCAACTTTAGACCAACTCCTATTGACTATCAAGCTGAATTCTCACAAAACCAGCCATAACTATCCTTAAATTTCCATTCTTACTTTCTAAAATCAAGCTTAAAACTCAGTAAAACAGGAGCAATTCTTACCTCAGAGCAAATCTTGATTCTTGTTTGGCTTCAATTACTTCAAATCACCTTAACTCCTATCCTAAATCTCAGAATTCCGAACTCCCTTCCTTTCTTCCTTTCTTCCTTTCCTTCTCTTTTCCTCTAGGTTTCTCCTAATTCCAGCATAAACAAAGCATATGACTAAGTGTAATACGTATCCCCTTTTTCCTTCACATGAAGTAATCTATATCCCTATCAAATTACTATCCTATCCTCCCATAGTTATCCTCTCCTAACTAAACCTCAAGGGCACTCTTGTCCTTTCACTTATATTACAATTCTACCATTTTTCCACCTAAACTTGTTACTCTCAGCGGTTAATAATGGTTACGCAGGATACCCAATTACCAATAACCATTAACCACAAATTCACAACTCAACTCATGAAATTCCCCAAAGTACCCCTAGGCTCCTCCCGAGCCGGGTGTGAAATCCCGTTGTGACTTTTGAGTTATCTAGCTCTCTAGGACCGTCTCGGCACGTGCATCACATTATTATCACCACACACATGTGGTACAAATTACATAATACAATTATCACATTTATGCCCTGAACGGGCTAAAATTACCAATTTACCCCTATCATGCAAACGGGGCCCACATGCATATTTATACCACCTAAACATGCATTCTAATCATATATTCATTTAAATTCATATATTAGCATATTAATTCACTTATTGCCCTCCAGGCACGCTAATCAAGGTCCTAAACCTTATTAGCAACTTGGGGTGTTACAATCATCCCCTCCTTACAAGAATTTCGTCCTCGAAATTACCTGAACAACTCGGGATGCCGCTCCCGCATATCAGACTCAAGCTCCCACGTCGCCTCCTCAACCTTGCTGTTCCTCCACAGCACTTTAACCAAGGCGATGGTCTTGCTCCGCAAGACAGTACACCCCGTACCTCTAACTATAATT
Source organism: Humulus lupulus (assembly GCF_963169125.1). Classification (NCBI taxonomy): domain Eukaryota; kingdom Viridiplantae; phylum Streptophyta; class Magnoliopsida; order Rosales; family Cannabaceae; genus Humulus; species Humulus lupulus. The sequence continues at coordinate 121,586,318 of NC_084802.1, read as the reverse complement.
TTTCAAAGTCCACCGCTTTTACTCTACTCCTCGACCACACTCTTACAAGAGTAACAATCTTGTTCCACAAGATCTTGTCTAATAGCTATATTTTCGTAAGCCCCCTGCTTACACCACAACCCTGCTGAGACTTCAGGGTCCACTTAGCTCACAATGATCTCCTCATTGTCTTATTCCTGATTCCAAAAATACCCATAAGTCATCACCCCTACTAGGGTGAGATCAATTTATAGGCCCCTGGCCTAACCCCTGGAACAATTCCAGAATTTATGATGCTTCAGGGGTCAGAACTCCCCTTTTTTTCTCTAAACACCATTCTTCTCTTTGTCTGCGCTTACTTAGAGAGACACCAATCTCTTATTCCAGAACTTTATTTTCCAAAATTTAGCAATTTACAAGCTCTTTTATTCCTCTAGATAGGTAGACACTCTTGCCTTTAAAAAAATTCCATCAACCTCTTCGGCCTTTTCTCTGAATCAATACTAAACCGTAGTATTCACTATCTTTCACCTCTTACCATGTCTTATGTTATATTACCTTAGCTAGATGCCAGTATTTGTCACCATGACTAACTTATCAAGGATTACACTTTCCTTAACGTCTCAAGTATTCGCATACCCAGCGCTAACTTCCTTAAGATATCTGTTAAGCCTTCAGACTGTTATTCCATTTGCATTTAACCAATAATTCTAGGTTCCCACTCTATTCTGTTTGTTCTTTAGTTCCTTTCCAAAACTTATAATATCATAGGGTCTCAATTTAGTACCATCGACGTTCTACCCTGTTACCAGTTCACCTAAACCAACTACGTTAACTCATTCAGCTGAGTTAAAACTTTTCATGTCCAAACATCTTGCTTATAGCCTAACGTGGGCTATTCCTATGATACACCACCACATCACTTTACCCTCCTGTGTCCAAAGGAAGACACTAAATTCTGTCACCCGCTCAGCCCTCCCGGTACAACATACCCTAGGAGGTGGAATGATATCCATTCAGAATTCTCATTTCTACGCCAAGTTCTCATTGGATCTTTGATCCGATCTTGGTATCCCAACTTGTACTACCTTGATAGGGTTCTTCCCTATTTCAACCAAAGCCAACACTTTGGACTCCACAATCCAGTGATACTCACCCGCTTATCATTACATACTAACGCAACACCAATCTCAGTCGCTGCCCTGTCCACTCCATTACAATCCGTGGCGTTATTCTTTGACTGACACACGTCTCCCAGTTAGGAGTTCCGCCTCCAATTAAATTTCCCCTTGGTCGAGGATTCCAAACACCAATCACCCATCTGTTGCTTTTCACTAAATCTGGGTCTCAACGTTATCTTTCTTACAAATGACCAAATATTTGTTACCTTTTACTATGCGTACTCTGCCTACCCATTAAATCAAGTAAATTTACCATGTTCTCACTTTACCTTCCAAGAGGCTTAATCCATTCTCTCATCAGTCTAAGCCTGGGCGTGCCCCAACCTGTGATGCACCCTTCACAGTTTCCTATCTTCATCAAAAGTTAGATTCTTTACGCTGCAACCAATTACCCAATCATAACACACTTATTCCTGCATTACCAAATGCTAATCAATTCTTACTCTGTTCTTTGAACTCCTGATCTAACACTATCCATTCAGTCTATTTTCAAGTTCTGCTGTTTCCCCCCAATCTTCGGAGTAGGCTTCCGCGAAGACACTTGTGTAGTGGATGACGCGTTTGCCATTCTTGTTGTGCTCTCTATCCCTCAGACGTTCTTTAGTAGCTTCTCTATGGCTTCAGACCAAACCTCTACATACCTGTCCTCTCTTCTTCTTGTAGCATTACTCTGAATACCCCTGACAGGACCAAACCGACACTTCATGGAGCTTTACCTGTGACCCTGCTTCTTTAGTGAGAACATCTTCAGCACAGTCACTCGCTTTCTACTTCTGACTTGGAGCAGTCCCTCATACCGTCCATAAACCTTGAAGGAGATTTGTCCGTACGGTTCCTATACCTTCTATCTGTAGAGCTCACCTGAGTCGCTAACGCTTAAATCAATTAAAAACCTTTGTTACCAATCCATCATACCCTACTCGGTATAAGTTGTGATTCCTGAAATGTCTCTCTCCTTGACCCCCAGCTAGTGATAACCAGACCGTAGATCAACTCCTGGAGACATTGTCTTGTCTAGTATTATCCATATCAAATGCTGCTAACAATTTTCACAATGCGATGTTCTAACTGATTCATCCCAAGGTCAAACTTCTTCAACTGCTTCAGTAGTCTTTTTTTTTCCTTGTCAAACCATTATCATCTTTCATAATGTCCCTGATACCGAACCTATCTGTAGCCGAGTTATGAAGCGTGCCCAATCCTCCCTTGTACACCTATCTGAATCGCTACTAGTCAACTTAGTTTCTATTCTGTCCAACTAAAGTATTCCAATCAATTTTCTCCGCTATCCATAGTTGTTTCTTAACAAATTTATTCCCATTCTGACTCATGCCAAGACTTCCATATGACGAGCTCTATCGCTCTCCCCACGAGCTCCTTTATTACCTGTGCCCCAATTCCTCTTCCAGAAATTCCTAATTCTTCTTAATATTCCTCAGCCCCTCGCAAAGTATCTTGAAACATGTTCTCTATGTCCAACTCTATCTTGACACACTCTCAGTACCGAACTCTTCCAGCCTGTTATATATCCAGAAATGTGAACTTCCAGTTAACCAGTCAACTCTGAAAAACTAGCCTCAGCTTCAAATGTAACAAGGCATTCCAGTCTTCCATCCCCTAGCCACGGAAAATCCATCTTAACATACCAAATCATTCTATGTAGGAGCCATGCTCTCACCCAACATCCTCCCAGGTGGCATCTCCTGCCTCTGGTGCATAGTAAACAACTTCACTGGTTTCCATCACTATCCTGACAACTACCTTGTCAGTCAGATTTTCCCCCTTTTTGACAAAACTAGAAGCCATAAAGCTATCCGGGGTTCTTCTGCTTTGATTACCGAGAATCTATCCTTACTAACTTCATCAAAGGAAGCACTGCCATCTGCAGCTCCGGCACTCATGCTCTATACATCATTCCTCAGTTCTTCGAATAACACGGCCCTCTCCGCCACCCACATACAGACGATGAGTTCTTACATCGGAGCGGCCCAAATGCTTTAGACTATTCCAGAGTTCAATCCTTAAATGGGTCGTCATCATTTCCAGCTACATCCGTCAGTATCAATTTCCCAAAATGAATTACCCAATTCACAAAACCCATTGATTTACACTGTTGTTACCCTATCATTCCAAACCAAGCTTATAAGCCCACCAGTCTCCTCAGTTCAATCCATGTCTTTATAACCTCTTCTATCAATTCACCATCTGAGTTCTTTCCAACCCATCATGCCAATATCTTGGCCCGAGTACCATTCTAGGCATCCCTCTGCCATAACATTTATCACAACCCTTTAATCATGATCTCTCATCCTCTTAACCAAGGGTGGAATTAACTCTGCCCATCTACTGACCGATTCTTTGTCAACTCAAACTTCCCTTAAAATCAGAGGATAACACCCCTTTAGGCCTTTCACATAATACCCTTGCCTATCCATATCCTCCCAACAAACCAACACTGGTAACCTTACTACTAAAGCATATAAAGCAGCTCCTTTCCCAGAGAAGTCTGTTGTTCCTCTGTCCCGTCTCAACTATTAAACTCCACAGCTTGCTCACACACTAGCGATCATCTGCTACGGCTTTCACGGGTAGATGGAGGTCTCTAACTCCAACCATTATCTAAAATCCCCCTACAAAACAACACCAAGTCCACTTAACAATCCTAGGCACAAACAACTTGAGTTCATCTGCCACTACTGACCAAACTCCTCAACCCCGAGGTTCACACTCTGAACCAATCCACAACTAAATCCAAATAATCATAGTTATCATGCACACACAAAACATATTAGGCCAAATCCACAATGCCATGCATTTAGCTACCGAATTTTGTCAAAGCTAAATATATCCACATTCATCATGCTTCTTACAAGCCAATAAACAGATATAACATATGAATTCAATTTAGGCAGTTAACCACATACACTCAACATACAAACCATTATCCCAATATTCATCCACATGCAATAACAATGCTATTCAGCACGCTTTAATCTCATCATGCAATAGTCAAGGGCCAGGCCCTACCAGTATCTCATGCATATGTCAACTCATTCATCATGCTCCATATCAACAAGCAGGCAAATAGGGCATTTAAACACATATTAAAGCATATCAATCATTCATACCAGCCAACCCTTAGTCGAGCTTGTCACTGACAGCGAGCGTACATGTTCGGTCAATTTCCAGAACCAATAAACCTTGGCTCGCTCTGATACCAAGTTGTAATGCGCTACTTCCTTAGAGCCGTTACTAAGTGAGTTTTTAAATGTGCATTCAACTCGCTAATCGAGGTTTTCAGGTCAAAAGTGTAATTAAATCATAAACAGCGAAACAATCTTTGAAAATAATTCCATTTACTATAAATCGTTGGGTAGTTGACACTTGGGATCCCAAGAAACTGCTTAGAAATACATACAACATATAATTTACAAATTTAAGTCGACTAGACGAAAAAATCTAAGTTTTAGTACAACCATCTCCCAAAACCACTGGCCGTGGCAGCCAGACAGGCCAAACATGTACACGCTGCTTCACGCTCTCCGTACTCATGGTTGGTTGACTTTCCCCTTGCCCTTACCTGCACCACAGAGCAGCCGTGAGCCAAACCCCAGCAAGAAAACCCTCACAAGCAGGTAACATATACATAACAAACACTTAGCATATAATCAGGCCACCAATAGGCTACACACATAAGGCCACGCCGTCCCAGGCGCTTTACCAGGCCCTGGATTCACGGTCCACACCGTGAGGATATCCCAGGTATCCTATAGGGTCTCACCCTGGCAACTTGCACTCCTTGTGCTCAACGCTGCTCCCGGCCCCTTGCTGTACTCGGCCTAGCACTCAACGTGCCCAACACCGTTCCCGGCCTCTGGCGACCTCGGCCTGCGCCATTCCCGGCTCTCGCCGAACATTCATCTAATCGCATTCATAGCATAACAAACATATACTGAATACTAACAAATTCAATCAAAGGGCTACGCCTTGCAATTCAGACATATTGGGCTCAGCCCTGCATACAAGCTCTATGGGAACAATGGTTTTCTTACCTGTATCCCGAGCTTTCCGATGCACCAAGGCCGCGAGCACGGTCCTCTAACCCGAGCCTCTTCGAAGACCTAGTCACAACACATATAAGACATCCTTTAATACTAACCAATCCAAAACCACTTCCCGGGACCAATCCCACACTCTCGGAATCCCCAAATTCCTAAAACCATTCATCGGAAACATCCCCCGAACCCCCGGAGTAAAAGCTCAAAACTGCAAAATTCTCTGTTCTGAAAATAGCCTAGCGCCGCGGCGCTTCCCTAGAGGGCCGCGACGCCCAGCAAGTCAGAAAGCCTTCCCCTATCCTGAAGTAGCCTCGCGCCGCGGCGCCCAAGAACAGGGTCGTGGCGCTCCTTCGCAAACCCAATTCAACCCCAATGCATACCCAAACCTCAAAATCAATCCAAAACCCCAAATAAACCATCTAACAACCTACAAACATCACCAACAAGCTCAAACACACAATCCCACCTAAAATTCACACTTGAGTTTCAAATTTCAAACACTTAAACCAAAACTTGAAAGAAGTGTAAACCAGACCCCTAGACTCTTAAGCCATAACAGTTATAAGAATTCAAATATGTTTAGTACTCTTACCTCAATCAAGAATTCAACTTGAGCTTCCTCCAATCCCAACTTTAGACCAACTCCTCTTGACTATCAAGCTGAATTCTCACAAAACCAGCCATAACTATCCTTAAATTTCCATTCTTACTTTCTAAAATCAAGCTTAAAACTCAGTAAAACAAGAGCAATTCTTACCTCAGAGCAAATCTTGATTCTTGTTTGGCTTCAATTACTTCAAATCACCTTAACTCCTATCCTAAATCTCATAATTCCGAACTCCCTTCCTTTCTTCCTTTCCTTCTCTTTTCCTCTAGGTTTCTCCTAATTCCAGCATAAACAAAGCATATGACTAAGTGTAATACGTATCCCCTTTTTCCTTCAGTTGAAGTAATCTATATCCCTGTCAAATTACTATCCTATCCTCCCATAGTTATCCTCTTCTAACTAAACCTCAAGGGCACTCTTGTCCTTTCACTTATATTACAATTCTACCATTTTTCCACCTAAACTTGTTACTCTCAGCGGTTACTAATGGTTACGCAGGTTACCCAATCACCAATAACCATTAACCACAAATTCACAACTCAACTCATGAAATTCCCCAAAGTACCCCTAGGCTCCTCCTGAGTCGGGTGTGAAATCTCGTTGTGACTTTTGAGTTATTTAGCTCTCTAGGACCGTCTCGACAAGTGCATCACATTATTATCACCACACACACGTGGTACAAATCACATAATACAATTATCACAATTATGCCCTGAACGGGCTAAAATTACCAATTTACCCCTATCATGCAAACGGGGCCCACATGCATATTTATACCACCTAAACATGCATTCTAATCATATATTAGCATATTAATTCACTTATTGCCCTCCAGGCATGCTAATCAAGGTCTTAAACCTTATTAGCAACTTGGGGTGTTACAGTACTTGAAAAGTACTTAAAATGAATGTACTTGAACCCAAATCATTAAATGCTGAAAAATAAGATTTAGAGTAATATTCTTTAAACAGTATAAAACTGATGCAGAAATCTGGAACCCTTTCCAACTCTACTGGTCGGGTTTATCACAGTATGCATATTTCGGATGAAATCCTCACCAGCTGCCAGCACCATCCTCAAGCTTTTCCAGTACCTACATACACAGAGTAACTGATGAGTTATAAAGCCCAATAAGGAAGCTAAGCATAAACTAAAAATTAACACAATTTTCAAACTGGTATATTAGCTAATCACATAACACTATAAACTTTAACTAGCAATACATCTCAGAAAAATCACATAGTCACCAATATTGCAAACATATGGCATCAAACCATCTTCTGAGTCATCGGGCTTAACTATAAGGTGATCAACCTCAAGTAGAAATCTCAGCTTTCCAAGATGACAAATCTTGTGTTATGATTGGTTAAATACAAAGTGAAATTGGTTAGGCACGAAAAGGTGCAAAAACCATAACGGTTTCACTAAAGTCAACATGTGAGAGTTGACTTTTGGTATAGATATTTATAAATAATCTTTTTGGTTCCAAAGTGTTTCTTTTGAGTGTATAATAGTACCCAAAAAGTTTGGAGGCATTTGGGGATATTTTGCGACAAGTTTTGGAGTGTCAAGTTAGGGGGACATGTGTTGCATCGTCTCTGGGAGGAAATGCATTGCTAGTCCTATAAAACTTTATACAGGCGACGCATCGCCTGCATGGTGGCGATACATCGCCTACCAAGAGATGCATCACCTGGGTGCAGGTGATGTGTCACCTGGGCCGTTCGTACGTGTCCGTACAGTGAGGTGTTTTTTGGCTCTAAAATTTAAAACAAATGCCTCAATATCATTGGTTGAGCCTAATGAGGGTTCCTAAACTATTTAAAGGGGTCACTTGAGTCTTTGGTGAATTGACCACACACCTCTCAAACTCTCTAGCTCTTAAGATTACTAATTTTCTCCAAGATCTTCATCAAGAAAGCTTGACTTGTATGGAGATTCTAGGCTTGTGAATCCCAATATCATTCCAAGGTAGTAGCTTCAAGCAATCTCAAGGAGAAGGCTAGGAATAGAGATTTTTGGACAAAAAATCTTCATTTGTGTCAAGCCTTGGTTCCATTTTTTGTTTCACATAAAATCATAGACTTGTAATTTTAAGTATCAAGGTTCTTCAACACCAAATGTCAATTCTATCATTTTTTATTTGTGTTATGTTCTTTCTATTATTCCCCCATTAGAGTATAGAATATTATTGTTATTCTCTTGAGTTGTAATATACAAAACTTGGTTTATATAGCCTAACCCCTGACACCATGTATAGTGGTTGTTCCAAAGTACGACTATAATGGGTCCCATATCAACAGAATTCCTTAGCAATCATGATAACGAAAATATAATGCGCAAGTATACGGAATCGATTCAAGTAATATAGATAATAAATAAGAATCGTTCTCACAGAGACTATCAATCAAGTACCAATAACCAATTCTAACTTTCTATTTTGCTGTCGAAAATAAAGTGATTTTTAACCTAAAACTAAAAATTGAAATAAACTATGTATTTATAAAAATTGATTCAAAAATTAAAAACCTAGGGTATTAACTTCATAAACTTTTAAATCTGTTAATCTTACTAATCAACGCATATAATTCTTCAATTTCTATCCTAATAGTGGGTTAACTAAAACAATCCTAATTCTTTTTCAAGAAAAAAAGATCTCAACCTATATGCAAACTTTCTACATATCTGTGATAAGTTTTAACATATAGCAGTCATGAAGGATAGAAACCTTAAATGCTATACAAACCTTATACGTACTATCGTCCTATATGCAATTTGTGTCTATATGATTATAGAATATTTAACCCTCCCCTCTCAGATCTTGAATCAAAATCATAAATCATGTAAATAGTGATCAATTATCCACATGCATTAAGCACAAAGCATATAGATAAAGGATAGAAGAAGAAGAAATTATATAAACTTCATAGAAAATTAACATATATCCAAGTAACTACATTAAACCCTAAACTAGAATTATCAAATTCCTCCAAACTCAATCCTTTCTCGCCCTCAAGCAAAGGACACAAACTCACGTGACACAAAAACAACACAACACTTTTAACGTGAACCCAATGAACAAAAAATGCCGCCAAATCATGAATGTAGGTCACATAATTCTCAGAAAACTACTAAACATTATGCACAACCCAGAATTTCAATCAAACTACTCCTCTAAACCACTTTAAACTAATCACATCCAAGACTACCTGGTCATGCTCAACAAATAAAACACTTAACTCATTTATGCATACCAAATTTCCGTCCAACAAACCAAACTGATGAAATATTCCATATGCTCACTTACTTGTCATTCTCCACTAATATAAATCAAAACATGCTTAAAAATCAATAGGACTTTATAAGCTTGTAACATTAGGCTTAGGTAAGGGTAGATTAGCACATGACCATTCTACTCCCGACTTCAATCCCGAAATATGCAACCCAATAATCCCTTGTTTTATTCTTTACTTTAGATATATATATTTTATAATAGCTACACTCCCCCAAACTCATTTCTTTTCAATATTCAAATTGGGAGTGTAGTTCTTGATTGAACTCTTTTTTTTTTTTTTAATAAACTCTCTCCATTCCTTTTTTTTTCTTCAACCCACTATTTTAAAATTATATGCTTATAATATACTAGGGATGGATATATGAACAATGTTTTCATTTAGACTTAGATAATGACAAGGAATAAAAATGTCTTAATTTTTCGGCTCAAAAAGGGTAATTAAAGGATAAACAAATGCAAGGTCGGCTAGAAAGGCTCAAGCGATCCAATTGATGGCCTAAATCATTTTTCTAAGCAAGAATAATATATTATTTCACTTCAAACAACAAGCAAGAAAGTTCTAGAATTTATAAATTTCCACCAAAACAGTCCACAAACCTATTCAATATGCATAAACAAATCAAGTGGAATATTTAAAGATCATGAAAAAGGTATTCAAAGATATTGACTAACTAATGTGGAATACAAAAGGAGTCTAATCAAGCACACAAGTTTTTATGAATTCATTTTCTTTGGATTATACAACCTAACATTCATTTTATCTTCTTCGACAATCATTGTCAAAATAGATCCATGTTATACTCCATACTAATAAACACAAAACTAATTAAACTAATACGACTAAATTGTACAAAATTTTAAGACTCTTGTAATGCCCTACTACCTTAGAGTTGTTACCATGTGATTATAAAATGTGCCATTAGCTCGCTAATTGAGGTTTTAGACTGAAAAGCGTGATTAATCAAAATAAAGACCCAGTTACTAAAAATTAAGTATAAAAGGTTTGGACATTCATTAAAATTATAAAAGTATTACATTGGGGTCCCAAAATACTGTTTTGAAAAATATTTACAACCCAAAAGTTAGGGTCAATCGACCTAGCGACAAAATTGGACATTTACAATGTGTCTCTCAAAACAACCTAAGCCGTGGCAGAAAGGTGGGCCAAACATGTACGCACCGCTCCATGACCTCAAAATCATGCTTGGTCGACCTTTCCCTTGCCCTTACCTACACCATAGAGCACCCGTGCGCCAAGGCCCAGCAAGAAAACTCACGCACATAGGATATAACAATTCATTCCAGTAAATGCATAACTTTAAACAGATAATAGACTATTCACATAATGGCCTATGTCGACCCAGGTGCATTACCAAGCACTGGGGTCACGGTCTTCACCGAACGGGTGAGTGCGACACCCTAGATGGCCATGCCATGGCGGCCTGTATTCAACATGCTTTTTGCCATTCGGCTTGCATTCAACACGCTTATTGTTGGTGCTGACCTTCGCCGATCCCGGCCTCCGCCGATCAATCATAATCATGCAAACATGGCATAACAACTACAAATATTCACACACAACATGTTTTCTTACCTGTGTTTTGAGTTGACTGACTAGTGCGATCCTGAGCACGATCCCCTACACTCAAGCCTTGGCGGTAAAACCTAGTCACAACGCAATAATAGTAAACATCCATCAAGCCCTAAACCAATTAAGAACTTCAGAACAATATTCTAGCCTTTAGGACCTTAAATCCTACTAATCCGGGTGGTAGAATCCTTCTCGAGCCCTTAAGTTTGGTTTCTTGAGCTTAAAACCCCATATTGGCCATTATTCCCTATTTGAGCCACGACCTAGCCCCCTAGGGTCGCGACGCGCTACAAGTCAGAGAGCCTTGGGTCTCTTTTCTGGGGGACACGGGTCGCGATGCACCTTATTTGAGTCGCGGTGCCTGGACGATCTCAGAGGCTCCCAAGCTTTCTTACACACATGGGCCGCAATGCCTGAAGAACAAGGCCGCGAATCGAGCCCAAAACCCATAAATCTTCCATGTTTTTACTGCATTTTCCTCAGCCAAGTTTACCAATTCACACCTAAATCAGAGCTTAAACCCATAATTCAGTCTAGAGTTCATATCAAAGCAACACTGGTATAAGCACCCCAAAAGCTAACCCTTAGCCTTACCAAAATCCAAAATTAGACCTAACGTTTGAACCTAAACAAAACCTCTAAATCATAGCAAAAGAACTCAACAAACTAGCAAAAAATCTTTGCCTCAATTGATGATCCAACCCTAAGCTAAACCCCAATTACTTCAAGCTTCAATTTCCTTCAATTCCCAAGCTTCCTCCTTGAATTTCAGCAAAATCCCAAGCTAGAGAGAGAGAGAGAGAGAGAGATTAGGCTGAGAAAGTGTGTAAGTTTTTCTCTCTTCCTTCTGATTGAGTCTAGAGTCTTACCCAAGCCTATCCTTAGAAAATGACCAAACTACCCCTAAGTTAACCCTTAGCCACTTAATGCCTCCAAGGGCAATCCCGTTATTTTCCATATTCCTCCTAATTCCTCGAGTAGTCCTACAAATCTCCAATTAATCCCAACATAACCAAATAATCGCTAAATACCTACCCATTACCTGGTAACCCCGAATATGTACTACCTTCCCAAAATACCCCTAGGCTCACCCCGAACCGAGAATTTGATCCCGTTGTGACTATTCTGTTAATCCACTCCCTGGGATCGTCTCGGTCCACACATCCCAGATATATCTCCACAATACTATGGTCTTAAGCACAACACACACATAATCACATTTACGCCCTCAACGAGCCAAAATTACAAATATGCCCTTTTTAATGGAAATGGACCCACATGCATATTTAATTTACCTAAACATGCATTTATAATCATATAATCATTTAATCCAAGTAATCACATACTGATACGCATATATCACAATTAACCATGTAATAACATAATTAAATAAATTGTTGCCCTCTCGGCACACTAATCAAGGCACTAAGCCTTATTAGTCGATTTGGGTCATTACAACTATCCCTTACTTACATAAATATCGTCCTTGAAATTTACCTCAATAGCTTGGGATATTGATCCTGCATATCAGAATCAAGCTCCCAAGTTGCCTCTTCCACCTTGTTGTTTCTTCACAGCACTTTCACCAAGGCAATGGTCTTGTTCTGCAAGACTTTATCTATTTGGTCTAAAATCTGAACAGGCTTCTCCTCATATGAAAAATCTTGATCCAGCTCTAGGTTTTCATCACTTAGCACATGTGTGAAATCTGATATGTACTTCTAGATCATGGACACATGGAATACGTTGTGAACCTCTGATAAAGCTGGAGGCATAGCCAATCTATAGGCTACCTCTCCAACCCATTCCAGAATCTCAAAGGGGTCAACAAACCTAAGACTTAACTTGCACTTTGCTCCAAATAGTTTCACCCACCTCAAAGGAGAAACTCTGAGAAACACATGATCACCGACTTGAAATTCTACATTCCTACGTTTCAAGTTTTAGTAACTCTTCTGTCTGCTATGGGAGGCGAGCATCCGAGCTCTAATCTTCTCAATTGCCTCATTGGTCCTCTGAACGATCTTAGGGCCTAAGTACTTCCTCTCTTCTCACCCATCTCATCCCAACGAATGGGTGATCTACACTTCCTCCCATACAACATTTCAGACGGAGCCACTCTGATAGTCGCCTGATAGGTGTTATTATAAGAAAACTCAATCAAGGGAGATACTTACTGTAACACCCTACTACCTTAGAGTTGTTACCAAGTGAGTTAAAAATGTGCCATCTGCTCGCTAATAAAGGTTTTAAGTTAAAAGTGTGACTAAACTGAAATAAACCATGTTTAGTGACATTAATTATAAAAATTGGACTTTCATTGAAATCATAAAATGTTACATAGTTGGGATCCCAAAATACTGTTTAGAAAATACATTACAACTCAAAAATACAATTAAGGTCGACCTAAGTTACAAAGTTGTTCATTACAACATTCTCTCCAAAATAACTCTGGCCGTGGTGGCTAGGTAGGCCGAACATGTACCCATCGCTCCACGCTCTCCGTGGTCATGGTTGGTCGACCTTCCCTTTGCCCTTACCTGCTCCATAGAGCACCCGTGAGCCGAAGCCCAGTAAGAAAACTCAACATATAACATATAAAATATAGCATAACATTAAAACAGCCAACAAGCTGAACATATAGTAGCCAACGCTGTCCCAGGCGCTTTACCAGGCCCTGGGTTCACGGTCTTCACCGAGCGCATGGATACAACACCCTAGGAGGGTCTTACCCTAGCGGCCTGCACTCAGCGTGCTTAACACCGATCTTGACCCCCTTGCCGTACCTAGCTTCATGTTGTTCTCGGCCTTCTCTTTTCCCACACAAACATGCATAACATAGCATAATAATCACAAATATCCACAATATATATATTAAGCATAAACAATAGGGTCGCACCCTTAAACACAAATAATAGGGTCGTGCCCTGCTCTATGGGTACAACAGTTTTCTTACCTGTGTCCCAAACTGATAAGGCAATGCGATCCTGAGCACAGTCCCCTAATCCAAGCCTCGTCAAAACACTAGTCACAACGCATTCATAATAACCATCCATCAAGCCTTAAACCAATTAATAACTTAAGAATATTAATCTAGCCTTTGGAACCTTAGAACCTACCAAATCGGGTAGTAGAACCTTTCCCGAGCCTTAACATTTGGGTTCTTGAGCTTAAGACCCTAAAATAGCCAACATCCCACATTTAAGTTGCGACCCAGCCCCTTAAGGGCTGCGGCGTGCCCAAGTCAGAGAAAAAATCCACCTCTACTGAAGGACACAGGCCGCGACACGCTATACCTTGCGCTGCAGTGTTTGAGCAAGTTTCCGAGGCCCCCAGGCCCAATTGTTCAAGCGGGCTGCAACTCGAGCCTCTAAACCTAGAATTTCCCATGCATTTCACGAGCCAATCTCCCTAAAACTCACTAATTCTGAGCCTTGATCCTAGAATTCCACCTAGGAGCATATCCAAGCAACAAAACTAATACACGCATTCAAAAACTTCAACAAAACCTCACCACAACCTAAGCTTAACACCTAAGTTCAATCAAACTTGAACCTAGGCCATCATACCAAAAACTTCAGCAAACTACTCAGAAATTCAGTACAGAATCCTTACCTTTGTGTTAGTTTCGGCTTGAGCAAATTCCTAAACACCTCAAGCCTCCAATCCTTCAGTTCCCTAGTCAAAATCTTCAAAAATCCTTCAAGCCTTCAAGCTCCAAAGAGAGACAAAGGGAGCCGAGTGAGAGAGAGAACCAGAGGGATTGGCTATTTTGTTTCCAAAATAATGTGTGACTAAGTGTAACCCCAGCTGCCTAATTCCCAAAATGCCCCTAAGCCTATCCTCAATCCTTTAATGCCACCAAGGGCAATCCCGTTATTTGCCACATCTCGCTAAGTCCTCGAGTGTTCCTATAAATCCCCACTTAACCCCGCCATGCCCAAATAATTGCTAAATTACTACCCGTTACCTTGTAATCCCTGAACACATTATATGCCCAAAATACCCCTAAGCTCCTCCCGAGCTGGGTATTTGACCCTGTTGTGACTATTTAGCTAAACTTCTCCCTATGACCGTCTCAGATCGTGCATCACAAATATATCACCACTCACCCGTGGTATCAATCACAATATACACATATATCACATTTATGCCCTCAACGGACTAAAAGTACAAATATGCCTCTACTAGCCAAATGGGGCCCACATGCATAGTTAATTCACCTAAACATGCATCTCTAATCATATAATCATTAAATTCACATATTAGCATAATTAAATCAATTATTTCCCTCCGGGCATGCTAATCAAGGCCCTAAGCCTTATTAGCAAATTTGGGACGCTTCAACTATCCCCTCCTTACAGAAATTTCGCCCTCGAAATTATCTGAATAACTCGGGATACCGATCCCGCATATCTGTCTCAAGTTCCCAAATCGCCTCTTTCATTTTGTTGTTCCTCCACAATACTTTCACTAAGGCGATGGTCT
The DNA here is from genome assembly GCF_963169125.1 of Humulus lupulus. Taxonomy (NCBI): domain Eukaryota; kingdom Viridiplantae; phylum Streptophyta; class Magnoliopsida; order Rosales; family Cannabaceae; genus Humulus; species Humulus lupulus. Next base: position 121,571,119 of record NC_084802.1, on the reverse strand, counting down.
TGCTCCACAAGACTTTATCCTTTCGATCTAGAATCTGAACCGACTTCTCTTCATATGATGAATCCTGATTTATCTCCAAGTTCTCATAGCTCATCACGTGTGTGGAATCTGATACATACTTTCGGGGCATGGATACGTGAAACACATTGTGAACCCCTGATAGATTTGGAGGCATTAACATTCTGTAAGCTACCTCTCCAACCCGTTGCAGAATCTCAAAGGGGCCAACAAACCTAGGGCTCAAGGAGAAACTCTGAGGAACACATGGTACTCGACTTGAAACTCTACTCTCCTGCATCTTATGTAACACCCTAACTCCAGGGACCGTTACGGTGTACCTTGTAAACAGTGCTAAACTCGCTAATCGAGTCATTTGGCTAAAATCGTGTAACTAAGTATGATTAGAGGTTTAGGGATTAAAAATTTTGGTTAAGATATAACGTTTTACTAGAACATTTAATATATACATTGGGATCCCAAAAATATAATTTCAGAGTCTACTACAAGAAAATATTTACAACAGGCCGATCTAAGCGGCAAAACAGGGTTTAACCCTAGTTCCTCTTCAAACCTCGGCCGTGGTGGTCGAGCAGCTGCATATGTACACTTCATCACCTAAGCTCTCCAACTCAAGGATGGTCCAGCTTTCTTTTGCCTTTACCTGCACCACATAGCACCCGTGAGCCGAAGCCCAGCAAGAAAACTCAATATGCTCATGAACAGTAATAACATGTCATCAAATCATAAGGCATACGCCTAGCAGATATAACCTTAATCAAGCAGGCAATCTGATTCACATAGTGATGGGTATCCAGGATAAAGAATCCCGCCCTCCTGAGTGGATGAATATCAAGTCAATCTCAATTAGATAAGTGATTTATCACTGGTGGTTCTGGTAACCATACCGGGCTGATAGCCCTGAATAAAAGAGTGACAGTGGTACAAGTCAATAAGGTGGGATCCGTTCCCTTTATAAATAAGTGATCCTTTCACTAGCTTAAATAGGATAAGTGCATGATGATTACTCACCAACATAACCTTCCTCATGATAAATAAGTGATCCTTTCACTAGCTTAAGCAGGATAAGTGCATGATGATTAGTCACCAACATAACCTTCCTCATGACCCTAGAGTCATACCTATGGAACAGCGTTCCCTAGCCATGTGACAAACAGTCACCGGGGCCCTATGCCCTGGCTCTGAGTAACTAGTCTTAGACTAGCAAAGCGCTTATAAGTTTCATCGACCCTAGGGTCGGTCCAGCATTAATGCCATAGAGCCATTCAATGCAGATATCGATTAGATCTAATCTTCATTTGGCCTTGTGTCCTCGACACTTATGCCGTTTCTGACTCTCAGGTCAGTGAAACACGACCAGTGCTCAACTCGTTGTGAACTTGACTAATAAGTCACAGCCTCACAGACGGATCTGACACCATTGCCGATTCTGACTAATAAGTCAGTGCCTCACACATAAACAAGCAATGCTACCAACATATATCATATGCCAAATATCCAAATATAAGGTATTCCGCATGCTTACTTAACCACTACCAGCATAATTAGGACCATGCATAAACACAGAGACTCAAGCTCTGACCAATCTCATGTTCAATATTCACAGCATGCCCTAATCACATATTTCTTGTGCATCATATGCATTACATTTAAACATCCAACATGCATCAAGAACAACCATGCATGTCACATAAACACAGGGTGCAGTTTTCTTACCTCAGATTCGAGCTAGAATGGATAAAAGAACAACCCTTGAGAACGATCAACTTTTAGTCCTTTAGCAGTCACCTAGTCATAACCAAATACGGGACACCATCAATAAAATGATCAACATAGGTTTCCAAACCAATATCTAGCCTCCGGGAGATCAATCCACACTAATCCAAGTGGTAGGAACGCGCCGGAGGCCTATAACTAAGTTCTCGGGGCCAAAACATGCAAACGGGCTCAACCCTGCTCAAGGGCTGCGGCCCTAGCACCTTGGGCCGTGGCCCCCAGCCAAACCTGAAGCAAAGGCCGCGACCCCCAGCAAGACCAATTTCCTGACACCTGCTTCTTCGAGCTAGGGCCGCGGCCCCCAACCCTGGGCTATTCCCAAGCTAGTTTTTAACACTCCAAAGCCTCCAAAATCATACCTAAACATTCCCCAATCATTAAATCAAAGTTCCCAAGCTTCCCAATACTCCAAAACCCTCAAAACCCAAGGTTCGAACGAACCAAAAACTCAACGATTTACAAAATCTAATTCTAAGCTTAAAAACTCAAAACTCAAACTTAGATTACCTTCGATTGAGTTGCTCTCCGTCGAATCCTTCGGTTAAGAAGCTTCTAATCTTTCTTAGGATCGCTATGCCTTGATCCTCGCTCGATTCCGACTCCTAGAACTCAAGATCTCTTCGAAAATGCTTCGAATAGCAAAAATGAACTAACAAAGGAGAACGAGAGGTTTTTTAACGTACGTTCTATCTGATAAGCTACTTCAAGCTTAAGTAACCTCAAATAAAACCTAGTGCTTGGGGTCCCGAAAGCACCCCCGAGGATATTATAGTCAAAACTTCTGGAATTTCCTCCTGATCTCAATAAGTCCCAATTTATCATCAAATAAACATTCTTATTACCCAATAATTGACCCCGTTATGACAAAACCGCTAATTCATTATATAGGACCGTCTCATGCCGAATAGCTCGAATATATCTCCATAATAATGGAATCTCATACACAAATCACAATATGCACCCAAATATACAAATATGGCATCAACAGGCCAAATTACCAAACACCCTAATAACCAAATATGGACCCACATGCATGCATATAACATAATATTATAATATAATTCTCATAAACATGCATATTACCATTTAATAACATAATAAATCAATTATGGCCCTCACGGCCACCTAATCAAGGTCTTAATCCCTATTAGGAAATTTGGGGCATTACAACTATCCCCTCCTTACAGAAATTTCGTCCTCGAAATTTACTCAAACAGCTCGGAATAAGAATTCTGCACCATTGACTCCAATTTCCCAGGTCGTTTTCTCAACCTCACTATCTCTATAGCATTACCTTAACCCAAGGTACACTCTGTTCAACAGAACCTTATTACTTCTGTTACAGTCTGAACTGACTATTCCTTAACAGAATACTTAACCTTAATCCCCTGATTCTTATTACTCAACTTATGAGTTCCTTTAACCCATGTCCACTGCATGGAAGTACATAACACACTGTATACAATTGATAGTGCCAAAAATAAGGCTGATCCAGAGTTAACCTAATCAGACCTATCCAGGATTCAACTGCCGAGATAATCTAGGGCTTAGCTTATTTTAACTCCTCACCCCTTTTCATGGTGATATTTTAAAGAAGATACATTCTTCTACCTGGAATTCCACATTGCTACTTTTCAATTCAGTAAAACTTTTCCATTCATTCTGAGAAGTGAGCATCCAAGCTTCAATCTCTAGCAATCTCATTAGTTCCCTGAACCACCTCAGAACCCAAATATCTTATCTCATTCATCTTATAAGATGTTCTTCCAATAATAATTGGATAACCCTCTGTCTCTGATTTACCATCAGTCTAAGAGTAATAAATTGTACTAATTCCCATCTATATATTCATCGCCTTCCTTAACCCTTCTAAAACATGGAAGTCACAATAGAGTCTTCATCTGATAAGATAGACCTTAAGTTTCATGAAGGTGCTTTATCCCTCTCACAAAGAGATCTGAATACTGATCAACTGTACTATTCATCCTTGCTAACAAAATAAACTCACTTGGACTACTGGTCCACAGTGACTCATTGTCAACTCATGCTGGCCCACTAATCTGGGCAATCCCATCGCGATGCTATCTTATTTCCATTATAAAATACTCAGGGGCTACCATGGCCTCACCGATTTCTGATACTCTGATCTGACCTGCTATCAGGCTAAGAATTTACCACGCATTCCATTACATCCCTCTCCATCTCAAGCCACCACTATGAAGCTTTCATATCCTGTTACATTTCCATGATGCCTGAATGAAGAGAATAGAAGAATAGCATGAGATTCATCTAGAATCTCCCAATTGATCTCAGTGTCCATCGGATTCCAAGTCCGACCCATATACCACAATAAATTCATATCTGTCACCACACAACTCTTAGCTAATCCAGCTAAGACTTTCCATTCAATCTTTCTTATATGTGGTTCACTTAATCATCTTTCCTTTTTATCCATTTCAGAATGATAATCTCAAACATAAAACTGGCCACCTGGCCCACTAGAAACTCTACTCTAGTTCTGGTTAGATTCTTTAACGAACATATTTCTTATGCAATTACTTTTCTCTGTCACTAAGATATCATAACATTCCACTAATTGGTCCTGATCTGCAAGAAGATTCAGAACTCTTTCCCAAGGCACCTGAAATATCTTTACCACCCAAGGACATTCCTGCCCCTAAGGCATTCTTTAACCTTGGAAAATTTTCGCAGAGACAACATCACAATACTATCGTCCAAGATGATCACAACTCCCATTCAAATAAACCTTTGAATGCTCTATTTATCTTATTCACCAAGTCAACTCAATGTTAACCAATTTCCCTAAATCGTAACTCAGCACTCCCAGTGCCCTTATCTGTGATAAAACATTTTTCTACATATCCTTCTCCCTGATCTCTAGCTGGTAATAACGAGATCCAAGATCCACCTTAGAGAATACCACCTTACTAACTAGTTGAACCTTTAATTCTTACAACTCCTCTGAGCTATCCAAAATAGTGCCCTCAATCCAATTCCATTCTGGCACTAATCCAATTCTATCTCTTTCACATAAAAGAAACCCTGGCAAAAATCCCCTAGAAGCACACCCAGGAAACTCATAGACTAGTCCAGTCTGTCCTGATCCCACTGACACAATCTAAGTGGTATCCACCACACCAGCTAAGAATTCTATGCATCTCCCTGCACTAGAATTCTAGCTCTCAATACAGATGTCATAAACATATCAAATCCATGTATAGTGCCAACCATCATAAGGCTTTCCACTCTTAAGCCCAAGAATTACCATCATTTCCTTGTCATTTTAAAATTACTCCACACTTGGCTAACCAATCCATACCCTGGATCATACTAAAACTAGTCAGTCATAAATAACTCATGAAAACCATTGATGAGTCCTTTTATCATAACCCAACTCGTCTCTTGGATTACCAATACGGTATTTCCTTCCCATCACAACATAACCATGTGTTCTATATATCATCTTTATGCCCTTCTATATGCAACAAACAAAGGAATAATATGACACCAAAGCCAATCAACATAACTCAAAACTCAGAACTAGAAAACTGACCTGCCACCCATGAGGAACTAGTCTCAGTCTCTGATTGCCTCGGAATAAACACTCGAGCTGGAGTCGAGCTATTTATCTCCTTTTGCTCACCTTTCCTTCGCATTGGGAAATTCTTCTTACGATGTCCAAACATTTTACATGAGAAACTTGCCTTTGCTCGGCATTCTCCTAAATGATGCCGTTGCCACCGAGTGCATACTGGATATGTCTTTTGGCTTTCCTTCTTACTTGCTCCAATAAGTGGAGGTACCACTATCTGAGCTCCGTGCTCTCCAGCACTCTGCTGCCCAATCTGATGTCCTGCGCTCTCAACAGCAAGAGCCATCCTTACCACCTGAGCATAGGTAGAGACTTCATGCACTGGGGCAACTCTAATGCCCTGAACTATTATGGGATTCAACCCCTGAATAAACCTTTTGTTTCGAACTACATCTATGGGTACCATATCTAAAGCAAACTTGGCCAACCCATCAAATCTATTAACATACTCGGTCACTGATGCATTACCTTGAACGAGATTCAGAAACTCATTCATCTTAGCAGTCTTAGCTACATCACAGTAATACTTCTCATTAAACAGCTGCCTGAATTCTTTCCAGTCCATCACAGCTGTGTCTCGTGTCTGGGATACTACCTCCCACCACGTCCGGACATCATCCCGTAGTACAAATGTAGCACATATCACCCTATCGTGATCTACCAGTCCCATACTATCCAGAATGGAACTGATCATTCCCATCCATTGCTTAGCTCTGAATGGATCTAGGCCTCCCTCGAAGACTGGAGGGTAATATTCCTGCAATCTCCCACAAAGAAATTCCCAACTACTCTCAACCCTAGGCTGAGCCAAAGCTGATGCCACTCCTGACATAGAAAAGGAAGAGGTGCTCCCCAACAGATTCTGTTGTTGCTTCAGACACCTAATCTCTTCCTCATGCCTCTGCAACCTTAATTACAAATCTGTGATCATCTGCTGAAAATTCATAGGGGCAAATGAAGAACTGATACCCTGGCTATAACCCCCAGCCTCTGTATAACCACCACCAGGCCTCATTATCTGCCTTGAATATAAACCTGCTGATTAAATCTGCAGTCAATAACTTGACTCATTAATCATGATAAGCATATCAAGAGTTTTCCCCACGGGACAATCTTACCACACCACATTCATTAACCACTTGCAGTGCTAAAACATGCTCATGGCATTCATACATTAATCATAATCCCTGCTCTTCAAACATTCACTCCATGCCTCCAACTCCAGCATGCAAATATCACAATTATATATTCATGGAGCACGTAATCATATGATCACAATAATATATATATTTTCACGGAACATATAATCATATAATCAAGAGTCAAGCTCTATCAGAATTTCATGCTCCCTAATACAATGTGCAGGTAAAGCATTTACATTCTATTTAAGCAGTTAAGCACAGAACTACATAAATAGTTACCATTCCCTGAGTGAAGCTATCTTCAGTGATGAGTGTACATGCCCAGCTTGTCTTCAGGAACCATAAACCTTGGCAAGCTCTGATACCAAGTTGTAACGCCCTAACTCCAGTGACTGTTACAGTGTGCCTTGTAAATAGTGCTAAACTCGCTAATCGAGTCATTTGGCTAAAATCGTGTAACTAAGTATGATTAGCGGTTTAGGGATTAAAAATTTTGGTTAAGATATAACGTTTTACTAGAACGTTTAATATATACATTGGGATCCCAAAAATATAATTTCAGAGTCTACTACAAGAAAATATTTACAACAGGCCGATCTAAGCGGCAAAACAGGGTTTAACCCTAGTTCCTCTTCAAACCTCGGCCGTGGTGGTCGAGCAGCTGCATATGTACACTTCATCACCTAAGCTCTCCAACTCAAGGATGGTCCAGCTTTCTTTTGCCTTTACCTGCACCACATAGCACCCGTGAGCCGAAGCCCAGCAAGAAAACTCAATATGCTCATGAACAGTAATAACATGTCATCAAATCATAAGGCACACGCCTAGCAGATATAGCCTTAATCAAGCAGGCAATCTGATTCACATAGTGATGAGTATCTAGGATAAAGAATCCTGCCCTCCTGAGTGGAAGACTATCAAGTCAATCTCAATCGGATAAGTGATTTATCACTGGTGGTTCCGGTAACCATACCGGGCTGATAGTCCTGAATAAAAGAGTGACAGTGGTACAAGTCACTAAGGTGGGATCTGCTCCCTTTATAAATAAGTGATCCTTTCACTAGCTTAAATAGGATAAGTGCATGATGATTACTCACCAACATAACCTTCCTCATGATAAATAAGTGATCTTTTCACTAGCTTAAGCAAGATAAGTGCATGATGATTAGTCACCAACATGACCTTCCTCATGACCCTAGAGTCATAACTATGGAACAGCGTTCCCTAGCCATGTGACAAACAGTCACCGGGGCCCTATGCCCTGGCTCTGAGTAACTAGTCTTAGACTAGCAAAGCGCTTATAAGTTTCATCGACCCTAGGGTCGGTCCAGCATTAATGCCATAGAGCCATTCAATGCTGATATCGATTAGATCTAATCTTCATTCGGCCCTATGTCCTCGACACTTATGTCGTTTCTGACTCTCAGGTCAGTGAAACACGACCAGTGCTCAACCCGTTGTGAACTTAACTAATAAATCACAGCCTCACAAACGGATCTGACACCATTTTCGATTCTGACTAATAAGTCAGTGCCTCACACATAAGTAAGCAATGCTACCAACATATATCATATGCCAAATATCCGAATATAAGGTATTCTGCATGCTTACTTAACCACTACCAACATAATTAGGACCATGCATAAACACAGAGACTCAAGCTCTGACCAATCTCATGTTCAATATTCACAGCATGCCCTAATCACATATTTCTCCTACATGATATGCATTACATTTAAACATCCAACATGCATCAAGAACAACCATGCATGTGACATAAACACAGGGTGTAGTTTTCTTACCTCAGATTCGAGCTAGAATGGATAAAAGAACGACCCTTGAGAACGATAAACTTTTAGTCCTTTAGTGGTCACCTAGTCATAACCAAATATGGGAAACCATCAATAAAATGATCAACATAGGTTTCCAAACCAATATCTAGCCTCCAGGAGATCAATCCACACTAATCCAAGTGGTAGGAACACTCCCGAGGCCTATAACTAAGTTCCCGGGGCGAAAACGCGCAAACGGGCTCAACCCTGCTCAAGGGTTGCGGCCCTAGCACCTTGGGTCGTGGCCCCCAGCCAAACTTGAAGCAAGGGCCACAACGCCCAACACCAAGGGCCGCGGCGTCCAGCAAGACCAATTTCCTGACACCTGCTTCTTCGAGCTAGGGCCGCGGCCCCCAACCCTGGGCCATTCCCAAACTCATTTTTAACACTCCAAAGCCTCCAAAATCATACCTAAACATTCCCCAATCAACAAATCAAAGTTCCCAAGCTTCCCAATACTCCAAAACCCTCAAAACCCAAGGTTCGAATGAACCAAAAACTCAACGATTTACAAAATCTAATTCTAAGCTTAAAAACTCAAAACTTAAACTTAGATTACCTTCAATTGGGTTGCTCTCCGTCGAATCCTTCGGTTAAGAAGCTTCTAATCTTTCCTAGGATCGCTATGCCTCGATCCTCGCTCGATTTCGACTCCTAGAACTCAAGATCTCTTCGAAAATGCTTCGGATAGCAAAAATGAACTAACGAAGCTACTTCAAGCTTAAGTAACCTCAAATAAAACCTAGTGTTTGGGGTCCCGAAAACACCTCCGAGGATATTATAGTCAAAACTTCTGGAATTTCCTCCTGATCTCAATAACTCCCAATTTATCATCAAATAAACATTCTTATTACCCAATAATTGACCCCGTTATGACAAAACCGCTAATCCATTATATAGGACTGTCTCATGCCGAATAGCTCGAATATATCTCCATAATAATGGAATCTCATACACAAATCACAATATGCACCCAAATATACAAATATGGCCTCAACAGGCCAAATTACCAAAACACCCTAATAACCAAATATGGACCCACATGCATGCATATAACATCATATTATAATATAATTCTCATAAACATGCATATTACCATTTAATAACATAATAAATCAATTATGGCCTTCCCGACCACCTAATCAAGGTCTTAATCCCTATTAGGAAATTTGGGGCATTACATCTTATGTCTGAGTAACTCTTCTGGTGACTCTGGGAGGTCAGCATTCGAGCTCTATTCTTCTCAATTGCCTCGTTGGTCCTTTGAAAACCCTCAAGACCTAGATACCTTCTCTCACCCATCTCATCCCAATGGATAGGTGATCTACACTTCCTCCCAGATAACATCTCATACAGAGGCACTCTGATAGTCGCCTGATAATTGTTATTGTACGAAAAACTCAATTAAAGGGAGATACTTACTCCAAGATCCCCCAATCACCCACACAGAATCATGTTGCCACATTTTCTTCGCAATCCAATGATGAAGTCCATGGTGATATCCTCCCAATTCAACTCTGGAATCCTTAAAGGCTACAACAACCCTGCTGGCCTTTGATGTTCAGCTTTCACCTGCTGACAGGTTAAACACTTGGCCACATAATCCACTACGTCCTTCTTCATCCCTGGCCACCACTACAGAGTCCTCAAGTCTTGGTACATCTTCTTCGTACCCAGATGTAAAGAATAGGGAGTGGTATGAGACTCATCCATAATCTCTCGTCTGATACAGGACTCCATCAGAATGCAAATCCGACCTTTATACCTCATTATATCAACTTAGAAATAGAAAAGTCTCTAGCCAATCCAGCTAAGACATCCTCCCTATGCTTTCTCAACTGTGGATCCTCCTTCTACGCTTCTCTGATCCTCTCAAGGAGTGTGGACAGAAGAGTAAAATTGGCTAGCCGACAAACAACCAATTTAATTCCCGCTCTTGTCATCTCTTCAGCGAACTTTTCTGATATCTGTCTCGAACTGAACAACTGCCCTGGCCCTTTCTGACTCAATGCGTCGGCCACCACATTGGCCTTTCCTGGGCGATACAAGATCTGACAATTTTAGTTCTTCACCAACTCCAGCCAACGCCTTTGGTGCATATTCAAATCCCTCTGATTGAAGAAATACTTCAAACTTTTGTGGTCAGTGTATATTTTGCACTTCTCCCCATACATATAATGCCTCCATACCTTTAGTACGAATACCACTGCTGTGAGTTCCAGATCATGAGTGGGATACCTCTGCTCATACTCCTTCAGCTGTCTAAATGCATGGGCTATCACCTTCCCAGCTTCCATCAACACACACCCCAAACCCTGCCTCGAAGCATCGCAGTAGACTACAAACTTCTCCTTGTCTGACGGAAGACTCAATATCGGAGCAGTGATCAGTTATCGTTTCAACTCCTTAAAACTGCTCTCGCATTTATCTGCCCAGACATACTTGGTCTTCTTACGCATCATCTCATTAAAAGATGTTGCTAATTTGGAGAATCCCTCAACAAAATGTTGATAGTACCCTGCTAACCCTAAGAAGCTCCTAACCTCTGGTACACTGCTCAACCTCGGCCAGTCTCTCACTGCCTCAATCTTGGTTGGGTCCACCAGAATCCCCTCCTTACTCACAATGTGGCCCAGAAATATTACTTGGGGTAATAAAACTCACATTTACTGAACTTAGCATACAGTATATGTTTCTTCAAGTGTTGTAGTACCAAGCGAAGATGTTGCTCGTTCTCTGTCTCTAATCGGGAGTACACCAGTATGTTGTCGATGAATACGATCACAAAATTATCTAAGTAATCCCTGAAGACCCTATTCATCAATCCCATGAAGGCTACTAGGGCATTAGTTAATCCAAAGGACATGACCAGGAATTCATAATGTTCATACTTCGTACAGAATGCGGTCTTTGGTATGTCCTCATCAATAATCCTTAACTCATGGTAGCCAAATTGAAGGTCAATTTTAGAGAACACCGTCTTCCCTTGTAGCTGGTCAAACAAGTCATCGATCTTGGGCAGTGGATACTTATTTTTAATGGTCAACTTATTCAGCTCTCTGCAATCAATGCACATCCTTAAGGATCCATCCTTCTTCTTGACAAACAACACTAGAGACCTCATGGTGAAAAGCTGGGTTAGATGAATACTGGCTCTGCCCTTGGTGCCAACTCTATAACAAACTCGATCTCTCGGTGTGGTGGTAATCCTGGCAGGTTTGCTAGGAACACATCAGGAAACTCACACACTGGTCCAACTGAGACGATCCTATTGGTATCCACTATGTTCACTAGAAATCATATGCAACCTTCTTGCAAAAGGTCTCTAGCCTTCAATGCATAAATCATAGGTACTCGTGGCCCACTCACTGTCCCCACAAACACAAAGGGTTCCTCTCCTTCCCGTTCAAAAGTTACCATTCTTCACCCCATACTTTGACAACAAATTTATCCCCATAATCATATCAATGTCATCCATCACCAATTCAATCAGATCCACAAACAACTCCCTACCATCTATCTCTACTGGTAATGCTCTAACCCATCTTCTAGAGTCTACCAGCTCCCCAGTTGGCAACAAAGTCGTGAATCCCCTAACATAAAAATCACAAGGTCTACACAAATGGTCTATTACCCTAGCTGACACAAACAAATGAGTAGCTCCTGAATCAATCAATTCAGTAAATGAAGAACCGGCACTAGAAATCTGACATGTCACGACCGAGTGCTAGCCACAACCTCGGTCTAGGTCAAAGTGAACACTCTGGCTAGAGTGAGGATGTCACTCCTCTTTAGTTCTTCCTTTCTGGCTTGTGGGCAGTCCTTCCTCAGGTGACTGACGCTGCCACAACTAAAGCATGCTCTGACTCTACACCTTGGACACACTAGGATGCTTCTCCAATTCTCTCTCCCACCCTGACGGCCACAAAAAGAACCCCGTGCCCTTCTATCTGAACCAGGAGGAATAAAAGAAAACTAGAGCCTTTCTCTTCTGCCCACTAGGGCCACTACCTCTGGTAGAACCAGTGAAGGGAGGCACTATCCTCCAAGAATCACGCCTTGTGGCACCCTCCTTCCATATCTAATCTTCAGCCCCCTGAGCAGTAAGGGATTTCTCCACCACCTGAGTATAAGTGGTAGTCCTCGGGTCCAATGTTATCCTGATATCATGGGCTATCATCACATTCAGCCCCCATACAAAGCAATCCCTCCATGCCATATCAGCAGGCACCGAATCCTGCGCGAACTTTGCCAATCGGTCAAACTTCAAAGCATATTCTATGACGGTCATTCTATTTTGAGTCAGATTAGTAAACTCATCCACCTTTGCAGCTCAGACTGCAACACTGTAATACTTCTCATTAAAAACATCTCTGAATTCATCCCAAGTCATAATAGTCACATCCCTCCTCTAGGACATAACTTCCCACCAGATGTGGGCATCATCCCTTAGCATATAACTGGCACAAGCCACCCTCTCGTTTCCTTCCACCCTTATAAAATCCAATATGGAAGAAATCATGTACATCCACTGCTCTACCCTCAGTGGGTCTAGACCGCCCTCAAAGGTGGGAGGGTGTTGCTTCCTGAACCTCCCATACAAAGGCTCCCACCTAGTCTCCATCACAAGCTGTGCTAGCACTAGTGCCACAACCTGTGGAGCCTATAATCCAACATCCCGAGGATAAGCCTGCTGTCTCAGCACTCAGCGTTCATCTTCAGTTCGCTGAAGTCTAGCTTGCATTTTTGTAAACATTTGTTGCCAGTTTTATGGGGCAGGTGGAGGGTCTTGACCCTAGTTGTCATCTTCAACCATATTGTCGCGGAGACTAGTTGATCACGGAGGCATAGCTTCAATATGCCTGTAATCAATGATGCCGCACATCAGGCACGATAACAACATCCAAAAACTACCTCCCAGTCCAGTCAATCAATCATAAACATCAAACCAACACAATGCACACATCGCACAAACATATACCAATCAAAGGGGCCATGCCCTGGCATCATACATACATAGATATATATATTCATCATACTCTATCTACATTAATCAGGCAAACAGAGACACTCATACGGGCAATTAAACATATAAATCACTTAATAACGGTCAACCCTGAATCAAGCATGTATTTAGCAATGGGCATACATGTTCGGTCAATCTCCAGGAACCATAAACCTTGGCACGTTCTGATACCAAGTTGTAACGCCCTACTACCTTAGAGTCGTTACCATGTGATTTTAAAATGTGCCATTAGCTCTCTAATCAAGGTATTAGATTGAAAATTGTGCTTAATCAAAATACAGACTCAGGTACTGAAATTTAAGTAAAAAAGGTTTGAACATTCATTAAAATTATAAAAGTGTTACATTGGGATCCCAAAATACTGTATTGAAATATATTTACAATCCAAAAGATAGGGTACAATCGACCTACTAACAAAATAAGAAATTTATAATGTGTCACTCAATACAACCCCAGTCGTGGCGACTAGTTATGCCAAACATGTACGCACTGCTCCATGCCCTCAAACTCATGCTTGGTCAGCCTTTCCCTTGCCCTTACCTACACCACGCACATAGCATATAAAAATTCATTCCAAAAAATGCATAACTTTAAATAGATAACAGACTATTCACATAAAGGCCTATGCCGACCCAGGCGCATTGCGAGGCACTGGGGTCACGGTCTTCACCGAATGAGTGAGTACTTCACCTTAGATGGCCATGCCATGGAGGCCTGCATTCAACATGCTTGTTGCCATTCGACCTGCATTCAACATGCTTATTGTCGGTCTCGACCTTCGTCGATCTGACCTTCATCGATCCCGACCTTCACTGATCAATCATAATCATGCAAACATGGCATAATATACAAATATTCACACATAACATTGAACACAAATAATCGACCCATGCTCTGCTCTACAGGCACAAACTGTTTTCTTACCTGTGTCCCGAGCTGACTGACTAGTGTGATCCTGAGCACGATCCCCTAAACTCGAGCCTTGGCGGTAAAACCTAGTTTCAAAGAAATAATAATAAACATCCATCAAGCCCTAAACCAATTAAGAACTTTAGAAAACATTCTAGCCTTCAAGACCTCAAATCCTACTAAGTCGGGTAGTAGAATCTTTCTCGAGCCCTTAAGTTTGGGTTCTCGAGTTTAAAACCCTATATTGGCCATTATTCCCCATTTGAGCCGCGGCCCAACCCTCTAGGGTCGCAGTGTGCTAAAACTGAGAGAGCCTTGGGTCTCTCTTCTAGGGGACCTGGGCTGCGGCGCACCTTATTTGAGCTGCGGTGCCTGGACGATCTCAGAGCCTCCCAAGCCTTCTCGCATACACGGGCCATGACGGCTGAAGAACAGGGTCGTAACTCGAGTCCAAAACATAGAAATCTTCAATGTTTTTACTGCATTTTCCTCAGCCAAATTTACCAATTCACACCTAAATCAGAGCTTAAACCTAGGATCCAGTCTAGAGTTCATATCAAAGCAACATAATTGGTATAAGCACCCCAAAAAACTAACCCTTAGTCTTACCAAAATCAATTCCCTTCAATTCCCAAGCTTCCTCCTTGAATTTTAGCAAAATCCCCAACTAGAGAGATAGAGAGAGTATCGAGAGAGAGAGAGAGAGAGAGAGAGAGATTATGCTGAGAAAGTGTGTAAGTGTTTCCCTCTTCCTTTTGATTGAGTCTAGAGTCTATCCTTAGAAAATGACCAAACTACCCCTAAGTTAACCCTTAGCCACTTAATGCCTCCAAGGGCAATCCCGTCGTTTGCCATATTATCGCTAATTCCCCAATTAACCCCGAGAGACCCAAATAATCGCTAAATAGCTACCCATTACCCGGTAACTTCGAATATGTACTACCTTCCCAAAATGCCCCTAGGCTCACCCCGAGCCAGATATTTGATCCCGTTGTGACTATTCCACTAATCCACTCCTTAGGACCGTCTCGATCCACAATCTCAGATATATCTCCACAATACAATGGTCTTAAGCACAACACACACACACATAATCACATTTTAGCCTTCAACGGGCCAAAATTACAAATATGCCCTTATTAAGGAAAATGGGCCCACATGCATATTTAATTCACCTAAACATGCATTTCTAATCATATAATCATTTAATCCAAAAAAACCACACACTGATACACATATATCACAATTAACCACGTAATAACATAATTAAATCAATTTTTGTCCTCCCGGCACGCTAATCAAGGCACTAAGCCTTATTAGCCAATTTGGGTCGTTACGTCTCTCCCCCCAAGCTAAAAGTAAACATTGTCCCCAATGTTACAATAAAAGTGTAAAACAAAGAAAAGAAACTTACCTTGCTATGAATGTCAAAACAGAGGCAGGTCTTGGAAAGGATGCCATAGTGGTGGGTACGAAAAATAGTGCTAGTCCGCTTCTTGGTTAAACCACTGGTAAACCAACACATTTTTCCAGCCCGCTTGGGCTCGATGATAATCATGAAATTCCCCCAAATAGTTATGGGTGTGTTGGTTTTGCTGGACAATTTGATCCAACCTTGCCAAGTGTGGATCCGATGGCGCCTCAATTACCAGAAATTGAGGGTAAGCTTCTCTCCTCCCATTCTCTGCTTGCCTTGGCTCTTCTTGTTGAGGCTCAGCGAGTTGAACATTTGCTAGCTCATTGTCGTGGTCATCATCGCCTACCTCTCGATCCTCATGGGGTCGTCTCACAGGTGGCAACAATGAGGGTGGCTAAAAATTATGTAAAGTAGCTATAGATATAAGATTCATTGCCTTCCTATATATATCACTAGGGTTAATGGGTACTTCCCACACCTCACATAGATCAGTTGTCATGGAACCATGCCCCAGACCTACTGTGGTGGTGAGTTTACACAAATCCTTGATACTTGTGCGGATCACACGACCAATGTCTATTGTAAGACATTTCATTAACACATATACTAAAAGACATCGATATGGGCTGACCTCAGAAATATGTGTATTAGGCATTAAGCGAGCACTCACAAATAAAGTCCAAGCCTCAGCCGTTCGGTTCATTTGATACCTCTTTAAATACTTAGGCTCACCCTCATTAAAAACAAACTGTGCGCCAGGAATGCCTAAGGTTTTAAGCACATCATCCCAATCCTCCTCACTATAATAAGCCAACTGATAATATTCATCATCTTCAGTTCTCAACATGGGTAACCGATATAGTCCGTCAATGTTGTCAATGTTGCATTCCACCGTTAGCCCTCTCATAAACACTTTCCTATCCACTTGATTCGAGAAATTGGCATAAAATTCATATACCAAAGAACAATTGGCCTTCATCACAAATCCTATCTACAAAAAATTTCCAATTTCTTCGTTGAATTTTAGCGCGAATGAGGACATAGGGATATTGAGGGTATGGAGTATCCTGGTACTCCATCCCTCTTTCCCGAACCACTGACCGTAACATAACATCTTATAATGCTCAAAAGCATCCTTACTAATAAATTTGGTCTGGTCATATTCCTGTGATGGTGGGGGTGGTTGTGCTTCTGGTGGTGGTAGGGCACTAGCTGAAGAGGGTCGTGAGACTTTTTTCGATGAAGTGTGTAACGACCCAAAATTACTAATAAGGCTTAAGGGCCTTGATTAGTGTGCCGGGAGGGCATAATTTGAAGTTATGTGAATTAATGGTGAAAATGCATGATTATGTGATATGCATGATCTTATGATTATATGGATATGTGAAATGCATGTTTATGAGTACTAGATAAGCGTGCATGCCCTGTTTAGCTTGTAAGGGCATAATTGTAATTTTGGCCCGTTAAGGCATAAATGTGATAAACTGTTGAGACCACATTATTATGTGGATATATTTATATTGGCAGCGTTCGGCACGAGACGATCCTAGGGAGCAAGTAGCGGGAAAAGTCATAGCGAGATTTGATACTTGACTCGGAATGAGTCAAGGGGTATTTTGGCTATTAGATAGTTATTTGGATTATCAGGTTATGGAAACAAATAATTGGAGATATATTTGAGGTTAGGAAGCCTAGGTGGGAATACTGGGGAAATTTACCATTTTGCCCTCGGGGACGTTTTTGGTACCCCAAGCGTAGAGATTAACTTAAGTAACTAAGACAAATAAAACAAATTAAGAAAAACAGTAGAAGATATCCAAACCGACCCTTCTCTTTTCTCTCTCCTTTTCTCTCAAGGGAAACCATAGAATCAAGGAGAAGCTTGGCTGGAAACTCAGGGAATTGGGTTGAAACTTTGGGAGATTAGCTCATTTTTTTAGCTAAGGAATTCAACAGGAATTGAGGTAAGTCTTGAATCACTTTCTTGCTCATTAAATTATGTAGATTTGGGCTGAGTTCTAAGTGTTTTGGGGTTCTTGATTTTGAAGATTAAATTGGGCCTAAAGCTTGGGAATTAACTCTACAACTAGTTGGTGGTCTGGCTCTTCAGCAAAGGTAAGCCTTTAATAATGGTTTAGCATCTGAATTTTTGGGAATTACTGCCTGTTCTAAGGTGTTCATGAGCTTATGGCTTTCAAAATCAAAGTTTTATATTGGTAAGTTTCTAAGTTAGGTTCTTGTTGGGTTTTACTGCTGGAAACATGTTAGGATGTTTATGATAGTTGAATTACATTATTAGGATGATTTTGGGTTAGTTTGTGTTGACCCTGATTTTGGCCAACTGACATGGAGTCAAATTTGCTTGATGCAGACAAACACGTTGGAAAGAATATGATGATGAAACAATAAAGAACACAAGTGTTTATAGTGGTTCGGCCCCAGAATCTGGTAATAACCTACGTCCACTAGAATTGTTATTGATATAGGATTCAAAGGAGTGATCAAAGAACTAGGGTTTAATGAATTTCACTAACCTCTGAAGAACAAGACAATATATCAAATAGGATAACTCTAATCTCTAGTGATCAGAAAGAAAAAAAGAAGAAGAAGATCCCTTTCCCTTGAGCTATCTTTCTCTATTTATAGGCTCAAGGAGGATTTACATTAATTTGTTACAGATATTATTTCCTAAATAATCGGATACTCAGGAAATCATGGGAGATAATTTTGGATACTATCATAACTGCATAAGATCTTCTCCGCGTATAGCATGCGTACGACCAAGCTGGTCATATGAAGAGATGGAACGTTGTGACAATAGATGTCTTCCTGGTCGATAGTCGAGCACGAATTTTGCCAGATGTCAGCCACGTGTATTAAATGTTTGCCATGTCATTCATACCTGTTTTTTAGATAACATTTCCCCCCCAAGTTTGTTTAGTGCGACCAGCAATAAAGAAACTTTAAGGAAACAACCGTTCATATCCCCACGATGTTTGTCAGGATCCCCGTGCGTTTTTTAAAGCCGTGACATAATTATGTCTGATCAAGCTTTTCCATTTCTCAAAAAGGCAATTTGATGGCTTATACACTTCCCCACGTTTTGAGAATTAAAAGTAATGATTACTACTATTTGGCCATACCTCGATCCCCATAAATACCTTCCTTTTCTTCTTTAAATTTTTTTTCTTACCGTCTTTGTCAAGAGCTTCAAGAACCTTGCCTTCAGAATACAGAGCTTCGAAACCAGTCAGTCGCCTAGCCGAAGATCTTTCCGACTCGAACTTTTTCATTCTCTTCTGAATCTCCATCTTCGCCTAGGTAATCACTCTGTCTTTCTAAACTTTTCATTATGCCATGCACGCCATTTCTATGCTCTGTGATTTCTGTGTTCTTGAGTAGGGTTTTATGAGGACTTTTTGTATAAACCTTCCATTGCTTGGTAAGAGGGCGTCTTTATGCTTTGTATAGGTTAGGACTTAGTTTGATAGTTAGGATCATAGGCTTAGGGCGTAAGATCGACGTAAAAATTCAATCTTTAAGCTAGGTGAAAAAACTGAGTTTTTTCCCGTCCTTTAGGAGTGAAACAGTTCTCTTTCAGAAAACGATTTTTTTCCTCTTTGATCCATTTTTCAAACCATTAGTGCCGAATCGTAGTGTAAGAGTAGGATGCTGCTGGTTTTTTAGACGCAAGCAACGTTATCCCAATCTTCCACACTACTTCGCAAATTGTGTCTTATCTCTTCCATTGTCTGTTTTCAGTTCATATGCAAGACCGTTGGGGAGGAGAAAGACCTATTGAAGACGACCTCTTGGCCCAACTACTTGAAGGCGAAGAGAACCCATCTACTTTGATACCTGAAATCCCTTTTTCTCGCCCTAGCTCGAACCATCCTCCAGTCCCCAGTCAAAGAATGGCCCGAACAAAAACAAAGGCTCGAAATAGGAAAGACCCTAACTCCTCGGGCCATCCTTCTACTGATGCCCCCTCGACCAATGGTTGAGGTGAATTCGCTTCGAAGACCAATATCCAAGGGCGTGCCCGCCCTCGCCATGTCGACCAGCCAGCCGTGGTATGGCACGTCGTCCCTCAAAGTACGGTGACACTGCGGATGATTGCCAATTATTTAAACAGATACAATCTGATGGGTGTAACCTTAGTCAAACCATATACCGACTAGCGAGACAACCTGCCAGGCGGGGCTTACAGTGCCTGGTCTAGGTTCCACATTGAGGCAGGTGCCACCCTGCCTTTCCACGCGTTTTTTCAGGGGGTGGCTAATTACTTCGGAGTAGCCCCCTTTCAGATCACCCCGAACGGATATAGAATGCTGGCTGCACTCTATATCCTTTATAAGCTCAAAAAATGGCCAGTACCTTCCCCCCACGAGGTCAATTTTCTTTTTGAACTTAAATCCAACCCCAACCAAGATGGTACGGGGTTTTTTCACTTCTGCCATCAAGAATCCGGACGCACTTTTTTGTCCAACACAACCCATATCTCTAATGTGGGGAAGTATCACCATGAATATTTCCTCACTCCTGACCTTGCTGCGGACAACCTGGCCTTCACCCGAGGAGGTAAAAAATTCTTATGCGAGTAGCTTCTACACTTAGTGTTTTTATGTCACAGTGTCTTGACATTCCACTGTGTTCCAGGTCCATGGTTACGTCCAGACCCTACTCCAGGGATGGATTCAAGGGAAACACTCTTAGCCAGCATGCCAAATGCTGATAAGAGTGTAAAAAACTTAGTCAACGAGGCTAACCTTAGGCTGGTCGGCCTTTGGGGCTCCCAATCTGCGATGAATGAACCCTCGGCGGGCGGCGTCCAAGCCGACGCGGAACCTGAGCAGGAACCCGAGCAGCAACCCCAGGCACCTCCTCCACGGAGGAGGCCAACTGGGGTTACGATCAGGGAACCTGCCATCCCCCATCGAGTGGAGAAAACCTCGGTCCCCAAGGGCAAGGGGAAACAACAGGCTGTCGAGCCTACAGAACTTTCTGAAGATTCGTCGGATGTAAACGGTACAATAATCTCGCTTTTAAATAACTTGCCAATTCCCTCTCATCTATTTGATGGGGACGCAACTTTAGGAATGCCCCCTCTTTAAACTCAGATTTCTTCCAGGAACTAGGTAGTTCAGTAAATAATGCTACGACCAGTAGTTGTAGCCTGGGTACTTTACTTGTAATCCTGTTACTTTTATCCCTGTTCCCCCTATGACCATTTAATCTCACTGCTCGAGTTGTTTTCCTTTGTGCAGGTATGGACTCCGAGGACGTCTTTGCGCACTATCAGGCTGCCGCTGCCTCTTCTGTCCTGAAGAAGGATAGCAAGAGGGCTCGAGGGGAAAGCAGCAAGACCCCCTCGACGAAGGCTCGAATAGAAGATGCTCCAACCGCCGCACCTTCCAAGGAGAATACGACACCTCCGCCCCCCACCGAGCAGTCGACTCCCTCAACTGCTAATCCACAACCCTCCTCTAGGGCCGCTGATAAGGAGGCATTGGACAACTTGCCCGAAGGCTCCCTGTCCAGCGTCGTGGTCGGGTCGGCCAGGGAGAGGATATGTAAGCTCTCGAAGCACAGACGCAGCCAGGCCGCCATCACTGAAACTGCTTCAATGGAGGTCAACCAAATCATCAACATAGGGTTGAATGAGATAGTCAGTGTAAGTCATCTCTTGCTACTTCGTCATTTATGTCTAACTCTTTTTCCTTACTTTATCTCATTCTGTCTTTAGGGGCTGCTGTCTTTAACTGCTAGCTGGCACCGTGCTGGGGCGTTGGTTTCTCGGGGAAAGAACTTCGACTCCAGGCTTGCCCAGGCTACGCAAGCACTTAAGGCTAAGAACAACAAGCTGCTCGAGGGGAACAAGGAGCTGTCTAAGCTGAATGAACAACTATGCGAGGACCAAGCTACCCTCACCAAGGAGCTTCAGGACGCCCAAGATGCCTTGAAGAAAGCCAACGAGGAACGGGGGAAATGGAGGGAAAGTTCTGTACATGTCACCCAAGAGTGTAAGCAGCTTGGACTTGATCTGACCGCCAGCAGGGATGAGACGAAGAAGCTCGAAGAGCGGGTGCAGGAGCTCGAGGGGCGAGTGCTGGATCTTGAGGAGGAAGGGGCCATGAACTTGAAGAAGTATAAGGAGGCCACTCTCCTTTGCTTTTACGACTTCTGGAAGCACAACCGGGAGGCCAACTTCAACTATCTTTCCGAGCGGTTAAAGAGAACTCTGATGGTGCAGTGCGCCACCTGGTTGGAGGCAGAGGAGAAGGCTAAGGCTCCTACTTCTGATGTTGAAGCTGGTCCTCTTGCCGACCAGGGCGCTCCTCCTAATCCCAAAGACCCTCCTACTCAGTAAAATTTTTCTTTTGTTTTGTTTTTATGGCCCACGGGTCTGTTTGTAAAGACAATTTATTTTTATTGCTGCAAGGGTAGCTTTTTTACTTATAACTGAACAATTACATCCGAGCAAGACTGCTCGCGGTGCAAAAGCTTTTTACTTTTAATTAAACAATTACATCCGATAAATACTGCTCGCGGTGTAAAATATTGTCTTATTGATATTATAATGTTTCTTTATAATATCTGTTCGCATGACCGAACTTAGCATAGTACTTTGGTTTGATTTGACAAAACATAAATTTTGAAAAATACTCTAAGTACCGTAGCATGCTTTCACTCATTTTGTTCATGTGTTTACATACCCTTTGGTATGCTTTGCTATCGATGTACCTTATGTGCCCCCCAAGTGATCGAGGACCTTTAGGTCCTTGGTCACTTGCCTTGACCACGACCTGTGCGAACATTTCTACTCGGCAAGAAACGTAACACTTATAACACAGCAAAACAACACACGTAATGAACAAATACTTGTAAAAATAAATTGACAATGGTTGGCAAGAATGACTGGCTGCGCACAGTCCCTTATAATCTCGTATTAAAAATGGACTAATCATATCTTTACGAGTGATCTTAAAAGAGATCTTACACTTATAAGCGATTAGCCATACAACGTGGCTAACCCTTTTTTGAAACTTGTAAAAAGTAAAAATTAATCAAGCATGTCCTTTAAAAAGGACTGTTCATTGGTAGTACTTGCGCAGGTGTTCACCGTTCCAATAGCGTGGAACGAGATCTCCATTTAAGCGTGCAAGTTTGTAGGTGCCCGGATGAAGGACTTCTTCAATCTAGTAAGGTCCTTCCCAGTTTGATCCAAGCACTCCAGCAGTGGGGTCGCGGGTATTCAAGAAAACTCGCCATAGCACTAGGTCACCGAAGTTGAATTTCCTTTCTTTTACTTTTGAGTTAAAATACCAGGCGACCTTTTGCTGGTACGCAGCAACTCAGAGTTGGGCTCGTTCTCGTATTTCTTCAATTGAGTCTAGGGATTCCATCATTAGTTGGCTATTCTGGCTCTGGTCGTACATAATGCGTCGATGTGAGGGGGGATCTAATTCGACAGGTAACATAGCTTCATATCCGTATGCTAAGGAAAATGGGGTATGACCTGTCGCTGTTCGATGAGAAGTTCTATACGACCAGAGGACTTCATGCAGCTGTTCTGGCCATGCTCCTTTAGCATCTTCAAGCCTTTTCTTCAAGGTGTCCTTAAGCATTTTATTCACTGCTTCAACCTGCCCGTTTGCTTGTGGATGCGCGACTGAAGAAAAGCTTTTGATAATCCCGTGCCTTTCGCAGAAGTCGGTGAATAAGTCACTGTCAACCTGGGTTCCATTGTCTGAGAAAATCTTTCGAGGCAAACCATATCGGCAAACAATGTTCTTGATGATGAAGTCAAGAACTTTCTTGGTCGTTATGGTAGCGAGTGGTTCATCTTCGGCCCATTTGGTGAAGTAGTCGACTGCTACAACTGCGTACTTCACTTCGCCTTTTCCTGTTGGCAGGGATTCAATCAAGTATATGCCCCATACTGAAAAAGGCCAAGGACTCTGCATCTGTTTTAACTCGTTTGGAGCAGTGCGTGGGATTTTGGAAAATCTGTGACATTTATCGCACTTTCGCACAAACTCCATTGAATCTTCGTTCATAGTCGGCCAGAAATAACCCTACCTTAGAATTTTTTTCGCCAAACTTTGCCCCCCAGTGTGATCCCCGTAGAAGCTTTCATGTACTTCCTTCATTAGCTCCTTATCTTTCTCTGGTGTAATACATCTGAGCAGTGGCATGGAATATCCTCTTCGGTATAGAACACCATCAACCAGTATATACCTAGCAGCCTGCCTTTGAAGAGTTCTGGCCTTGTTTCTATCTGCTGGTAGTACACCATTTGTAAGATACTCCAAATAAGGCGACATCCACATATCTTCCATTCGGATTTCCATACTGGTTTCATTAGCTCGTATGCTTGCCTCGCCCAATCTTTCTACTGGAACAATGTTCAAAGTGTCAGCATCTTTCGTGCTCGCGAGTTTGGCTAAGGCATCTGCATTCGAATTCTGATCCCGAGGTATTTGCTGGAGGGTATACTTCTCGAACTGGGCCAATAGGTCTTTAGTTTTGTTCAAGTAGGCCACCATTTTCAGGCCTCGTGCTTGATATTCCCCTAGAACTTGATTCACTACCAGCTGTGAATCACAGTAAATATCCAGCACCTTTATACTCATGTCTTTTGCCATTCTTAATCTAGCGAGGAGTGCTTCGTATTCAGCTTCACTATTTGACGCTGCGAAGTCGAACCTAATGGCGCAGTGAAATCGATGCCCTTCTGGTGTTATCAATATCACCCCTGCTCCCGCGTGAGATTCGTTGGACGACCCATCTGTGAATAACTTCCACGAAGGAGCTTCATCTTGAGGCTCAGGTGCACCAGGCTTTTCGCACTGCTCGTTGTCTGGGAGTTCGGTGAACTCTGCAATAAGATCAGCCAAGACTTGTCCTTTTACTACTGCTCACGGTGATTATGTAATATCGAACTGCCCCAGTTCGACTGCCCATTTTAATAAACGCCCAGCCGCCTCTGGTTTTTGGAGGACTTGCCGAAGGAGCTGGTCAGTTAAGACTGTAATGGGATGGGCTTGGAAGTAAGGACGTAGCTTCCTTCAGGCCAAGATTAAACAGTATGCTAACCTCTTGATGGGAGGATACCTCAGTTCTGCTCCGATTAGCCTCTTGCTTACATAGTAAACTGCTTTTTGTACACCTTCTTCCTCTCGTACTAGTACCGCACTAGCAGCAACTTCAGTGATCGCCAGGTAAATGAACAAAGTTTCTCCTTTGATAGGCTTTGATAAAATAGGAGGTTGTGCCATATGGGCTTTTAGGGCCTGAAAAGCTTGCTCGCAGTCTCCTGTCCATTCAAACTTTTTGTTGCCCCTAAGTAGATTGAAGAAAGGGACGCATTTATCCGTTGATTTGGAAATAAATCTACTTAGGGCTGTAATTCTTCCAGTTAAACTTTGTACATACTTGATCTTCTCTGGCGATTTCATGTCGATCAGGGCTTTTATCTTGTCGGGGTTGGCCTCAATTCCTCTTGAATTGACAATAAACCCCAAGAACTTCCCTGATCCGACTCCAAAGGAACATTTGAGAGGATTTAATTTCATTTGGTATTTGTTCAATACGTCGAAACACTCTCGTAATTCCTTCACATGTCCTCCTACTTTTTTTGACTTTACCAGCATGTCGTCCACATACACCTCCGTGTTTACCCCGATTAATTCTTTAAACATGTGGTTAACCAATCGTTGGTAAGTCGCACCTGCATTTTTCAGTCCGAAGGGCATTACTTTATAACAGTATAATCCCATATCGGTCCGAAAGCTGGTGTGATCCTCGTCAAGGGGATGCATGCTGATCTGATTGTAGCCTGAGTATGCATCCATGAAGGAGAGGATCTCGTGTTCTGCAGTAGCATCGACCAACTGGTCGATCCTTGGGAGTGGGAAGCAATCCTTCGGGCAGGCTTTATTGAGGTCTGTAAAATCTACACAGGTTCGCCATTTGCCATTAGGCTTGGGAACCAGTACTGGATTAGAGACCCACGATGGATAAAACGCCACCCTGATGAACCCATTCTCCTTTAATCTTTCAACTTCTTCTTTTAAGGCTCTCGACCGATCCTTATCGAACAGCCTTCTCTTCTGTTGCACGGGTGGAAAACTCTTGTCTATGTTCAGGACAGGGCTGATAACTACAGGATCTATCCCAGCCATGTCTTTGTGTGACCAGGCAAAGACTTCCTGGTTTTTTCGCAAAAGCTCCACCAGTGCATGCTTCGTGGTTGGTTCTAAGTTCTTCCCGACCTTCACGACTTTGGTCGGGTCTTTCTCGTCAAGTTGGACCTCTTCTAGGTCCTCGACGGGTCCAACATTTTCTTCAAAATCCCCAAAGCGAGGATCTAAATCTCTATCCTCACTTTGGGCAACACCCTATTTGGTGACTTCATCACCGGATTGGGCTTGTATATCAATTACCATCTGCAACCTATCAGGGGGAGTGCTTTTTGACGTTCCCTTCTTCGCCTTCGTGACTGAGGCGTTGTAGCACTCCCTGGCCTCCCTCTGGTTTCCAAACACGCGTCCTACCCCTGCGTCTGTTAGGAATTTCATGGCTAAGTGCCATATAGAGGTGACGGCCCATAGATCAACCAGTATAGGCCTCCCAATGACGGCATTGTACGCCGAAGGATAATCGACTACTATGAAAGTAGCGAGTAATGTCCTGGTAGCAGGCGCTGTACCTGCTGTCACTGGCAGTTTGATTGACCCTGCTGGGGCGAGTCCCTCACCAGAGAAGCCGTATATTGTTTGGTTGCAGGGCTCTAGGTCCTTAACGGACAACTTCATGCGTTCCAGTGAAGACTTATACAGGATATTCACCGAACTTCCTGTATCAACTAGCACTCTCTTCACCATCATATTGGCCATTTGGATATCCACGACCAGCGGATCGGAATGTAGGAACCGTACATGTTGGGCGTCGCTATCAGAGAAGGTTATTTCTCCCTCTTCTGACCGAGCCTTATTTGGCGTACGGTCATCCACAGTCATCATCTCGATGTCCTAGTCGTGGCGCAGAGTCCGAGCATATCGTTCTCTGGCCTTTCCACTGTTTCCCACGAGGTACGGGCCTCCACAGATGGTTAACAATGTGCCAGTTACGGGGTCAGGCTGAAAAGGTGGCGAGCGTTGGCGTGTAGGCGCTTGCTCGTTGCCATCTGGAGCTTCTTGTTGAGAATTTCCCGAGGCCCGTATATATCTTCTCAAGTGTCCTTGTCTAACAAGGAACTCGATCTCATCCTTCAGCTGGTTGCATTCATTGGTATCATGTCCGTAGTCGTTATGATAACGACAGAACTTGGTAGTGTCTCTTCTCGAAATATCCTTTCGAATGGGAGCAGGTTTCTTATAAGGCACACTAGAACTCGTAGCCTGATAAACCTCTCCCCGAGACTCAATAAGGGCAGTATAGTTAGCGAACCGAGGTTCATAACGATTACCCTTGGTTCGTTTATTGTCAGAGGTGGAAGGCTCATTGTGTGGTTGTTTCCCCCCATTCTTGCCATTGTCGTTGCCGTTCCCGTTGCCTTTGTCGTTGCCGTTGGGCTTGGACCCATTGGCGGCTTTGGCGGGCTCGGCAGTCCCCTTGTCCTTGCCTGGGGGTTTTCCTTCGTTGGCGATGGCGTCTTCAAGCTTGATATATTGATCAACTCAATCCAAAAATTCCTGGGTAGTTCTGACCCCATGTTTTCTGAGGCTGTCCCAGAGAGGCGTGCGGCGCTTAACTCCTGCGGTTATGGCCATCATCTTGCCCTCGTCTCCCACTGTTTTTGCCCCAGCCGCTGCTCGCATAAAGCGCTGGACGTAGTCTTTCAGTGGCTCTCCGTCTTGCTGGCATATTTCAACCAGCTGGTTTCCCTCAGTCGGGTGCACACGACCCACGTAGAACTGTCCGTAAAACTCCTTTACGAACATTTCCCATGAAACTATACTTGCAGGAGGGAATTTTAAAAATCACTCCTGTGCAGCATCAGAAAGTGTTGCAGGGAAGATCCTGCACCGAGCGTCTTCGAACACTTTTTGAATGTCCATTTGTATCTCAAACTTGTTGACGTGAGATACCGGGTCACCATACCCATCAAAGTTCGGAAGCGTAGGCATCTTAAACTTGCTAGGAGTTTCTGCCATAGCTATCCTCTGGACAAAAGAAGTGCCTTTTCTCCTATCGTGGTCGATATAAGATGTTCTTCCCCCGACCAGCTGCTGCACTGCCTGGCTGAGGGCATCTATTTGCGCTTGCACGACGCCAGGAATCGCCGTGGCCTCTAGTGCTGGGGGGACGTACTCGTTGTGCCGCTCACGGCGATCGTTGAGTACATCTCTTAAATCCTCGTCTCTCCTCTGCTGCTCTCTAGCTCCAAGCCGGTTGAAGACTTTATTTTGTCTGGGCTGCCACCCAGCGTCCCGTCTTTCGGGTTGGTCATCCCGAGGTGGCTGGCTTCTGCCTCCACCTTTTTCTTCATTCCTCCGACCAGCATTTCCTCTTCTTGAGTCGGCCTCGTTATAACCATGGCCATCTCTGAATCTCGATTGGCTATGGTGGGATCGATTTTTCCCTCTGTTGCCTTCCCGGGCTGGAACCTCTTGAGCGTTAGAGGGTGGCCTACGTTGGTCGGTAGGTCCCCATGCATTATCATGCCGTGGGGGGCCTCGGACCGCAGAGCCTAACTCTGAGTTCCTCCTGTTACCAGGTGGACGCTGTCCTCTGCTCGGAGGGTTTGGCTCGTCGCCCCTGTGGCATCTAGGACTGTGAGGCGGTTGCCCGACCCTATTCTACCTCTACTGTGGGGGATTGCTGCGACCAGCTTGGGATAGAGGCTTTGCCTCAGGGTCCATCAGCGGGACATCGTCCTGAGGTGCTAGTGGCTGCTCAGGCCTTTGTGGGCTCGAGGGTTGGATAGGCGGGCTAGGATTGGGACCCCTGTGGGGTGGCCCATTCGCAGGTTGATCAGGTTGTGAGGCAGGTGCAACCTGATTCCTAGCTAGTTGCAGGGCTGCTTCGAGGGCTGCCATGGCCTCCCTCTGGCGACGGTCCATCTGCGCCTGTCTTTCACTCAGCTCCAGGCGCTGCCATTCAATTTCTTGTTGTTGCCGCGCCATGATTTCGGAAGCACTTTCCTGGCCGGCCCTCAGATTGGCCAGTTCCTCCTGCAATACCCCTAGGGTATTCTTCAGCGTTTTGGAGTCCATTTCTTCCTCATCAAATTCCAAATGTGGCTCATCCTCAGCCACGTTTGGAGGAGGCGGGTGAGATGGTGCAGCGCCGACCGCCTGTCCAGTTTTCTTGGTAATTTTCGCCATTGATCTTTCAACGATAATGTATCAAGCTCTCAATGAAAGCACCAGAATGTTGACCCTGATTTTGGCCAACTGACACGGAGTCAAATTTGCTTGATACGAACAAACACGTTGGAAAGAATATGATGATGAAACAATAAAGAACACAAGAGTTTATAGTGGTTAGGCCCCAGAATCTGGTAATAACCTACGTCCACTAGAATTGTTATTGATATAGGATTCAAAGGAGTGATCAAAGAACTAGGGTTCAATGAGTTTCACTAACCTCTGAAGAACAAGACAATATATCAAATAGGATAACTCTAATCTCTAGTGATCAGAAAGAAAAAAAGAAGAAGAAGATCCCTTTCCCTTGAGCTATCTGTCTCTATTTATAGGCTCAAGGAGGATTTACATTAATTTGTTACAGATATTATTTCCTAAATAATCAGATACTCAGGAAATCATGGGAGATAATTTCGGATACTATCATAACTACATAAGATCTTCTCCGCATATAGCATGCGTACGACCAAGCTGGTCGTATGAAGAGATCGAACGTTGCGACAATAGATGTCTTCTTGGTCGATAGTCGAGCACGAATTTTGCCAGATGTCAGCCACGTGTATTAAATGTTTTCCATGTCATTCATACATGTTTTTTGGATAACAGTTTGGTTGAGATTTGATGGATGAAAATGGAATTTTTTCTGGGTTCGAAGGGGTCAGGCCGCGGCTCAGTTCTTAGTGTGTCGCGACCCTCTAGAACAGAGGTGCGCCAGGAAGGTGGGCAGGCTGCAGCATGGGAAGCTTAGGGCCCCAACCCATGTGTGTTTTCTGGGGAGGCTAGGCCTCTGGTTAGGGGCAAGCTGCGACATGGAGGGCTAGGGCCATGGCTCTTAAGAGAATTTTTGGCCTTATGGAGATTTTAGGCGCAGGAACCTAACCCAGGGTGCTCGGGATCAATTCCACTACTGTGTTTGGTGGAATTCGATGTCCCAGAGGCTAGAACTTGGTCCAGAAACCTTTAATCATTCATTATTGATGGAATCCTTTATCATGGTTATGAGAAGGTGTACGCTTGGGCTTGGGGCATGATCATGCTCGGGGGTCGTCTTTCTTAATTAAAGTACTTGGAATTAATGGTAAGAAAACTGCACCCGTTTATGTGGATAGGTTGGGACTAAGTGATCCCTATATTTGTATGCACTATTATATGATTGTGATAAACCATATGAATATGTCGGGACTAAGAGCTCCCGATAATTGTATGAATGTCATGAGGTGGTATTATACCATGGGGACATGTGATAAACGACCTAAGAGTTCCAGAATCAATACTTACGCACAGGGCGCGACTCAGCCACTAGTAGCTGAGGACAGCTTATTAATCACTGAGCTCGGTTAAGCTGGCCGAAGTCAGTGGAAATAACACTAGGGGCGGCCTAAGTGAGCCGAAGACAGTGGGTTAAATGGAGGGTGCGGCCTAAGGGCGCCGACCCTAAATATTGTTTAATGGTTGCGATAAACTGTTGATTATGAACGTGATTATTGTCATTAATCTGATGAATATGATATGTTGATTATCTGGATGACAAGTTGTTAATTTGTCGATTGTGTATCACTGAACAGGTGAACGTTATGAGCTGCTGAATACTTGGTTATGCTTTGTGGAATAATTAGTTATTGATATTGATCATGCTATGTTATTATGTTTTCTTGCTGGGCCTCGACTCACGGGTGCTACGTGGTGCAAGTAAAGGCAAGGGTAAGATGAATTGACCATGGGTTGGAGAGCTCTAAGGGCGAGGTGTACGTTGTTAGCTGCTCGGCTGCCACGGTTGAGGGATTATACAGGGACGAAAACCTTAAATGTGTATTTTTCCATTAGAGTGGCTTGATTATTTATAACATTTGGAAATTCTGTAATTATGTCATTTAAACCTTGATTTGGGATCCCGTGTACCAAACATTTATTTTAATGAAAATTATTCGTTTATAACCAAATTATTTAAACCTATCCTGATCATGTCTTTAGATTCACGTTTTTGTTTAAATGACTTGATTAGCAAGTCTCGCACTATTTCAAACACATAGTGTAACAGTCTTGGTTATGGAGGGCGTTACAAAGTGACTCTAGTTGGGTTCTTCTTTGGCCCCATTATAATTGGTTTTTTTTACTCTTGTTTTTAAGCAAAATCTGACAGCACCTCTCCTTAAATTTCTTACTTCCCACAAATGAAGAACACCCCATAAATAAGCAAATCACAATACCAACTTAAAGAGCACAATATATACTAGCAATTTGTCCCAAAATTCCATTGAAATCTCTTTTCAACCAATCACCAAACTAATTCAATCCCAAAACTTGAAGAAAGTAGAAAATTAGAGACCTCCTTGCCTTTGATGTTGTTGATATTGCCCACAATCTTCAATTAATCCTCTTTTCTTCAATGCCACATATGAGGCTATCTAGGGTTTTGATTAGAAGAAGAAATGGAATGGAAGATGAATCTATGAAGGTTTGGGTTTGGATTTATGGTTGTTTTAGGGAGGATGAAGATGGGAGAATGGGAGAAAATTTGAAAAAAATTAGGTTTGAAGGAGGAAATGTTCGGAATGTGGGTTGTGTTTAAAAAAAATTGGATTTATACTTGGTTTTCTCTTCCTAATGGAGGCGCGCCGTGACTCAACTATAGCAAGCTGTGACCCACCTCTTTTTCTTTCTTTTCTTTTTTCTAAATTCCTAATTGCAGGCACCATGACACAGTTGTAGCAAGTTGCGACCTGCCTCTTTCATCCAAAAGGGGATTGTCTCTGACTTCCAAGCGTGCCATGACTTATAAGGGAAAGTCGCGGCCCACCTCTTCCCATTCAAAAGGGGATTGTCTCTGAATTTTGCATGCGTCGCAACTTCTAAGGGCAAGTCGCAGCCCTAATTCCTACAAAAATTCCAAAATTTTCCTACGATTATGTAACTCCTAAGAGTCACAACTCAGCTTAAGAAAGTCGCGACTTGGCCCCCAAAGTGATTTATTTCTCAGCCATTAGTCATTTTTCACGATTTGCACGGTTCCTAAATACAACCTACTCTAAAACCAAATAAAAATGAATCTTTACAACTCCAAAACAAAATTTAAATAAAATTATTCAACTGAAAAATTAAAACAAGAGCAAAAATAAATTATAGGAATGTTTCCTACAGCGCTGTCATTAACGTCATTTAGTTGGACGTTGCCTTCCCTCTTAAATGGGACTAAGTGTCACAATGAACTTGACTTGATCAACCTGACCATCTATGTAATGCTTCAACTGTTGACCATTTACCTTAAAATGTCCCGTCTTTTCACTGTGAACTTGTACTGCACCATACGGGAACACTGTGACCACTGTGAATGGACTTGACCACCTCGACTTCAGCTTGCTCGGAAACAACTTCAAATGTTAATTAAATAAAAGCACCTTGTCTCCTGGTTGAAAGTCCTTGCGAAGAATTTGTTTGTCATGAGAAGCATTTTCCTTCTCCTTATATATCTTCTCATTCTCATAAGCCTCATTGCATAATTTGTCTTACTCATTTAATTCCATGAGTCTATTTCATCCTGCCACAAACAAATCTCCATTTAACTTCTTGATAGCCCAGTATGCCCGATGCTCTAATTCCATTGGAAAATGACATGCTTTCCCAAATACCAACCAATAGGGTGACATCCCTATTGGAGTTTTAAATCTTGTTCGATAAGCCAAGAGTGAATCATCAAGCCTCTTTGACCAATATTTCCTTGAAGTATTGACAGTTTTTTCGAGGATGCTTTTGATTTCTTGGTTTGGTACTTTTTCTTGCCCATTAGCTTTAGGATGGTTGGCCAAAGCGGTACGATGATGAACTCTATACCGAGCATAAACAGCGGTGAAGCTCCTATTACAAAAATGACTCCCTTCATTGCTAATGATTGCTTGGGGAGTTCCGAACCTAGTGAAAATGTGTTTGTGAAGAAAATTTGAAACTACCTTTCCATCATTAGTAGGAGTTGTTGCTGCCTCTACCTATTTAGACACGTAGTCCACAGCCAACAAAATGTACCTATTGTTCAAGGATGACGGAAAAGGTCCCATGAAGTAGATTCCCCACACATTGAACAATTCCACTCCTAGAACTTCAATCATAGGCAATTGATCCCTTCTAGATATATTTTCGGCCTGTTCACAACAATCACATCTTTTTACAAATAAATTGGCATCTTTGAACAAGGTAGGCCAATGAAACCCCGAGTGCAATACTTTCACCGCTATTCTAGTTTCCCCAAAATGACCACCACACTGACGAGTATGACAGTGAGTTAAAATGGAGTTCATCTCTTCTTCAGGCACGCATCTACGAATCACCTGGTCTGCACAATGGTGATAAAGGATGGGCTCCTCCCAATAATAGTGTTTAACCTCCGAATAAAACTTTTTTAATTTCTATCTTGACATGTCTAGAGGTGCAACCTTGGCCACTAAAAAAGTTTACATATTTCGCAAACCATGGTACCACTACATGATCACTCACAGTAAATAGTTGTTCATCCAGAAAGTCATCATCTATCTGCATTTCTCTCTCACTGTGCCCTTCCACAGTTTCTAATCTTGATAAGTGATCCGCCACTAAGTTCTCAGTCCCCTTTTTTTATCCTGAATTTCTATATCAAATTCTTGCAACAGTAAGACCCATTGAATAAGGTGTGGGTTGGCAACTGTCTTGGTCATAATATATTTAATAGAAAAATGGTCAGTGTAAACTATTACCTTATTTCCAATTAGATATGGTCAGAACTTGTCAAAAGCAAACACAATAGCAAGAAGTTCCTTTTCTGTAGTTCCATAATTTAGTTGAGCATCATTCAAGGATCGACTGGCATAATAAATCGTGCGGAAGACCTTGTCAAGTCACTTCCCAAGCACTGCCCTTACTGCATAATTACTCGCATCACACATAAGTTCATATGGGAGATCCCAAATTGGTGATACCACAATTGTTGCAGTGATCAATTTCTCTTTCAAGGTGTTGAACGCTCTCAAGCAGTCATCATCAAAGTTGAAGGTTACCCCATTCATAAGTAGTGTAGACAAAGGCTTCGAGATCTTAGAGAAGTTCGTAATAAATCTTCTATAAAACCCAGCATGACCCAAAATACTTCGAACGCCTTTTACAAAAATTGGTTGCGGTAGGTTCTCTATGGTGGAGATCTTTGAACGGTCTACCTCAATGCCCTTGCTGGATATTTTATGGCCTAACACTATTTCCTCAGTCACCATGAAATGACATTTCTCTCAGTTCAAGACCAATTAAACTCTTCACATCTCCTCAACACCATCTCCTATTATTTTAGACATCCATCAAACAAAGACCCAAAGATTGAAAAATAATCCATAAAAATCTCTATACCTTTTTCCACCATGTCAGAGAATATGGGCATCATACAACGTTGAAACATGGTTGGAGTGTTACATAATCCAAACGGAATTCTCCAGAAGGCAAATGTACCGTAGGGACAAGTAAATGTAGTTTTCTCTTAGTCTTCGGGAGCTATCAGAATTTGGTGATAACTAGAGTACCCATCTAAAAATCATTAGTAAGGATGGCCCACTAATCTATCCAGTATCTGGTCCACAAAAGGCAAAGGAAAATGATCTTTCCTTGTTTCCTTATTAAGCTTTTGGTAGTCGATGCATATTCTCCACCCCGTCAGAGTACTATTTGGAATGAGCTCATTGTTATCATTCTTGACCACTGTCATTCCTCCCTTCTTAGGAACCACTTGTACCAGACTAACCCATGCACTATTAGAAATTGGGTATATCATTCCCGCATCCAACCACTTCAAGATTTCCTTTCTTACCACCTGCTTCTTTGATTGATTCAGCCTCCTCTGAGCATCGATACTTGGCTTGCTGTCATCTTCCATTAAAATATGATGCATAAAAGTTGAAGGTCTTATACCCTTTGTTGACGCGGTTCTTCGGCAACAGGTAATTAAGAGAAGAAGAGAAAGAGATTAGTACTTAAAAGTAGAACCGCCGCAGATATGAAATCTTTGTGAGAAGAACTAGGTGACCCTAAACACGTTTTTAAGTGGTTCGAAGGTTAAAATCCTTCTACTCCACTAGTCAATATTATTGATCTTTTCTGGGTAATTGGTTTACAAAATATATAGTTCTTACAAGACTATTTTTTCCAACCCCTATCAATTCCCAGGGTCTCCATATTTATAGGAGAAGGCACCTGGAAATTGGTAGGGAGGTCATCCCGTGACCTTACCATTTGTCATATCAAGTCTGTGATATTCATGATTACTTCCTAAACCTGACACACAAGTGTGGTCTAATCAGTATGGAAGGAGATAATGGGCCGCACGGCCCAACCCGTCCGTGGGTGTCTGAATACGCACGTTCCTGCGGCGTGTCCGAGAAGTCAGGGGGATATCGGACACGTGATGGCAGGATTATGCACGTTTATCTTGCGTGTTGACTTCCCATAGGGTCAGAGCTTCCTGAGAAGCTCGCTACCGGAGCAATCCATAACCCGAGCTGATCCGTCAGTGGTCGTCGGATGTTGTTCCCAGCTCCTGGAACAACAAGAGGGAGCAGGAAACTCCATCCCCTCGAGCTAGAAAGGGCCCGTCCTGAAGATAAAGCCTCTGGCCTGTGGGAGCCTCGGGCTAAATCATGTTTAGTCCGAGGATCGTCCTGCTAAACAGCCCATGGGAAATCTAGGGCGTACATCTGCCCCCCAAGCTCCTGCTCGTGGTCCATGACGTCAGACATGGGAGACCACAGTTGGAGCTTTTAGACTTCTCCCACAACCCTTCGCATTCCATGCTTTTCGCATGCGTCTGATACGTGGAACGCCGTGGGTGGCGACGGTACACTCTACGAGAACCGCATTAAATGGCCTAGCCTACTGTCCAGCCGTCGTTTCACATTTCGAGTGGAGGGTCTCCCAGGAGCCTTTTACACGTGATCCCCCCTTGTATAAAAAGGGGGTGGTCATCCCACGCACGGACCACCTTACCATTCAGAACCTCTCAAATTTCCTTCTTTTCTCTCTGACCTTCCGAAGAGCAAAACCCTCATTTCCATTGCTCTCATCTTCTCCGTTCACGAAGCTTAAGCGTGCGAGTTCCTTCAAGGCCTTGGAGACTACTGTGCCAACGAAGCTCCTACCAGCGCAGCAACCTCGCTCACCATCCAACCCTATACTGTAAGTCTTCTGTCCCTGTTTATTTTTGAAAGCATGCCACTGTAGCCTAGGTAAAAAATTTTACTGTAGCCACATGCAGAGGTTTTCTGGGTCGCGCGGATATGGAGGGTGATGGCCCTTCTTTGATTAGGGCACACTTGCCATGGGACATCGCCTTAGAACATGGGTTCCATGATTCTTTCTTAGGAACAATTTCTGGGTAGGATCCGTAGGAACTTTGGGTGCAAAAACCGGGTAGCTTAGGGAATACGCCTTAAAAGCAGTTTTGCCACGCCTTGCCTGTTGGAACTTTCCCCCCAAGGCAAATTTTTTTTCTTACTCTGAGCCATCTGACACACGAATTCCGAGTAATCTGGGATCTGTTGAGGGCATAGGCGCGTGTTCCTTGGAACGCGTGGCACCACTCTCCACAGGCTGGGCTTACCCCAGCTCGTGTACTTAATACTTGCCTCACTCTCCTGCTTGGGTCGCCTTTTCTAAAGTGTTTTCTTTTGTTCGATAGGCGACCAGATGGCTCCAAAGAGAAATCTGCCACAGAAGAATGTGGGAAGTTCGGCCTCCCAGAAGGATAAAGGAAAGGCGGTGGTGACCAGCTCGCCAATTCCTCACTTTGGACCGGCGGTGGAGAAGCAGGCCGAGGTGGCTCCTGACGCGTTTTTCGAGGCGGAGAGAATCGTCTCGAAGATAACCAGCCAGGCAAAGATCACCAAAATCTTCCTTAACCACAACATTCCTCTGGGGAAGACCTCCGTGATCGCCCGACCTGCTGCGGATGGGGAGAGGAGCTGCACGCCGCTCGACGAGTCGTTCGCGGCCTGGAGCGGGGAACACTTCAAGGCAGGGGCCTTCCTCCCCCTGGATCAGTATTTTGCTGATTTTCTGAACTATGTGGGGTTGGCCCCATTTCAGCTCCCCCCCAATTCCTACCGTCTGTTGGCGGGACTGAGGTATTTGTTCCAAAAGCATGAGTGGGAGGTCCCCACTCCTGCTGATATCTTGTATTTCTTCTGCCTCAAAGCCAGCCCGAACCAGCGGGGGCGAGGCGACGGGTTCTATTACTTAACCCGCTTCCCTAACACAGCAGCAGTGATCGAGCTGCCGAGCCATCCAAACGACTTCAGAGACCAATTTTTTATGTCTACTGGGTTCCGAAACTGCGATCATCATTATTTCAACCGCCCTCATAAGTAATCCTCCATTTAGCTCGCCTTTTAACGGTTATCTTATTTTAGCTCGTCCCTTATTCCAATTCTGATTTCAACCAACCTTGCAGCCATCTACTCGAGGACCGAAAAGTCCGTGACCCTCGGGGGTCAATACGATACACTGGCGAACTTGCCCCCCAGTGAGAAAGACTACCGCGTGCTCGTGACGGACGAGACGATGGTATTCTGCAAGCTGATTTTCCCAAATCAGACTTTGAATTTGAAAAGGCCCCGGGGGCCTCCCCCAGCTCGCGACAACAGGCCGATCGTCGCGGAGGAGGTCGCAGATGACGAAGGCGAAGAAGAAGGTGAGGAAGTTCCTCTGGTGAGGAACAGGAAGAGGAGCTTGGAGGTCGCCCAGGGGATGATCGAGGAGAGGGCCCAATCCGGAGCAGCCGCGGGTCCTTCCGGTCAAGGTAACTTTTACTTATTTAAGAACGTAGATAGGGCCACTGCAGACCCCCGGCTGGTTAGGTTCAACCCTAGGCAGCTCGTCCATCGTCACCCAAGGAATCCGGACTTGGACACGCTTCTGCTCCACTGCGTTGACCAGCTCGTGCTGGACAACCAAGAGAGTCGGCCCAAGGGTACCGTAGTAGTAGATAATACCCTAGCCTTTAGGTCGGCCATTTTTGAGGAGTACGGGACCAATTTACGCACGTGGCCTGCGCTTCAGAGGGGCGTCTACGCTCCGGGGATTAGGCAGTACGTAGAAGAGTCCAGCTCCGATTCAGAACCGGACCTAGAACCTTCGCCAGTTCGTGAGATAATCGTCCTAGGCTCTTCCAGCTCGGGGGGTAGGGCTCCCTTAGTATTTGCTTTCTTATTGCCTTTATTTCTGTATGATTGCTGATAACCGTGTTTTTTGCTCTTTGGCAGAGGAGATGTCTCAGCCCGGGAATAGTCTGCGGGGCGTTGTGTTTGGTGGGAATCCCCCAGCGGGGCCGAGGTTAAAGAGGCTTCGCGAGTCCAAGAGCTCGACCGGGGTCTCCACCAAATCCCCAGCTACGGAGAAGGAGAGAGACCCGTCATCCCAGGTCGCGGGGGCGGACCTCCCTGTCGCCAGGACAGGACTCATGCATCCGCCACCCCAACGATCTCCACTGGCCGCCCAGGACGGGGTAATAGAGGTCGGGAATCTGGCCGCGGCAGCCCCGGACGTGCGTATCCCGGTCGACCCCCGGGCTCTGGAGAAGATGCCCGAAGCATTCCGGGGTATGGTGTACGAGTCGGCCAGCTACGCCGTCAGCCACTATTACAATATCAGGGAGAAGGAGCTCCGGGCCATCGAAACAACGAGCCCGGTCCGAGTTATAGAGTCCGCTATGGACATGACTTTAACGGTAAAGTGCCCCCTTCTTCTAAGGCTTTGACACTCACACGCCGCCTTTCTCCTTCCAGTTTGCTAATTTATCACTCTTTTCTTGCAGGGCATGGCTGCCGCCTATAGAGGCATCGTTAGGACCAAGGCCCAGCTCGAGGGTTTGGAAGCAGATCGCCAGACTGCCCTCCAGGAGTCTCAGGAGGCGAGAGACGCCTTGGCGGCCTCAAAAGCCGAGCTAGAGAAGGTCCGCTCGGAGAACCAAGAGCTTAAACGCTCCCTGGCCGCATCCGAGCTAGAGAAGCTTCGCTCCGAGAACCTAGAGCTTAGAAACTCCCTGGCTGCATCGCGGGCAGACCTTGAGGTGGCGAAGGCCGAAGTCCAGACCTCCCAGGCCGCCCTGAAAGACGAGCGGGTCGTGTCGGAGCAGTCCTTACAGGACCTATTCTATCACTGCTGGTCCCACAATCCGGACGCGGACTTCTCCTTCATGCCGCCGGACCTCTGGGCATTCCTGTTGCCGCGGCTTCAAGCCCGCCTGAATAAGGAGGCTCCTCCATCGGAGACTGGAGAGGCCTCTGCCGCGGCGGAGCAGGGTGAGACCGCGACCTCCAAAGGGCCAGCTGATGGGGCTTAGGATGCTTCTTGTTTTCGTATTTTGAACACTTTTTTCTATTGTAATTCTCTTTTTTCCGCCTCGAGACAATTTGCTCAACCAGTTTTACATATATATTTTCATGCATTTGGTCATAATTTATCTCTTTATTTTTATGAACGTAGTTCGAGTTAACTTTATCCGTATCCCGGGCTCTTTAAATAAGATCCGCGTTCAACAAATTTCTAGTTCACTCCTAAGTTTTCTGACCTGGTTAAGACCAGGAACTTATTTTGAAAAAACTTAGTTCGCGTCAACTTTTATCCGTATTCCGGGCTCTTTAAAGAAGAACCTCGGTCAACAAATTTTAGCTAACTTCTAAGTTTTATGACCTGGTTAAGACCAGGAGCTTATTTTGAAAAAACTCAGATCGCGTCAACTTTTATCCGTATCCCGGGCTCTTTAAAGAAGAACCTCGGTCAACAAATTTTAGCTAACTTCTAAGTTTTATGACCTGGTTAAGACCAGGAGCTTATTTTGAAAAAACTCAGATCGCGTCAACTTTTATCCGTATCCCGGGCTCTTTAAAGAAGAACCTCGGTCAACAAATTTTAGCTAACTTCTAAGTTTTATGACCTGGTTAAGACCAGGAGCTTATTTTGAAAAAACTCAGATCGTGTCAACTTTTATCCGTATCCCGGGCTCTTTAAAGAAGAACCTCGGTCAACAAATTTTAGCTAACTTCTAAGTTTTATGACCTGGTTAAGACCAGGAGCTTATTTTGAAAAAACTCAGATCGCGTCAACTTTTATCCGTATCCCGGGCTCTTTAAAGAAGAACCTCGGTCAACAAATTTTAGCTAACTTCTAAGTTTTATGACCTGGTTAAGACCAGGATAGGACTTAGTTTGTGATAACTCTTATCCATAGATAAAAATTAACACCTAAGTCGTTAAGGAGACCTGGATATATCCAGGTACCATATGCTCCCCAAGTAACTGGGAAAGGGTCTTTCGTTGTTACTTTAAAATTACCCTTGCAAATAACGAGAAACATTTGATTTTTATTTATACATGGGAGGTGACCTTCTAGGTCTTACACATGTTTATTGATAATATTTCTTTAGGTGGATTGCATTCCAAGTCCGCGGGACCGCCCCTCCACCAAGTCGAGCTAATTTATACGTCCCTTCTTTGATGACTTCGATGACCTAGTATGGTCCTTCCCAGCTTGGTCCCAAAACCCCATCTTTGGGATCTTTCCCGGCCAGGAAAACTCTCCTCAAGACCAAATCGCCGATGCTAAAGGCACGTCTTTTGACCTTAGTGTTGAAGTAGCGAGTGATTTTCTGTTGATAATGGGCGAGCTGGAGTTTTGAATCCTCTCGCCTCTCATCCATCAAGTCTAAGGAGTGGCATAGGAGCTCGTGGTTCTTGTCCTGTTCGTAGGACCGGACCCTATGCGACAGGACCTTTACCTCCACGGGGAGGACCGCTTCACTTCCAAAGGTTAGGGAGAAAGGAGTGTGACCCGTGGGAGTCCGATGTGAGGTCCTATAGGCCCACAGAACTTGGGGGAGCTGTTCTGGCCAGATCCCCTTTGCCTCATCTAGCCTCTTCTTGAGGCTTGCCTTCAGAGTTTTATTGACAGCTTCGACCTGGCCGTTCGCCTGGGGATAGGCCACGGATGAGAAACTTTTCACAATTCCGTTCTTTTCGCAAAATTCGGTGAACAGGTTGCTGTCAAATTGAGTGCCATTGTCGGAAACGATCTTTTTGGGTAGGCCGAACCGACAAACGATGCTTTTAACCACGAAGTCTAGCACCTTTTTCGATGTTATTGTCGCCAACGGCTCTGCTTCGGCCCACTTTGTGAAGTAGTCAATGGCTACCACGGCGTAACGGACCCCGCCCTTTCCGGTGGGCAGGGCGCCTATTAGATCTATGCCCCAAATGGCGAAGGGCCAGGGAGACGATATCATTTTTAGCTCGGCCGGGGGTGCTCGTGCAACCGCGGCGAACCGCTGACATTTGTCGCACTTTTTTACGTATGAGATCGAGTCTTTGGACAGAGTCGGCCAGTAAAAACCCTGCCGAAGGATCTTCAAGGCCAGGCTTTGCCCCCCAGTGTGATCTCCGCAGAATCCGTCATGAACTTCCTGCAGGATGGCCTTCGCCTCACTTGGAAGAACACACCGGAGGAGAGGTAATGAATGCCCACGTCGGTACAACACCCCCTCGACTAGCGTATATCTCGGAGCTTGATAAAGGACTCGCCGTATGTCGTTGCGCCCTTCGGTTAACTTGCCCTCGACGAGGTACTCAACAATGGGAGTCATCCAGGTCGGCCTGATGTCAATCACCTCAATATCCGCTCGATCTCCGTCTATGCTTGGTTTGTCCAAGAACTCAATTGGCACCAACCCCAGGGTTTCTGCCTCCCCC
This sequence comes from Humulus lupulus, assembly GCF_963169125.1. Lineage (NCBI taxonomy): Eukaryota > Viridiplantae > Streptophyta > Magnoliopsida > Rosales > Cannabaceae > Humulus > Humulus lupulus. Next base: position 121,529,270 of record NC_084802.1, on the reverse strand, counting down.
GAGGTGGCGAGCTTGGCGAGAGCATCTGCATTGGCGTTCTGCTCCCGAGGTATCTGCTCGATCGACCCTTGCCCAAACCTAGACAATTCGGATTTTACCTTAGCCAAATAAGAGGCCATCTTGGGACCCCGCGCCTGATACTCGCCTAAGACCTGATTCACCACGAGCTGGGAGTCGCTGAAGCATTGGACAGAGCTTGCCTTTAGCTCGCTAGCTATCCTAAGTCCGGCTAACAAGGCCTCGTACTCTGCCTCGTTGTTGGACGCCTTGAACCCGAACCTCAGCGCCGAATGGAATCTATGTCCTTCTGGGGATATCAGAATGATTCCGGCCCCGGAGCCGTTCTCGTTAGATGAGCCATCAACGAAGATCCTCCACGATGAGCCTGAGGATTTGAGCTACTGTGAATCTTCCGATGGGATCTCACGGAATCCCGCGCATTCTGCCACGAAGTCGGCCAAGGCTTGACTTTTTATGGTAGTTCGGGGAGTATAGAAAATCTCGAACTGACTGAGTTCGACCGCCCACTTTAGCAAGCGTCCCGAGGTTTCAGGCTTTTGCAAAACCTGCCTTAGAGGCTGATCGGTCATGACGTGTACAGAGTGGGACTGGAAGTATGGCCTGAGTTTTCGCGAGGCCGTGATTAGGCAGAACGCCAGCTTTTCCATCAACGGGTACCTTGACTCAGCTCCGAGGAGTCTCTTGCTGATGTAATAAACCGGTTTCTGAGCCTGGTCCTCTTCTCGCACCAGAACGGCACTAGCTGCGTCCTCAGTCACGGCCATGTAGAGGAAAAGAGGTTCTCCTACCCTGGGCTTTGATAGCACAGGTGGCTCAGCTAGGTGCGTTTTTAGGTCGAGGAATGCGCCCTCGCACTCTACTGTCCATTCGAACTTCTTGTTTCCGCGGAGCAGGTTGTAGAAAGGCAGGCACTTGTCGGTCGATTTGGAAATGAACCGGTTCAGTGCCGCCACCCTTCCTGTGAGGCCTTGGACATCTTTCCGCGACCTGGGGGATGGAAGCTCGAGCAGTGACCTGATCTTGTCGGGATTTGCCTCGATTCCTCGGGTATTGACTATGAAACCCAAGAACTTCCCCGATGCGACACCGAAAGTGCATTTCTGAGGATTGAGCCTCATGCCATATTCTCGCAGTATGTTAAAACATTCTTCCAGGTCGGCGACGTGGTTGGTGGCAGTCTTTGACTTGACAAGCATATCATCGACGTACACTTCCATGTTCTTCCCGATCTGATCCGCGAACATTCTATTTACCAGCCTTTGGTAGGTTGCCCCGGCATTCTTAAGACCGAACGGCATGACCCTATAACAATAGACATTAGTCGGGGTCATACAGCTGGTATGATCCTGGTCTGCTGGATTCATCGCGATCTGATTGTAGCCCGAGTACGCGTCCATGAAGGACATGAGCTCGTGCCCCGCCGTGGCATCCACCAGTTGATCGATCCTCGGCAACGGAAAGCAATCCTTGGGGCATGCTTTATTCAGGTCGGAAAAATCAATACAGGTCCGCCACTTGCCATTGGGCTTTGGAACTAACACGGGATTGGCAACCCAAATGGGAAATCTGGCTTCGCGGATAAAGCCACATTTTTTGAGCCGGACCACTTCTTCTTCAAGGGCCTCGGCTCGGGTTGTCCCTAAACGCCTCTGTTTTTTAGACTTTGCAGGGACGCTTTTGTCTAGGTGGAGCGTGTGCATGATTACGCTCGGACTGATCCCTATCATGTCCTCGTGCGACCATGCGAATACGTCTAGGTTCTTTTTCAGAAACGCGGTCAGATCCGCCTTTCTTCTATCGCAGAGGTTCTTTCCGAGCTTCACCGTCTGTGAAGGATTTTGTTCATCGATGCCTACCTCCTCGAGATCTTCAATAGCTTGGAGCTCGGACCTGTCCTCGCCTACTCGGGGGTCAATGTCCTCGCTTAAGGCGAGATTTTCGTCTTCGGAAACCCGAGGTTTTTCAATCTCAGGGGCCGCCTTGGGTCCCTGCGATTCCTCTTCATCCTGAATGGCCATCGCCACCTGCCCGGGTTTAGATTTTCCCTTCATGGAAATGCTGTAGCATTCCCTGGCAGCGAGCTGATCGCCCTTGATAGTGCAGACCCCTGTCGAAGTAGGGAACTTCGTGGCGAGGTGCCGGACGGATGTGATAGCTTCGAAAGCAACGAGCGTTGGTCGGCCCAAAATTGCATTGTAGGCAGCGGAGCAGTCAATGACTACGAATTCGAGCAGTTTGGACACTGTTCGGGACTCGTCGCCTAGGGTGATCACCAGCTCGATCGTTCCTATCGCTGCTGACCCTTCGCCTGAAAAACCATATAGCATCATCGAGGTTGCCTTTAGCTCGGAGACAGTCAGACCCATTTTTTCTAAGGTTGAACGGAATAGGAGATTCACCGAGCTCCCATTGTCCTCTAACACCCTCCTTACTCTCCGGTTGGCGAGCTGGACTGCTACGACCAAGGGATCGTTATGAGGGAATTGGACATGGCCCGCGTCCTCCTCCGTGAAAGTGACTGGTTGTTTCTCTAATCTTTGTTGTTTTGATTGACGCTGTTCCGGGACGAACTCCCCTCCATTGTGGGCCTTCAACTCATTTATGTACCTCTTCTGGGCGCCTCTGCTCGTGCCAGCCATGTGTGGCCCTCCAGAGATGGTGGAAATCTCTCCCTCGACCACGGGGGGAGGGACGTCCTGATCTACTCGAGGTCCAGGTTGACTGGCTGGGATCTCCGGAGCGGGTCGACCTGTGGGGACCCTGTTCCGCGAATATTGCGCCAACGGACCTGCTCGGATGAGAGTCTCGATTTCATCTTTGAGGTGCCTGCAGTCGTCGGTATTGTGCCCGACGTCGTTATGAAAACGGCAGAATTTGGAAGCGTCTCTCTTTCTCTTAGGGTGCTTTATTGGCTCCGGTCTTCTCCAGGGGACTCGCGTAGCGTTGGCCAGGAAAATATTCTCTCTGGTTTGGGTGAGCTCGGTATACGCTGTGAACACGGGCTTGAATTTATCCACGGACTTATTCTTCTTTTGACCGTGCTGGACGTTTTCACCATTTCCTTTTCTTTTGCCGCCACCGGGCTGGTTGCTCTGCGTGACGTCGGGAGTCGCTACTACGATCTCTGTTCCCGCCCCAGTGGGCTTCTCGGGGACCTGGCTGGTCCCCGCGGCTGAAGCTTCAGCTTCCTCCAAGTTTATCCATTCTTGGGCTCTGTTAAGGAATTCACTAACTGAGCTAACCCCCCTCCTTTGAATATCCTTCCACAGATCTCCGCCTACTAGGATCCCGGTCCTCATAGCCATGAGTTTGGAGCTGTCGTCGGCGTCTCTGGCTCGAGCAGCGACATTTGCAAATCTGCTCAAGTAGGCTTTTAGCGTTTCTCCAGGTTGCTGTCTCACGTTAGCTAGGGAGTCGGCCTGGACCCTGGCGGCCTGAGAGGCGCGGAATGCCCTCTTGAAGTCAGCCGAAAAGGTCTTCCAGGAGCTGATTGACTGCCTTTTACTTTGTTTGAACCACTGCCTGGCAGGTCCAGTTAGGGTGGAAGGAAAGATCAAGCAACGAAGCTCTGGCCCGATGTTATGAGCCATCATTAGGGTGTTGAACATCCCTAAGTGGTCAGATGGGTCTCCATCCCCGTTGAACTTTGACAAGTGAGGCATACGAAAGCCAGAAGGGTATGCCGTTGCTGCTATGTTGGGGGCGAAGAGCTCCATCTCATCCCCTGAATCATATTCGTCTTTTTCTTTCTCTGACAGGAGCTTCTTCATCAGCTCCTCCATTTGAGTTAAGCGCTCTAAGGTTTTGTCCTGAGATCCTGGGTTATTCCGGGGCTGTTCAACAGCTCCGGACCCGTTGTACATATTAGGCGGGTTATTGCCCCTCCTATCTGGAGATAGGTCATTTGGGGCATTCCCGCCATTACGTACTTCGGATCGGACCCCAACTGAGCGGGCCTGGCTACCATCCCTAACTCGATCCTCTCTGTGAGAGTTGAGGCGATCTCGAAGGTCGCCTCCCTGGGTATTATGGTGACTTTGTGCTGAACTTAGTCGCTGTCGCAGGTCTCCTCCCGAAAGATCACTCCGTGCACTACCGGTCCAGTGACTCCTGCTGGACAGGCTCGATGTGCGTCTTTGGCGGCTCCGACCTGATCCTTCCCCCGGCACCCTGCTGCGCCGGGAAGGCCCGGCCGATGGCGGGTCTCTCCTACTATTTATGTAGGTCGGGATGTCTCGGACGGGCTGAGGAGACGGGTATCTGATGGGAGAAGGAGGATGCCTGACCGGAGAGGCGATCCTAGTGCCGTCTGGACGGACTAAATTTGGTGGGGGCCTCTCGGCCCTGCCAGCTTGATGGTTTCGCGCTGGGCGATCTGGACGAGGAACTGGACGCTCTTCGGGGACGGGCTGACGTCTCCGGATCTCCTCGGCCCTCCTTTGGGAATTTCCCCTATCTCTTCCGGGTGTCCTCGAGGAAGGCTGAGAGCTAGGGGTTGATGTCCTAACCGAACGGCTGTATCGCTGCGGTTCGGTCTGAGGCATTTCCCTGAAGTTCGCCTCTTGATGGCGTGATGAAGGGGTGGAGTTGGCTGCAGGGAGTCTACCCGAACGGCTATACCTGGATCGATTACTCCGGCGAGACTTAGGAGCCTTGCCTTGCCTCTCTCCAACGTTACCGTTGGTTGTGAGAGGGGGTAGTCGACTCAGAATATCCTGGATTTGCTGACCAGCTCCTGCTAGCTGGCTCCTCAGTTGAGCATTCTCCATCTCCACTGCAGTATAATAACCTGGATTCAGATTAGGCGGCCGGGGCGTCGAACTACCAGTGTCGTCTTGGCCGGCCGGCTGCTTTCCTGGCCTTTGCTGGACTTCAGGAACTTGCTCCTCGGGGAGGGCAACATGGCGGGCCTCCTGCCCATCATGCTGTTCTGTCTCGTTTCCATGTTTGGATCGAGTGGTCACCATAGTTGTATGTTTGTGGTAGTACTAATTGGACTTCCTCTCAATGAAAGCACCAAACTGTTGACGCGGTTCTTCGGCAACAGGTAATTAAGAGAAGAAGAGAAAGAGATTAGTACTTAAAAGTAGAACCGCCGCAGATATGAAATCTTTGTGAGAAGAACTAGGTGACCCTAAACACGTTTTTAAGTGGTTCGAAGGTTAAAATCCTTCTACTCCACTAGTCAATATTATTGATCTTTTCTGGGTAATTGGTTTACAAAATATATAGTTCTTACAAGACTATTTTTTCCAACCCCTATCAATTCCCAGGGTCTCCATATTTATAGGAGAAGGCACCTGGAAATTGGTAGGGAGGTCATCCCGTGACCTTACCATTTGTCATATCAAGTCTGTGATATTCATGATTACTTCCTAAACCTGACACACAAGTGTGGTCTAATCAGTATGGAAGGAGATAATGGGCCGCACGGCCCAACCCGTCCGTGGGTGTCTGAATACGCACGTTCCTGCGGCGTGTCCGAGAAGTCAGGGGGATATCGGACACGTGATGGCAGGATTATGCACGTTTATCTTGCGTGTTGACTTCCCATAGGGTCAGAGCTTCCTGAGAAGCTCGCTACCGGAGCAATCCATAACCCGAGCTGATCCGTCAGTGGTCGTCGGATGTTGTTCCCAGCTCCTGGAACAACAAGAGGGAGCAGGAAACTCCATCCCCTCGAGCTAGAAAGGGCCCGTCCTGAAGATAAAGCCTCTGGCCTGTGGGAGCCTCGGGCTAAATCATGTTTAGTCCGAGGATCGTCCTGCTAAACAGCCCGTGGGAAATCTAGGGCGTACACCCTTTATATCAGCTAGGTCCATCCAATGGCTAACTTATGAGACCTTAATACTCTGAGTAATTTATCTTCTTCCATAGTAGATAAAGAATAAAAAATAATGACAGACAATGTCTCTTTCTCACCCAAATAAATGTAGCGGAGGTGCTTAGGTAGAGACTTCATCTCTAAAGTTGGTGGCTTCTCTATGGATGGAAGTGGTCGCTCAGGCCCTTGACCCAACTCCTCGTACTTTTTCTTGTAAATCTGCCCAACTGCTTTCAACCATTTCACATACTCAATGGCCTCAATGCAATCACATTCTTCTGGGATCGATATCAGACTCAACTCAAGAGGATTTTTTGTAGGCTTCCCCTTTGAACATTCTTCATCTAAAACATTCACACTGTAACAACTGTCACTTGCCCGAGGATAAGTCAAAGCCTTGAACACATTGAAAACCACATCCTAACCTTGAACCCTTAATTTCAACTCCCCCTTCTGTACATCTATCAATGCTTGCCCAATGGCTAAAAATGGCCTCCCTAAGATAATAGGAACACCCTCATCTTCCTCCATGTCAAGTACTATAAAATCTCCAGGGAAGATAAATTTTTCCACCTGCACAAGAACATCTTCAATAATACATCGAGAATGCTTGACTAATCTTTCTGCCAATTGAAGTGTGACTATGGTGGGGCGAGCTTCTCCTAGTCCCAATCTTAGAAATACAGAGAGTAGCATCAGATTAATACTTTCACCCAAATCAGATAACGCTCTTTCACACTGAAAATTACCAATGGTGGAAGGTATTGTAAAGCTCCATGGATCCCTTAACTTTTGAGGAAGCTTTCGCTGTAATATGGCACTGCATTCTTCAGTCAAGGCTACTGTCTCATAATATTCCATTCTCCTCTTCTTAGACAGTATATCCTTCATGAACTTCACATAACTAGGCATTTGTTCTAGAGCCTCTGGAAACGGTATGTTGATGTGAAGTTTCTTGAATACCTCGAGAAATTTATAAAATTTCTTGTCAAGATTCACCTTTCAAAACCTTTTAGGATATGATATTTTTGGGGTAGGCTCCACTGTTATAGGCTTGTCTTTCCCTTTGTTTTGAAGATCTTCAGTAACCTTCTCTTGCTTTGGAGTAGCTACCTTTTTATTAATGTGGCTTCTCCACTTCCGCTTGACATTGCTCCTTAGGATTTACCTCAGTGGAGTTTAGTAAATTCCCTTGAGCCCAGTTAGACATTAACTTTGCCAGTCAACCAATTTGTGTCCCCAAACTCCTTATCGAAGACCTTGTTTCAGTCATAATTTGGTTCAACGTGTCTGACTGTGCTTCTAGTGGGTTCACTTGAGGATGCAGTTAAGGGTGTTGTGGCATTGCTTGGTGAGGATCATAATATGGTCGAGGATTTAGCCCATATGTTGGTTGATGGGGTGGATATTGACGTTGATTTTGTGGGTATGGTGGTTGTGCTCATTGATTATTTTTCCAAGACATGTTAGGATGGTTTCTCAAGGCTGGAGTATAAGACATGGAATACGAGTTGTTTGATGGTCTTGGAAAATTCCCAATAGCATGTGCCTGCTCTAAAGGCATATTCTTGACATCAGCAGAACAACTGGCAATAGTGGGACATTGTTCATAAGGATGCAGACCTCCACACATCTCACAGACAAACTTATTTTGCAGTTGCATGGCCTGAGCAGATATATTATTCTACTGTAGTTGTTTTCTTAATGACGCCACTTGTACAGTAAGCATAGCAATTAGATCAACCTCAAGAACTCCAGATACTTTCTTATTTTCACGTTCAGTTGCCCATTTGTAATTGTTCATGGCCATTTCTTCTGACAAATTATGAGCCTCATTGGCACTTTTATTCATAAAGGCTCCTCCCGCTGTTGCATCTATAATAGTCCTTGTATTTCCCCCAAACCATTATAAAAAGTGTGCACCAGCATCCATTTCTCAATACCATGATGTGGGCACTTTCGAAGTAATTCCTTAAACCTTTCCCAAGCATCATACAGTGATTCTCCATCCAGTTGATTGAAGTTCTTAATTTCTCCTCGATAACGGGCGGAATTAGCAGGAGGAAAATATTTGGCAACAAAATTTTGGGAAAGTTCCTCCCATGTAGTAATCGAGTTGGCTTGCAATGAGATCAACCAAATCTTAGCTTTGTCCCTTAAAGAGAACGGGAATAGTCTCAACCTGACTGCATCATTACTCAACCTATTCATCTTGAATGTAGCACATAATTCCAAGAAGTTGGTGATGTGTAGGTTAGGATCTTCATTAGGCAGCCCCCCAAATTGCACACAATTCTAAACCATCTAAATAATAGAGGGCTTTATCTCAAAAGTGTTTGCCTCTACAGTAGGTGGACGAATGCAGGAATGTATCCTTGTAAAAGTTGGGAGTACATAGTTTCTTAATGGTGGATCAGCTTCAGCAGCATCAACAACGTTATTTACCCCAATATTCGACATTTGAGCCATTATCTCTAACCATTTCTGTCTTCCATTTCTCGTACAGGTCTTTTCAATTTTAGGATCAACAAGTACTAGTGGCTCCAATCCTTGACATCGCATATACTATTTGACCCTGCAATTAAGAAACAAGTAGAGAAATACGTCAGAAAAACTGTTAAAGAAAAGCCAAAGTAGAACAAGAATCAATTATTTTTTATATTGATTAAATGGTCCCCGAAAATGGTGCCAAAATCTTGATAACGAAAATATAATGCGCAAGTATATGAAATTGATTCAAGTAATATAGATAATAAATAAGAATCATTCCCACAGATACTATCAATCAAGTACCAATAACCAATTCTAACTTTCTATTTAGCTGTCGAAAATAAAATGATTTTTAACCTAAAACTGAATAATCAAATAAACTATGTAATTATAAAATTTGATTCAAAAATTAAAAACCTAGGGTATTAACTTCATCAACTTTTCAACCTGTTAATCTTACTAATCAACGCATATAATTCTTCAATTTCTATCCTAATAGCTGGTTAACTAAAACAATCCTAATTATTTTTCAAGATAAAAAGATCTCACCTATATGCAAACTTTCTCCATATCTGTGATAAGGTTTAATATATAGCAGGCATGAAGCATAGAAACCCTAAACGCTACACAAACCTTATAGGTACTATCGTCCTATATGCAATTTGTGTCTATATGATTATATAATATTCAACTCTCCCCTCTCGGATCTTGAATCAAAATCATAAATCATGTAAATAGTGTTCAATTATCCCACACGAATTAAGCACAAATCATAAAGATAAAGGATAGAAGAAGAAGAAATTATATAAACTTCCTAGAAAATTAATAAATATCCAAGTGACTACATTAAATCCTAGAACATATTTTTAGTTCATATTAGACATGACTAAAATAATAAAAAAATTGTTCAGAAACATAAAATAAAAATACTAAAAACTAAGAGAAAACTGAAGAAAAATAGATCAATAATGTTCAACAGCTGCTAATCCCGTCATCCAAGAACTCTCATTTACAAATGACCTAAAAAAATCGTACTTAAACACATTTTTTCAAATTTTAGTGAGGCGAGTCGCAACTTGCCCATTCTTGAGTCGCGACCTGTGTCCTTTTATGTGAATTCCTATCTCCTCTAGAAGCTTAGGCGCCGCAACTTGATAGACCAAGTCATGACCCGCCTGTCCTTAATCCCCTTCACCTATTCGCCTCTGTCTTCATGCAAGTCACGACTTCTTGTTCCAAATTTCTTGATTTCACCTTTTTTCACCTTCGTTTCGCACCAGAGTCATCCAAATATTCCTGACTCTCCCGACTTCACACAAAATGGCCAAAGACTCCCAAAATACCCTTTTCATCATCAAATCCTCCCTTTTCCTCTCCATTCGCAAATTCATGGCAAAACATGAAAACAAAACAAACACAAGCATAATACCGTACAAAACTCACAATTTGACTTGAAGCTAAGACTAAAACACACTTTAAAACTACCCTAAACTAGACTTATCAAAGCACAATACAAACACAAATTGTACTCACCTTCTTAAACTTAACTTTTGCATTCAACCCCAATAGATGGGTACTATTATGCATTATCTCGACCATATAATCACATATACAGTCCTAATAACTTTCTAATCGAATACAAAGTATACTAAAGCATATAATTCCACATATCTAAGTTACTCTTAGTGTATACTTCCTTACCTCGAGTCCTTAGCTTTAATTGAAACTGCTTTTGTGAGTGTTTTAGATTTCTTCTAGGTCCTATCAACAAACCATCACATACACCTTAGTTTATATCCCTACTAAGTTTCTAGATTTATAATTTAAGAAAACTTATCCCAAATTCCTGTTCCCAATTTTCGGCCCAAACCCAAGCCCTAAGGGTAAAATGACCAAAATACCCTCTTAGAAGCTCAAACCAGACTTAGAAAATTATTATTCCTAATAATAATTTATTATTAGCCTATGTCTAAAATATTATGGCCAAACTCCAAATATATCTAAAAGTTATGAATTCCTGAGCCTCGAGTCGTTGACCTAATTCTCGAGCCCTGTCATTAATACCGAGCCCCAAACGTGGAAATCATTATAGCTTACTCATTAAAGTATAATATAGTCCTTGAAAATACTTTCTATATCCTCGAATTCAAAATGAAACATCAATGTCATTTCCCGATCCCCAAGCCCAAAATCTTGAGCCTCGCCTCTAATCCCGAGCCTAATTCCCAATGATCTCTTCTATTAGAATGTCAATGATAGCTTAATCATATTTGATCTCTAGAAAATAATATCCCAAGCTCTCAATACTCAAACTCGAACCTTACATTAATTCCCGAGCCTAAAATCAGTTGTACCATTCTTATGGCTCACGTGGGCCTAATGCATGGCGCATACAAGCCTTGGTCTTAAGGCACCAACCACAACTACCCGAGTCTTTGGCTTGCTCCCATCATCAACATAACGATCATCATCATCAACCATATCTCCATTAACATCATCTCGGCACTACCACCATCATTAACGTTAGTGGTGGTTGGCACCATAATTGCCACTCTTATGGCCATAAACTCTCGACCATGTCACCGAAACCCAAGGGGCTGGTGCTACACTCTCACCCAAACCTTTACACTTGCACATGAGCATATTTCTGGGTGTCTAACACCTCACTCGTGGCTATCCCTGCACTTCACCTCCAGCCAAGCACCATAGATGTCGATGGTGGTGATGTAATTCTTTGGTAACCGCCCATTTCTTGTTAACTACCCCAAGAGATCTCATCAAATCTCAGATATAAACCTCAAAACAATTTGTAGATTAATTTCCTAGCATTTTTATCATCAAAACGCACATTACAAACAATAAATATGCCCAGAACTTTCAAGTTTAAACATCAAATGAACCAAAAGAAATACAAGAGTTTCTTACCTCTTGTTGGCCGAACACCTTGGAGATCCCTACTCCTTTTGCTCTTTTAATTTCTACACTCATGAGAAAGAATATCTAAGATACCATCTATTGTTATGATCATCAAGAAACAAAGATCAAAACTCGCCCTTGATTCCAAAATGTCTAGGTCGAAACCTTGGTGGTTCTTTCCCTCTTCTTGCTTGAACTATTTCTACAGCAAACATGGACATCTAAGATCACCATCATAATCTGAAATCATCAAAGAGTGGCAAGAAATTGGATCAAACACTTACCCTTGTGGTTATCTCTTCTTCTTTCTTTTCCTCACATCCTTTCTCTCAAATTCTTCTTTCTTTCTTTCCTTAGTGGATTTTGAAAAGGGCTAATCCAAAATGAGTAAATAACTTCCTCCCATCAGTCACTAAACTTAAGTAACCACCCACCATTTCAAACTCTATTTTCCTAGAGGCCAAAATGCATGAGTAGCACTTAGTACATGTGCTAAAATAACACCTCCATCACCACTTACTTTTCATTTATTTTTCTAAAAATAAATGATATCAAGTCTTCCTTATAATAAGCTTCCAACTATAGTTTAAATTCTTATTTCTCACAAAATATTTCAGCACACATGCTAGAACTCATAGTCTCAACTCTTTGTATGATTTTAATGTGTATCTCTAACACATACAATCATAGTCCAAATTATTTATATGGTTTTAAATGTGTATCTCTAACACAATAAATCATAGTCCAAAATATTTATATGATTTTGCTTGTGTATCTCTAACACATAAAATCATGAACCAAAGCCTTCAAAAAATAATTCTAAGATAGCCAATACTTTTCTATAATTATTCTAAGACCCTTGGTGAGTTTATACCACTCAAACTATATAGTAAAATAAATATTTCCCACTACATATTTCTTTTACACTAAAAATTTCAAACTTTATTCTAAGCGATCCACTCACACTTTTTTATAATTAAAATAATATTCACAAATATTATTTTAAATTTCTAAATACTAAAACACATATTTAATTTCATTCCATGAAATTAAATAAAAAAAATTAATTCAGGTTATTATACATGAGCTCACAATATCAAGATATTATTTTATAAGAAAGGTGTAATGCACTCCCAATGGCGAGTAAACAACACATATATTGCGATGAATCTTAAATAACTCTTCAATTGAGATTAACGTACAAGATCACTTGAATACTAAAGAAGAACTAATATAAACGTTTCAGTTAAGATGTAATTGTTGTGTTTATTGCATTTATGATTTCAATAACCATTGTAACAGTTAATTAATGATCAAACACTCCTGTAACGATCACCTATTTATCTATAAATAGGTGTATTGGCGTCTTTTTCTCAATGACATATTATATTAAGATTACAAAGCTAGAAACTATTTACACAAGAGGGTTTTTGCGTGGTTCATCTGTTAATGAGGCCTAGTCAATGAGTTATTGTATTGATGAAGAACTTGCAAAGCTCAAGTTCTCTTTAGGGTTGCAATTTACTAGAATTTTGGCTTGCTCAAGTTGTGATCTCTTTTACAATGAATTTCAAAACTTTTTTTATAGGTGGCTGTGGATGTTAATACGCTTTAATGAGAGTTAATTACATTACTTTTCCTAGTAACATGTTGAGAACATGTTTTACATAGAGAAAAGTAGGAAAAAAGCATTAAGTACATGAAATGTGCATAATGTCCCATGCTCAACAAGAAAAATGGTCTACTTGCATTCCTAAGTAGTCTTAACTAGTGTTGGTTGGAGGGTTACATTCGCACATAGTACGAACACATCTTGGAAACTAGCAGAAGGTGTCAGTCGATGCACCTCTACTTCACGAGTGTGATAATGTCTTTTGACAATGCAAATTACAGGTGTACGGAGCCGACAACCACTCTTCTCCTGCAACCACTAAGTTGTCAATGGTAGGTGGGCATGCTTGCTTTTTGGCCAAGTTGTGGTGCCCATGCCCTTTTTGTCTTTATTCATCTGGTCGTGACTTCTTCAACAAATCTTACAAAGGTCCTAAGTAGCTAGTTTCTTCGAGGAATTTGGGCTTTGACCACTTAGGAAAATATCTCATATGCAAGTTTTTCTTGCCTGAGGAGCTAGTCAAGCTTCCCTCTTAGTGAGTCATGAGCATCATTAGTTGTCTACTCAAAGATTTGGATAGTTGTATGATGGACCACTCGCTGAGGCCCAAATCATTCAATCTAAGCATGACATGTGTCTTAAGACGATCACGTGCCCCCAAGAATGCCTCACGAAATAGGTTTTGGAAAAATACGAGTAACAAGGTGAACCCAAAACAAACAAAATGCTAATAACAGTTTAGACTCTTAAGTGAACATAAGCACAAATTGTTAAACCACTAAAATCCATCAATCTTTTTCATTTATTTTGAGTCTTCGTTATTTCGTGATGAGTGCTCGTGGTTCTACTCAAGTGCTCAATATAATTGTGTTGTTTCCAAAATCCTCCAACAACATTTGGCGCTATAAGGAGGATATTCAAACAATTTCGATGAGATACCACCTAACAATGAAGATACTATTAACAATGGCACTGACAACTCCAACGCCAACACTAACAACAAATGGGATGTGACCAGCCTTCATGGAGTCACCCCAACCAACTTGCTGCCGAGGTTTAAAGAGGAAACCTCGACACCATAATCAGGCTAATATGTTGTTCAAGTCATGCAACTGCACGCCGAGCAGTTCACTTTACATTGCAAGAAACGTTCATTGCATTAAATTTGGCAGGTTGAAAATTTTCCTTTTTGACATGTGGTTGTTCTCAAATAAACAACAAGCAGCAACTGTGTTGACTAAATTTATTTGTATGTTTTAATATGCATTTTTATACTTAATTGTTATTATGATTGTCAACAATTGACAGATCGTAAGAAGAGAATCAGGAAGAATGAGGTTCTGACCTCCCTCAAACCTTGATTAGGTTAATCTTGTCGAACCCACAAGTGTTGAGAGGGTTGGATTTCGTCATACCTTACTTATTCAAAACTATTATTTGTTGCCTTTAGGCTATTGATGTGGATCAATCAGGATAAGTCTTTCTATCTCTAACCAACTTATGAAAATCTATAAATAGTGCCCAATGGGACAAGAATTGGAACCTTGGATTGTTTTCACACAAATTATACTTTCTTGTTATTAATCTTTAAAAGAATCCTTGCTGACTTAAGCTGTAACGACCCAAAATTACTAATAAGGCTTAAGGGCCTTGATTAGTGTGTCGGGAAGGCATAATTGGTATTTATGTGATTAAATGAATAAATGCATTATGTGGCATGCATGATTATATGAATAAATGGATATGTGAGATGCATGTTTATGAGAATTAATATGCATGTGGGCACTGTTTAGTTTATAAGGGCATAATCGTAATTTTAGCCCATTGAGGGCATAAAATATTATTATGTGCGATAAATTGTTGAGACCATATTATTATGTGGATATATCTGCAGCATGTGGCTCGAGACGGTCCTAGTGAGCAGATTGACGAAATAGTCACGATGGGGATTTATACCCAGCTCGGCGAAGCTTGGGGGTATTTTCGAGAATTGGGAAAATATATCGAGGATTATTAGACATTGGGTAAATAATTGGTAATTAATTGGATGACGGGATTAATTGATAGTTAATAGGAACATTTGAGGAATTAGTGGGAATTGGGAATGAAATGACACTTTTACCCTTAGTGGTTGTTAAGGAAATAAATTAGGCTTGGGGGCATTTTGGTCATTTGACCTTAGGATATACATGAACCAAATAGATGGTTGTAGAAGGGTAGAAGCTAAAGCAAAAGTAGAGGCTCTTTTCTCCATCATTCGGTTTGTACTTTTCTCTCTTTGGGTGATTGAAGTCTTGAGCTGAAGAAGGAAGTGGAAGCTTGGAGAAGTCAAGGTTAAGGCTTGTTCTTGGCTGGGAGTTTGAGCTGGGAAAAAAATAGAGGAGACTTCAGGGAACTAAGGTGAAGTGGTGCAAGGATTTTGCTAGGAAATTGGGCTTCAATTTGGGGTAAGTTCTTCTCCCCGTTCTTGTTAGAGGATTCTGATTGTTGGGTAGAGTTTTGTTGTTGAATTGGATATTAACTTGGGTATTATAGTGTCATTTCTATGATTGAATTGAATGGGGATTCCTAATGATTTGGGGTATTGACTCTGGTTTAATTATTTAGAAGGTTGATGATTACAGTATGTGGCTAATTCTTAATTCATAGCAAGCTTGGAGTTGAATTAAGGAAGTTTGTTGGGTGAAATTCTAAGAATTTTTCTGGTTTTTAGTTAGGGTTCTTGAGCTTCAAAGCTCAGTTTTGATTTCTATGTTTTGGTGAGATTGTTAGCAAAGTTTTGATGTTATTAGGTTGTATTTGGTGAGCTACAGTAGTTTATGGGCTCAATTTTGAGTTTGGATGATGATTGGAGTGAGTTCTTGGAGTTTTGGCTCGGGGAGGTTCGAAGAAAGAAAACCCAGAAATTTGCATTTCTGGTACTAGCGCTACAACGCTAGGCTGTGTTTTCTGGGCGTTTCTGGGTTTCTTTCAATAGTGTTGTAGCGCCCATCTTGTAGCACTGTAGTGCTCCTCAGCCTCCTGAAATTGGTTCTTGGGTTTTTTCTTAGGGTTTTCGCGTGGGGGCTCGGGGGATGGGTTCACCACCTCGTTTGGTGGAACTTGGGGTCCCGAGAGCGTGAGTTTGGTCCCGGGATTGTCCTTTGGAATTAAAACTCATTTAAGTATCATTTATGGATTGTGACTAGGTGTATTCCATGGCTCGGAGTGGGATCGTGCTCAAGGATCGTTCGTAGTAACTAAAGCACTCAAAATTAAAGGTAAGAAACTGCACCCGGTTATGTGGTTATGTTGGGACTAAGAGTTCCCTATACTTGTATGCAATGTCATATGATGGTATTATGCCATGTGGACATGAGATAAATGGCCTAAGAATGATGGAATTAATATTGGCGCACAAGGATGTGGCTCGGCCACTGGTAGCTGAGGTTAATTAAATAATCACTAAGCTTGGCCTAAACAAGCCAGAGTCAATGGGTTGAACACTGGGCTCGGCCTAAGTGAGCCGAAGACAGTGGGTTAAACAGAGGGTGCGACCTATGGGCATCAACCCTAGCTATTTTATGGTATGTCTATTGTTGTTAATTTGATGAATATGATATGCTAAATACATGGATAATAGATTATTGATTTGTCCATTGTGATCACTGGTTATATGAATGCAATGGACTGTTGAATATCTGGTTATGCTTTATGAATTATTTGGTTATTGATATTGATCATGTTGTGATGTAATGGTTTTCTTGCTGGGCCTTGGCTCATGGGTGCTACGTGGTGCAGGTAAAGGCAAGGGTAAGATGGTTCAACCATGGGTTGGAGAGCTCGTGGTATACATTGTCAGTTGCTCGACCGCCATGATTGAGGGATTGTACAGGGACAGAAACCTAAAATGTGTATTTTGCCATTAGAGTGGCCTTGTTTATTTATACCTTTTGGAAATTTTGTAAATGTGTCCTGTAAACCCTGTTTTGGGATCCCATGTACTAAACTTTCATTTTAATGAAAACGATATGTTTATAACCAAAATCTTTTAATCCTAACCTGTTCAAGACTATAGATTCACATTTTTATTTATATGACTTGATTAGCAAGTCTTGCAAAATTTTAAACCAACAGTGTAACGGCCTTGGTTACCCAGGACGTTACATAAACATCGAAGTGTGTTCTTACAAGTACCCCGGTAGTTTATCTCAATATCATAAAACTTCATAATTCAATCCATGAAGTCATTCCATCAATTTAATTTTAGTATTTTCATTCCATATTCAACCCTTAACCTAAATATGGAAAGAAATTACTTGGAAACTTTTTTTATCGAACACATAGACATCCCACCTATCTTTCTCTTCTTTATGTGAGCATATATTGTAACACTCTACTAAACCAGAGTCGTTACCTCGGTGTTTAAAATTTTGCTTAACTCGTTAAGCGATTTGTTTAGACTCAAAAGTGTAATTCAAATAAGATAAATGTCCAAGTAATGAAAATTTTGGATAAAAAGGTGTAACTTTCCATTATGACTGTAAAATATTTTACATGGGATCCAAAAATCATATCTAAAAACACAATTACAAATTTCAAATTTTACTAGTCGACCTAAGGGACAAAATTCATATTTTACACTGAGTCGCTCCATATATATCCACCGTGATGGACAAGCAGGCCAAACATGTATGCATCGCTCGAACGCTCTCCAACTCATGGCTGGTCAGGTATCACTTTGCTCTTACCTGCACCACAGAGCACCTGTGAGACAAGGCCCAGCAGGAAAACTCAACAAGGTATAACAAATAGCATAATATGCATGTATAACACTGTTCATGACCAATGGACTATATCCACATATATATCAATCTTAACAATAATCAACAAACAAAAAACATGATCATTTTACCCTATGAACAGTTATGAAAATTGAACCAAAACCAACAAAATTCCTCAAGAACTTAGGAAGAACAAGCTGAAATATAAAGAGAAACCCTTATCTCTTTTCAAATCCAAAATTCCCAAACTTAAGTGGTGATTAGCCAGCCTCTAGTTCCTCGTTGATGCTCATATTCTCCTCTAAAATGCTTAAATAGATTCAAAAATCCAACACCAAGCTTTTGTCTTAAGTTTGTGCTCTTGGACTCTTAAGATATACTATGAAGGAGATGACTAGAATAGTCTAGTACGCACAATGAAACTTCAGCATTAGTTTTCCCAAACCTAAGGTCAAATGACCACTTTACCCTTCCCACAAACTTAGCTCCTTTAATAACCTCAAGGGCAGCCTAGTAATTCTGTTTCCATTTGCAAAAATACCACGAGTCCTCACTACTTCAATAATAACCACCAAACATAAAAGTTTCCAATAAATACAACAAATTCAACCAATTACCCCATCAAGCATACTTATTCCACCAATAAGTCTCATCTTACCAATTATCCCATGATATAAAAATTCCTAAAATACCCCTAAGCCCAACCCGACCCAGATACTTTCCCTTCGTTTTCACTTTTCTACTAAAACCATTCGAAAGGATCCACTCCTGTCGAATATCACATAAATATTCACATAATAATGTGGTCTCGATGCATATGCACATATAGTCACAAATATACTATCAACGGGTAAAAATTATGAAAATTCCCATTTTTAACAAAAGTGGATCTTTAAACAAATTTAATGCACATTTTAATGCATACCCAATTATATTATAATATAATCCACAAAATTCACCCCACGTGCCCTCCCAGCACGCTAATCAAAGTACTTAAATTTCATTAGGAGTTTTGAGACGTTACTACTATCCCCTTTTAATAGAAATTTCGTCCTCGAAATTTACTTGAATAGTCTAGGATACCATCGCCGTAAATCCGACTCAAATCCCAAGTCAATTCTTTTTCTATGTCGTGTCTCCAAGATACTTTCATTATCGTAATAGTCTTGTTCCATAAGACTTTATCTTTCTATTCAAAATCTCAAAAAGTCCAACCACTTATGGCTTTATTTCTTATTCTTTTCCAATCACTTTATCCCTTTCATTAATAGAACTTGGAAAATACATAATTTCCAACCTTGAACTCTATGTTCGTACACTTAGATCTGTGTAGCTTTTTTATCCATTCTATGAAGGGAACACTCACGTGCTAATTTTCACTCACCCATTTCCTATCCAATGAATGGGCATTCTATACTTTTACTGAATAACACTCCTCACGGAACAACTCCGATCGTCGTTCAACAACTGATAATTGTAGGAAAACTCCATCAAGGAATTACATTCACTTCAAAATCCCCCAAAATCTGACACACATACTCAAACCATATCTTCTAATATATGAATCCCTCTCTTAGGTTGCTCGCCATTCTGAGGACGATATATCATACAAAATTCCAACCTTGTACCCATTGCCTTTTGTAGGCCCTCTCGAAACTTTGAAGTAAAAAGATATCATCTCAACTTGACACTATAGAATTTTGTGTCCAATGGAGACATACCATCTTCTCCTCATATATTTTAACATGCTAATCAACTTTATACTTCATTCACACACGAAGAAGGTGCACTAACTTGGCATATCGATCCACGATCACCCACACCGAGCCATACTATCTCACTGACCTAGATGATTCATCCACCAGAATCCATGGTTATATCCTTCCATTTCTATATCCCTAAATGCCCAAAGGTCGAGGTAACCCCGCTGATCTGTAGTATATATCTTTTACTTGATAATAACTTAGGCACATAGCCACATATTCAACCACCTCTTTCTTCATCCCTGATAATCAATATCACGATTTCAATTTCTAGTGTATCCTCGTAGTACATGGATGTAACTAGTATGGGGAGGTATGAAACTCATCCTGAATTCCCTTCTTAATACCCTCATCCATCGAAACATATATATGATCCTTATCTCTGCATATCCCTATCTGTCATAACAAAATTCTCAGCCACTTCAACTAATACCTCTTATTTATGTTACACCAACCATATATCATTCCCTTACATTTCCTTAACTTCCCTTTTAATGGAAATAGACTGAAGGGTTCCATTGCCAACTTATCAACCACGAACTCTATACCAATCAATGGTAATTTTTTCAATTGAGTTGTTGTAATCTGTTTCAAACCATACACTCTCTCCAAATCTTTCTAGCATAAGATTCCAGCCACCACATTTATTTTCCGCTGAATGATAAAAGATCTCATGATGCTAATCCTTTCATTGATTTAACTGATAGTCCTACCTCATATCCAAATCTTTCTGGGTAACAGAATATCTCAACACTGATATAGGTGTATGTCTTACATTCCTTCTCATATCAATAATGTTACAATACCTTAAGTGCAATTACCACTGCTACCAACTAGTGGTCATGTACAAAATGCCTCTTCTCACACTCTTTCGGCTATCTCTAAGTATCAACTATGTATGCCCCAATTTATATAGGGTGCATCCAATCTTTTTTCGCAACGCTTCACAATATACAATGATTTACTCATTCTCAGACATCAATTAAGCACTGACACAACAACCAGTTTCTATTTTAACCTTTAAAGTTCTTTTCACATCTATCGGGTCACATCCACTCCAAGTTCTCACATATTTGCTCCATCAATGATATTACAATTACCAAAGATCCTTTCTCAAAAACATTGATAATGTCTTGCCATCTCAAGGAAACTTCCAACTTTAAAGCATCCCTTGGCCTTGGCCAAATCTTTTCCTACACGTATCTTAACTAATTTAATCTTGTTCAACCGTAAACCCATTCTCTTTCTCACAACATAACTCAAAAGTATTACTTAAAGAAGTCAGAATCCACACTGCTTGAACTTAACTTGCAATTTGTATCCCCTTACCAACTGGAGATGTTCTTCTTATTTTCCTCTAACTTACACCGAAAGTGATCTCTGACATCTCTTCTTCTTTAATTCTTAGTTGATGTTACAAAAATTATAATTCAATCTTTATGAACACTTTCTCTCTTTATAACCAATCAAACGAGTGATCAGTCTCTGGTAGTGTATAATTATATTCTAATAATCACCATATTTAATTCTCAGTAGCCATTACCCATCTACCCATCTACAACAGTTGTTTCTTCTTCTTCTCCTTCCCAAAAAGTAGCAGTGTATCCCCACAATAACAACTCAGTCTAATAAACCCCAAATCCAGTAGTTCTTGCAACTGAACCTTTATTTCTCTTAACTCCATCATTATCATTCAGTAAGGTTCCTTGGATATCAACTCTATTCCAAGCACCAACTCTATCACAAACTCGGCCTCCCAATGCAATAATAAATCAAATAAACCTTACGGAAACACATTAAAAATTCTCAAACCAATCGGATCTCCTCCAATTCAACGGTTCCAGTAATAAGTTTCAAATCTTCACACTGGGGTCGTTGGAATACAAAGTTCATTCATAACACCTATAACCACTAAGAAATCTTCTTCCATAAATTCTAAAATTACTATCTTTCCTTGTTACAATCTGTAGCTACCTCTACTTGGCTAACCATCATATAATTCATGCTATACCAAAATCCTCATTCTTTAACTCAATCAAATTCACAAGTACTTCCTTACTATCCAATTCCACTGGTCATGAATTAATCCATCTCCTGGAGATCACTAACTAATAGTAATTAACAGGGTTCCAATTTCCACACCATGCCCATCACAAGGTCTTCAAAGTTTGTTTCACACTACACTTGATACAAATAGACATATGGCACTAGATCGTCACCCATGTTGTGTCCTTTTAAAATAAGTTCTCCACTTTCTTTTTCACCCTGACGCTTGCCTCGAGTACCCCAAATTCGTTAATCTAATCTAGCAGTACCAGGAATATCTACATAATTTCCTTTGAATAAATGGGGTCCCTATCCCTACTAGATCCTGTAAATATAGGGATTGTCCTTCGTGCATCGTATCTTACACGCCCTTTCCAAATATCTTGTTCCTTGTCCTTTTAACAATAAAGGACTCCTCTCCCACCTGAGCATATGCAGTAACTCTTGATACCGAGGAGACTCTCCCATCGCTATCCATCATAATATTTAGCTTCCAAAAAATCTTTCTTTTCTTGCAACGTCAGTTCGCACGATACCATTAGTAATCCTTACCAACTTATCAAACTTCAAGGCAATTTCAGTCACAATACCAATGCTCTGAACCGTCTAGTGAGCGTATCCATATTGGCAGACCGACTGCGTCAATATAATACTTTCCATTTGATACTCAATGAAATCCTTTCCATCTCATTATAGTGATACACATAATCTGGGTTATAACCTCCCACCACATCAAAGAACCACCTTATGGCATAAACTTGGCATAGGCCACTTCATTCTCATAAAATCCAAGATGAAGCTATTCACGCTTATCTGTTGCTCAATTCTGCTCTAACTGGTTCTAAGCCTCCCTCAAAACCAAAGGGTGTCACTTCAGGAACGTTTCTCACAACGGTTCCAATCCATTTCCTTACTTTAGATTGTACCAACAAGCTTATTGGTGTAGAAATCACATGCTGAGAACATTCTCTAACATTTTTAATTCACCTTCCATCTTAGTAATTTAGCTTGCAGATCATCTAACATTTGTTCCAACTCCACAGAGAGTAATATGAGGTTCCACAATAACTTATTTTTCCTTCACACTCTTGCCCCGGAGTCTGATTGATCATTTCTGAAGTACTATTCACCGCTCCTCCACAATTGATATGGCAATGACATCCACCTCTAGATCGTTCCACAGTCAAACCAAACAAACACAATATTCACATATAATAATAATGCAAATAAGCATGTTCTTTCACATCAATATAGCAGTCAAGGGCCAAGCCCTATCAATATATCTCATGCTCCCTAATCTAGCATGTAGATAGGTGATGGACCCAAAACGGGTATGTTTTAAAAATTTATACTCGCAAGTGCACGAATCGTATATGGAATATAGTGTTTGTGTAAGCACGAGATCGAACCCAAAGGAGTTGTCTAAAATCAAAAAGAAAACTATTTTAAAACCAAAATTAATAAATTCTAACCTAGCTCCAAAGATTGATGAGTTTTAATGTTATGAACATAAAATAAAAGATTGAAAATAAAGCTATTTAAGAGAATAAAAATAAACCAATAATGATTTGAAAATAAGTGTTAAAAGAAAGATTATTAAGATAAAAGAATCTACAAAATGTAAGTTTAATAATATTTATTAGTATATTGATTCCCAAGTTTTAGTGATAGTTAAAATAAGTTAAACCATCATTTTCCACATAGATTTATAATTTTAAGCACAAATTACTTCTAAAAAGATAGGATTTTTCTTCACTTTTTAAAAAGTATCATTTCAAAGTATTTAATGTGAATCAACCTAATGAAACAACAAAAAATCAAATAACATTACTTATAAGGCAAAACATAATGTTTTTGTTCTAAGCATGGATGTGTACAATTTAATGACACATCTTACACAAAGAATATTATGTTTTTGCACTAATGAAGAATAAAGTGTAAATATGTGCTAACAATCCAAAATACATGATATTTAAGATGAAAGAAGATATTTGAAAAAGAAAAATCCATAAAATTTGTTGCACAAAATGGGAAATCAACATACAAAATAAATACTATCTAGTTACATATTGTTTCATCATCACCTTAATAATCTTAAAAAGATTAGAAACTCATAACTAGAATAGAAATTACAAACCAAAAAATTACAAACATAAATAGGCAAATTTGGAGGAGGAACCCCCAAAATTTTCCTCTAAAAACTCATAGAAAAATGACCAAAAAGAAGAAAAAGATGAAGAGAATAGAGAGCTCTTGAAAGTGTAGAACTTGTGTAGTGTAACCTCTTCCAAAATAAGCACCCCCAAATGGTCTTGAAAATTCCCTATTTATAGCCAAAATTAGAGTATTAAAATAATCAATTTAAATTGATTAAATTAATTAAATTAATAATAATATGGAAAATAGGGGTAAATTGTAGGGTGTAATGATGATTTTTGGGTAAAATGTGTAGAAAGCGGGGTAAAAATGTGGCATTTTTAGACAAAGGGACAAATGTGTTTTTGTTGGGCTCAAGAAAAATTGGCATGGAGGATTGGTGGCAGGCCTAGGGGCTGCTGGCCCATGGGGTGCTAGCTAGGGAGAGTTGGGTGTAGGCTTGCTGGGTTGTGGGCTTGCTGGGTTGCTGGCTGGTGAAGCAAACAGGCCATTGGTGGGAAGGCAGGCCCAGGCGTGGCTTGCTGCTAGAAGCTGAAGGGAACAGGCTGGATCCGTAGGCTGGGACGTTGATGATCAACAGGGGACTTCGGAGTGCAAGCATCATGGCTGGCTGGGAGGAGCAGCTTGCTGGGGCTTGGGCCACGCTGGGCTTGAAGAGGCAGCAGCTGAAGGAGGCCATGCGGGCCTGGTGAGCTGATGGGCCGTGGGCTTGGCTAGTGATGCCATTTCCTTTGACTTTCTCTCAAAAATGCCACTTCTTTCTTTTGATTTCCTTTAAACAAAAAAAAAATGCAAATTAATTTCTATAAAATTAAATTCAAATAAAATATTTTTAGCATACAAATATATCTCATTAATTTAAAGAAAATATTAATTTCAACTTAATTTGTTTTAACACTTAAGTTGAATAAATATGCATTTATTTTTATCACTAAACACACAACAATAATTAAAATAATTAAACTAGAACATATTTTACAACAAAATAACTATAAAAGCGCACAAAATTCTATAAAAATAAAGCAAACCTAATAAATTCAAAATAACTAAAAAACTTAACAAATTAGTTAAAAACACAAGAACTAAGCAACAATTAGCACATAATAAGTAGTAAAATAACTCCATTTTGTAGAGTTATCAATAGGGCATACAATTCAATTATGCAACAAAGCATATATTTAAAACATTAAATACCAAATCGTGAGTCAAGCTTGTCTTTAGCAGCGAGCGTACATGTTCAGTCAATGATTAGGAACCATAAACATTGGCACACTGTGATACCAAGTTATAACGCTCTACTAACAAAAAGTCGTTACCTTATGTGTTTAAAATTGTGCTTAACTCGTTTAGCGGGTTGTTTAGACTCAAAAGTGTAATTCAAATAAGATAAAGGTCCAAGTAATGAAAATTTTAGATAAAAAGGTTTAACTTTCCATTATGACTGTAAAAGAGTTTACATGGGATCCTAAAAGCTTATCGAAAAACATAATTACAAATTTCGAATTTTACAAGTATTCGACCTAAGCGAAATTTTTTAGATTTTACACTGAGTCCTTTAATATATCTCAACCGCAGTGGTCAAGCTGGCCGAACCTGTATGCGCCGCTCCAAAGCTCTCCAACTCGTGGGCGGTCAGCTATCACGTTTCCCTTACCTGCACCATAGAGCATCCGTGAGCCAAGGCCCAGCAAGAAAACTCAACAAGGCATACACAAATAACATAATATGCATGTAGAACACAGTTCATGACCAATAGACTATAACCACATATATATATCCATCTTACCAATAATCAAAAACTAAGAAACATGCTCATTTTACCCTATGAACAATTTACACGACCTATGTCGATTCAGGCACAGAACTGGGATGCCAAGCTTCTAGCCCATGCCGAGTAAGTGTGTACAACACCCCTATAGTGGCTCTGAGCCATTATGACCTACATTTGGTATGTATTGCTGACACAGCCCATTGCCGATCAATCACAATAGATATATAATGCAACAAATGCAGCATTTCAGATAATGAAGGGGTACATAACCCTAAGTCAACTTTCAAGTAAACAAACTCGATTATTACATTTCAACATTGGGGTCGTGCCCTGCTCTATGTGCATATGCCAGTTCTCTTACCTCAGGTCCTGAGCAAGAATCACAACGACATCAAGTGCGAACTCTTCCTCAAGCCCCATGAAAATCCTAGTCACAACATATAACGTAGGCTTAGTTCATTAACAAACCACAACCCAACACACTTTTCTATAGACCTTCCGAATCTCCAAATATTCATTACACATGCCCCAACATGTCTCAGGAACCTTAGGTCACAATTCCCGAGGTTTCCCCATCAATTTCCCATGAAAAGAGCCAAAATGATCCCTGCCAGAAAAATTTGGTCGCCCGTTTGGCCAAAATGTTCAACTCCCCACAAACGCAGGTCGGTCAACCGTTCCCTACAGGTCGATCGACTGATTCATCACAAAGATGAATTCCTGCATTTTTTCTAATTTCCAAACCCAACCAATCCGACTCCAAATCAACCCAAACATGAAAATTAAGCTCCAACACATATATATAAGCCAAAATACACCTAACAATATCAATTAAATTCCCAAAACTCAAGTCTCAAATCAAACACCATAGAATTTATGTAAAAACTCCATTTTTCTTAAAACCTCAAGAAATGAAATAAACTTCTGATTTACAGTTTAACTTTTAAATTTAACTCATTAAGAAACATGTTTCTAAACCCCATATAATCACCCAAATAAGCAAAGACCTCCAATTATGAAAATTGAACAAAAACCATCAAAATTCCTCAATAACTTACCTCTTTTAGAATTCGCAATTCCCAAACTTAAGTGGTGATTATCAAGCCTCCAGTTCCTCATTGATTCTCATATTCTCATCTAAAATCCTCAAATAGATTCAGAAATCCAACACCAAACTTTTGTCTTTAGTTTGTGCTCTTGGACTCTTAAGATGTACTATGAAGAAGATGACTAGAACAGTATGTACAAGGAAACTTCAGCATTAGTTTTCCCAAACCTAAGCTCAAATGATCACTTTACCCTTCCCACAAACTTAGCTCCTTTAATAACTTCAAGGGCAGCCTAGTAATTCCGTTTCCATTGGCAAAAATACCACTAATCCTCAGTACTTCCATAATAACCATCAAACATAAAAGTTTCCAATAAATACCACAAATTCAACCAATTAATCAATTAACCCTTCAAGCATACATATTCCACCAATAAGCCTCATCTTACCAATTATCCCATAGTATAAAAATTCCCAAAATGCCCCTAGGCCCAACCTAGCCCGGATACTTTCCCGTCGTCGTGACTTTTCCGCTAAAACCAGTTGAAAGGATCCACTCCTATCAAATATCACATAAATATCCACATAATAATGTGGTCTCGATGCATATACACGTATAGTTGCAAATATACCCTCAACATGACAAAATTATGAAAATACCCCTTTTTAAGAAAAGCAGGTCCTTAAACACATTTAATACACATAATAATGCATACCCAATTATATTATAATATAATCCACAAAATTCACCAAATGTGTCCTCGCGGCACGCTAATCAAAGTACTTAAATCTCATTAGGAGTTTTGGGACGTTACATATATAATTTGGAAGATAACTAGTTAGGAAGCACATGCTACAAGAGGTAATGATCCTTGTCTTTATCTCTAGGTTTGGGATCCATGTACATGAAAATATCCTACTCTAATCATAATTTCTAGAGTGTGATCTATCTCATATTTTTATATAAATATTATTTTAAAGTGTGTTACTGTATACTTACTTTCGTTGTTATATTATTTTATATAATATAATGTTAGATTGAATAATGTGACAAATGTGATTTTTCTAACTTTGTAACATAATATTGAGAGTTAAAAAATTGGACATATGTGTGAGTCCAAGTGTAACATATCCTAGAGTTACAAAATCCGTTACAAATTTGTAACTTTCAAAATCACTCAATAATGTGTAGATTGAGGGTTTCACATTTTGAGATTGAATTTCATAAGTCATAATGTGATATGGTTGTTGAATATATGTTTTTAACTCCCCTTAGGTGTATGGGTGTTACAAAATCATGTGGAAAGGTTTTGGGACATTTTGAGAAAAGGTGCAAAATTGGGAGGTTACAACAACGTCCAGGCCGCGACCAAGAGCATCGCAGGTTGCAGCCTAAGGTGTTGGCAGCCAAATTCCATTTTGATCTTTCATCAATTTGAACATTTTCAACAACCCAAGTAACTCCAAAATTTTCATTTTAATTCCATAAACATCTAATTAAACATTTTTAATAGCCAATGAGGTTGGTGGAATTTGAAATTCAAAGAGTGTCTCAAACCTCTATAAATAAGAGTCTAATGCTCATTTGTAATAAATCTCGATAAGAACGAGTATTGTCCCACGAAGACTGATTTATCAATTACCAAATAATTAATTTCTAGTTTCTATTTGGCTAATGAAAACTGGATTTGTGAAATTTGAAAACAAGATAACAGAAATAAATGAAAATTGCAAAAATCAAATAACAACAAGAACACAAGGATTAAATTCACTATGAAACAATTAGGAATCCTAATCTTTACTATCCACTCTATTATTCTTTAATGAAATTACTACTAAAACTCTTCTCACTGAATTGATAGGCATGAAAATGTGTTAACTAATCGAGTTAAGAAATAGAAAACTCGACCTAATATTAATTCCCTATATTTCTATGGTCAATTCAAACAATAAGAAGTAATGAATACAGCCCTAAATCATATAAACCAATTTGATACTCTCGTTCTAAATTTAAATCTATGTCTATTCAATTTTAGCATATTTAAATCTCACTTTTCAGATTTTGATTCAAATTCATAAATCTTATGTAAAACGTGCGCAGTCATTCACATACACAATAAACATGAACTGAATAGATTTCAGATGAAGAAGAAATAAATAAATGCATTAAATCATAATAGAGTTTCAAGAGAGTCAATTAGAAAACCTAAACAGAAATTTAGCTCATAAATATCATTCTAAACATGAATATCAATGGAAAATAACATAGAATTCTGAAGTAAAAGAAAAATAATTGTTGAAAATAAGTGCACGTGCTCCACAATGCATTCCTTGCTTTCCAAAATCGTTCTCCAAAAAGTATCTCTCTTTTCTTTCAAAGTTAAGTTATAAACCTAATTTTTCTTTCTGAAGTAACGCAGGTCGCGACCCAGCTATTCAAGCACCGCGACCCGTGTCCCGAAAACTGGCTTTTTCATTCAGGAGAGTCACGGCCCAACTTTCCATCTACCACGGCCTGTGCATTTCTTCTGTCCTTGAGAATCCTTCAGCGATGTGGCCCCTCCTTCCAGCGTCGCGACCCTTGCAGAACTTTGAAAACATGCATTCTGTAAAGGACCTGGTCGTGGCGCTACCAAGTCGTGTCGCGACTCTTAATAATTTCTTTAAATTACACACTTTTTGTCCCGATAATTCACCGAGGCTATAAAATATCTTAAGGACTCATCTTTTCACATAAACAACATCAAAACGCTGATTATTTCATCATTTTTCTGCTAATTTTCTTCTTTTGCTCTTTTCCTTTATTTATTGACTAAAACCTGAAAAACAACAAAGACAAATGTAATACTACACTAAATAATAGAAGAGCTTAAATAAAAACTATCTAAAATACAACCTAAACACTAAAAGTCTTGATAATTCCATAGTCATTTCTATTTGAGAGTTCCCTTAGTGCTTAGAGAAAATGGGGAAATAAGCTTTTGTGCAAAGGTCTTAAACTTTGTTCAAGTTGGTGATCCCCACTACTCTACACTTTGGTTGTGTGGGTGTGAGAGTTTATTCTATTGTTCTTTCTCATATTTTGTTCTTCTATTTCTATTGTTTGTACTTCTTACTTCTTCTTTATATATTTATTTGTATTATTATGCTTTGAGCTGTATTTTCTATTTATCTTTTTTGTTTTACATCTTTCTATTTTATTTGTATCTATTACAATTAAGTTTTAACATTTCTTTAATCAATCACATTGTCTATTGTATGTTTACATGGAGTTTTTTTTTGGTTTTACCATTTCCATTGAAGCAAAATATTTTCTCTAACATTCAAAAGCTTATCCTATTTGTTTGTTTCATTGGAAGGAGAGACCATCAAGATTATGAACCAAGACCTAGTGAGGTTGGATAGGTTTGATGGATCCAATTTCATTAGGTGGCAAGACAAGGTGAAATTTCTCTTGACCACACTCAAGATTGCCTACATCCTTGAGTCCACCTTAGCACCTATCCAGGAGCCAACCGATAAGGACACAATCGAGGAGAAGAATGCTAGAACCAAAAGGGAGGAGGATTCTCCTATGTAGGGGTCATGTCTTCAAATGCACTACCTGATAGGCTTTATGATCTCTATACTGAAATCAAGTAGGCTAAGGAGATATGGGATGCCCTTGAGACTATGTTCAAGGCGGAAGAGGAAGGTACCAAAAAGTTCTTGATTTAAATTTTTTTGGTGATAAATCAATTCTTCCTCAAATTCATGAGCTTCAAATAATTGTTAACAAATTGAAAGTGCTAAAGATTGAGCTTCCAGATGCCTTTTAAGTTGGTGCAATAGTGGCAAAATTACCACCAACTTGGAGGAGCTATAGAAAAAGAATCCTTAAAAAAAATGAGAACTATTCTTTGGAGGAAATCCAAAAGCATATTCAAATTGAGGAGGAATCGATGTGAAGAGATAAACTTGTGGAGGGGTCTAACGGAGAGACTTCCAAAGAAAATGCGGTGTCACAACGAAAGCAACCCAAAAATAAAGGGAACTCAAAAAAAGGAATGGTAAATCCTTTGGGTCCAAAATACAACTCAAACAAGTTTAAGGGCGAGAAAGGTCCTTGCTTTATGTGTGGGATAAATGGTCACTATACTAGAGAGTGTAGGCATAAAAAAGACCAACAAGGACCTAAGGTGCAGTGTCCCAAATTCGCTAATAAGGCTTAGGGCCTTGATTAGCGTGCCTGGAGGGCAATAAGTGATTTATTATTATTATATGTGAATTTGATGAGTATGTGACTAGAAAATGCATGTTTAGGTGAACTAAATATGGATGTAGGCCTCATTTGGTTATTAGGGGCATGTTTGTAATCTTAGCCCGTTGAGGGCATAAATGCAATATTTGTGTGTATTGTGAGTGTAAGCACGTGTGAGTGGTGATATATTTTTGATGCACGATCTGAGACAGTCCTAGGGAGCGGTTTAGCTAGAAAGTCACAACAGGGTCAAATACCCCGCTTGGGAGGAGCCTAGGGTTAGTTTAGGAACGTAAAGTTCGGGATTTATGGAGTAACGAGTAGTAGTTTGGTAATGATTTGTACATGTCGGGAATAATGGGGATTTATAAGACTACTCGGGGACTTAACGCAGTATGGAAAATGACTGAAATGCCCTTGGGTTACTTAAGGATTAAGGATAAGTTAAAGTGCTATTTTGGACATTTTGGCTAAAGGATAGGCTTATGTTTAGGTAGCTGTGTTTCTAGGAGGGGTTAGAACAAATCAGAAGGAACCCTCCTTGTCTTTCATGTGTAACTCTCTCTCTCTCTCAATATCTAATATTTTATGTAGAGCATGATGAATGAGTTAACATATGCATGATGCCAGGGCATGGCCCCTTGAGTGTTGTATGCTATTTGCATGTTATGTGGGCTGCTGTTTATGGTTGGCTGATGTGAATTGGGAGGTGATTTTGGATGTTGTTATCATGCCTGATGAGCAGCGTCGTTAATTGCATGCATATTGTTGAGATGCCTCGACAATCATCTAGACTCCACGATAGTAGGGCTGAGGATGACAATCAGGGTCAGGACCCTCCACCTGCCCCACAGAATTGGCAACAGATGTTTGCTGAAATGGAAGCCAGACTGTACCGAACAGAAGAAGAGCTTTGACAGCTGAGGCAACAGGCCCCTCCTCAGTTCAGCAGGCTGTGGCGCCAGTGCCTGTTCAGCCTGTTATGGAGAAAAGGTGGGAACCTTTGTATGAGAAGTTAAGGAAGCAGCATCCTCCCACCTTTGAGGGTGGACCAGACCCACTGCAGGCAGAGCAGTGGATGAATATGATTTCCTCCATCTTGGATTTTATGAGGGTGGTAGGGAATGAGAGGGTAGCTTATGTCAGCTACATGTTCAGAGAGGATGCCCGCATCTAGTGGGATGTAGTGACTCAAAGAAGAAATGTTGCAACTATGACTTGGGAAGAGTTCAGAAAAAATTTCAATGAGAAATACTACAGTGTTGCAGTTCGAGCTGCGAAGGTTGATGAGTTTATCAACCTAACTCAGAACTGGTTGAAAGTTACTAAGTATGCCTTCAGATTTGACCAGTTGGCGAAGTTCACGCCTGACTTAGTGCCGACTGATGCGGCAAGAAGGGATAGGTTTGTACGAGGGTTGAATGTTATGATCGCCCGTGATGTAAAGATTACTTTGGATCCAGAGACTACTACATATGCTCAGGTAGTGGACAAGGCCCTTACAGCTGAGGAGACCAAGGATCAGATATGGAGAAAGAGTGTTGTTAGGCACGATGCCAGGAGGACGATGCCTCCTTTTATTGGATCCAGTCGGGGTGGTGGCTCCAGTGAGCAGAAGAGAAAGGCCCCAGATTCTTTTGTTCCTCCTAGCTTGGATAAGAAGGCACGAGGTGCTTTTGGCGGCCGTCAGGGCGGAGGTGACAATGGGAGGAGTTTTCCAGTTTGTCCTCGGTGTAGACGATTGACATTAGGGAGAGTGCAAGATCAAGGCATGCTTTATTTGTGGGAGTGTCAATCATATGAAGAAGGACTGCCCATAAGCCAGGAAAGAGGAGCCGAAGCAGGGCGATAGTCTCAGACTGAGGCAGATCCTAGCTCCTCGGTTGTGACAGGTCAGATTTCTAGTGTTGGCTCTTCTTATACTGCATTGATTGATTCAGGAGCTACTCATTCATTTGTGTATACTAGAGTGATAGATCAGCTGTGTAGACTTAGTGTTCTGTATGCTAGGGGTTTTCAGACTTTATTGCCAACTGGGGAACTGGTAGTCTCTAGAAGATGGATTAGAACATTGCCAGTAGAGATAGACAGTAAGGAGTTGTCTGTTGATCTAATTGAGCTAGTTATGGATTACTTTGATATGATTCTAGGTATTGATTGATTATCGATGTATGGGGCGACGATTGACTGCAAGCACAACAGGATGGTGACTTTTGAACCGGAAGGGGAGGTGCCCTTTGTATTTGTAGGGATAGTTAGTGGACTGCGAGTACCTATGATTTCAGTACTGAAGGCAAGAGACCTGATGCAGGAAGGTTGCATAGGACTCCTAGCGAACATTGTGGATACCTCTAGGGTTGTGTCGGTTGGACCGAGCGAGACCAAGTTGGTATGTGAGTTTCCATATTTATTTCCAACAGACCTGCCAGGGTTGCCGCTGCAGTAGGAGATTGAGTTTGTTATAGAGTTGGCACCAGGAGCGGAGCCAGTATCTAGGTCACCTTACAGAATGGCTCCGGCAGAGTTGAAGGAGTTAAAGATTCAGTTGCAGGAGTTACTGGATTTGGGATTCATCATACCAAGTTACTCACCATGGGGTGCTCCAGTGTTGTTTGTCAAGAAGAAGGATGGATCTCTTAGGATGTGTATTGACTACAGGGAGCTGAACAAGTTGACCATTAAGAACAAGTACCCACTGCCTAGTATTGATGATTTATTTGACCAATTACAAGGAAAGACAATGTTTTCCAAGATTGATCTCCGTTCAGGTTACTATCAGTTAAGGATCAAAGAAGTGGACATACCAAAGACCGATTTTCGCACAAGATATGGACATTATGAATTCCTGGTTATGTCCTTTGGATTAACCAATGCCCCAGCAGCTTTTATGGACAAGATGAAAAGGGTTTTCAAGGATTACTTGGACAAGTTTGTAAGTGTGTTTATTGATGACATTCTGGTGTACTCTCAGTCAGAGACAGAGCATGAGCAGCATCTACGTTTGGTATTGCGGCGGTTGAGAGAGCATAGGTTATATGCTAAGTTCAGCAAGTGTGAGTTTTGGCTACCGCAAGTTACGTTCATGGGCCATGTTTTCAGTAAGGATGGGATTCTATTTGACCCAAGTAAGATTGAGGCAGTGAGAGATTGGCCTAGACTGAGTAGTGTTTTTGAAGTTAGGAGTTTTCTGGGATTGACAGCATATTATTGGCAGTTTGTTGAGGGGTTCTCCAGGATAGCTACGCCGTTGACTGAATTGAGAAGGAAGAAGACTAAGTATGTTTGGACAGACTGGTGTGAGAACAGTTTCAAGGAACAGAAGTAGCGACTGATCACCGCGCCAGTGTTGAGTCTGCCAACAGACAATAAAAAGTTTTTGGTTTACTGTGACGCTTCCAGACAAGGTTTAGGGTGTGTGCTAATGCAAGCCGGAAAGGTGATAGCCTATGTATCAAGACAGTTAAAGGAGTATGAGCATAGATATCCCACGCATGATCTGGAGTTGGCAGCGATTGTATTTGCACTTAAGGTTTGGAGACACTATCTGTATGGTGAGAAGTGTGAGATATACACCGACCATAAGAGCTTGAAATACTTCTTTACTCAGAAGGATCTGAATATGCGCCAGAGACGGTGGCTGGAATTCGTAAAGGATTATGATTGTGATATCCTATACCATCCTGGGAAGGCTAATGTAGTGGCTGATGCATTGAGTCGGAATGGCCCAGGACAGTTGTTCAATTCGAGACAGATATCTGATAAATTAGTTGAGGAGATGAGTAGAACGGGTATAGAGTTGGTGGTTGGTCAACTAGCCAACATCACTCTTCAATCTACACTCCATGAGAGGATCAAGGAGGCACAGGGGAAAGATTCCTAGTTGAGAGGGCACAAAGAGAGTGTCTTAGTCGGAGCGGCTAAGGACTTTTCTATCTCGGACATGGGATTACTGGAACACAAGGGTCGGATCTATGTTCCGATGGATTCTGATATCTGGCAAGAGATCTTGGATGAATCTCATACCACTCCCTATTCTTTACATCCATGTACGATGAAGATGTACCAAGATTTGAGAGCTTTGTATTGGTGGTCGGGAATGAAGAGGGACATGGTGGATTATGTGGCCGAGTGCTTAACTTGTCAGCAGGTAAAGGCTGAACATCAGAGGCCAGCAGGGTTATTGTAGCCTCTAGGGATTCCAGAGTGGAAGTGGGAGGATATCACCATGGACTTCATGGTTGGTTTGCCGAAGACCGTGGGACAGCATGATTCGGTGTGGGTGATTGTGGATAGGTATACCAAATCTGCCCACTTTTTACCTGTTAGGACGACTTATACTGTGGACTAGTATGCTGAGTTGTATGTGAAGGAAATTGTTCGACTTCATGGGGCTCCGAGGTCGATAGTATCCGACAAGGACCCCACCTTCACCTCCAAGTTTTGGTAGAGTCTACAAAAGGCTATGGGCACGCTGTTGCGATTTAGTACCGCTTATCACCCTTAGACGGATGGAGAGTCTGAGAGGATGATTCAAATACTGGAAGATATGCTACGAGCCTGTGTGCTAGATTTTGGGGGATCTTGGAGTAAGTATCTCCCTTTGATTGAGTTCTCATACAATAACAGTTAATAGGCGACTATCGGAGTGGCTCCGTATGAGATGCTATATGGGAGGAAGTGCAGATTACCTATCCATTGGGATGAGATGGGTGAGAGGAGATACTTGGGTCATGAGATGGTTCAGAGGACCAATGAGGCGATTGAAAAGATTAGAGCTCGAATGCTCGCCTCCCAGAGTCGCCAGAAGAGTTACTCAGACTTGAAACACAGAAGCGTGGAGTTTCAGGTCGGTGACCATATGTTCCTTAGGGTTTCACCTTTGAGAGGAGAGAAACGATTTGGTGTTCGGGGTAAGCTGAGCCCTAGGTTTGTTGGCCCCTTTGAGATTCTAGAACGGGTTGAAGAGGTAGCTTACAGACTGGCGATGCTTATAGACTTGTGATGCTTCCACCCTTGTCAAGGGTTCATGATGTTTTTCATGTGTCCATGCTCTGGAAGGATGTATCAGATTCGACGCATGTACTGCATTATGAGAATTTAGAACTAGACCAAGATTTGTCTTATGAGGAGAAGCCAGTTCAGATTCTCAACCGGAAGGATATAGTCTTGCGGAGCAAGACCATCGCCTTAGTGAAAGTGCAGTGGAGGAACAACAAAATTGAGGAGGCGACGTAGGAACTTGAATCAGATATGCGGGAACGGTATCCCAAGTTGTTCAAGTAATTTCGAGGATGAAATTTCTGTAAGGAGGGGATAGTTGTAGCGTCCCAAATTTGCTAATAAGGCTTAGGGCCTTGATTAGCATGCCTGGAGGGCAATAAGTGATTTGTTATTATTATATGTGAATTTGATGAGTATGTGACTAGAAAATGCATGTTTAGGTGAATTAAATATGCATGTGGGCCCCATTTGGTTATTAGGGGCATGTTTTTAATCTAAGCCCAATGAGGGCATAAATGCAATATTTGTGTGTATTGTGAGTGTTACCACGTGTGAGTTGTGATATATTTGTGATGCACAATCTGAGACAATCCTAGGGAGCGATTTAGCTAGAAAGTCACAACAGGGTCAAATACTCGGCTCGGGAGGAGCCTAGGGGTATTTTGGGAACGTAAAATGTGTTCGGGATTTATGGAGTAACGGGTAGTAGTTTTGTAATGATTTGGACATTTCAAGAATAATGGGGATTTATAAGACTACTCAGGGACTTAACGGGGTATGGAAAATGACTGAAATGCCCTTGGGTTACTTAAGGATTAAGGATAAGTTAAAGGGCTATTTTGGACATTTTGGCTCAAGGATAGGCTTATGTTTAGGTAGCTGTGTTTCTAGGAGGGGTTAGAACAAATAAGAAGGAACCCTCCTTGTCTTTCACGTGTAACTCTCTCTCTTTCTCTCTCTCTCTCTTGGGTGTTTGTTGATTGTTGAGGAAACTTGAAGATATGGGCTGAGGATTTTGTTGTTTGCAAGCTTTTGGATTGAAGGATTAGAGCTAAGAGGAGATTTGAAGTTGGCCAAGTCGAAATCATCAGCAGAGGTAAGGATCTAAGCTTGAATTTTGTTTAATTTTCCTTTGTTTTGTTGGAGTTTGAGGGGTTAGAACTTAGATAATTGAACTTGGGTTGTAGTAGGACTTTGTTTGGTTTCTTTAAGTTTATGTGCTGCTATTAGTTTGGTATAAGTGGTTTGGGGTAGAATTCTTGGTTTAGGTATTAATTTGGGTTGATTTATGAGGAGTTGGCTCGTAGAATTCCATGGGATTTTCTGGGTTTTGGGTTCGCGCCGCGGCACAAGGTTTGGGCGCCGCAGCCCGAATCTGTCAGATGTGAGGCATTTTTCCTCTGTTTTGGGGCGCACCGCGGCACTTAAGGGGGGCTGGGCCGCGGCCCAAAAGTGGATTTTTGGTGAAATGAGGGTTTTTAGCTCGGGAAATTGAACGTTAAGGCTCGAGAAGGTTTCTACTACCCAGTTTGGTAGAAACCAAGGTCCATGCGGTTAGAGTTATGTCTCGAAACTATTTAATGAGTTAGAACTTGATAGTTGATTTTATTCATGCATTGTGACTAGGATTTCTCTTCAAGGCTCAGGTTAGAGGATTGTGCTCGTGATCGCGGTGCTTGGGTAACTTGGGACACAAGTAAGAAAATTGTTGTAACCGTAGAGCAGGGCGAGGCCCTATAGTTTTTGTTGCGAGGCACGGCCCTATATGATTGTGTTGCAGGGCGTAGCCCCATTGATTATGTTTATACGTGTTTAAGTACTTGTTTAATTATGCTATGTGTGCATATTTGTGAATGAACGGCAAGGGACGGGGACGGTGAAGGCCGAGAATGGCAAGGGCTGAGCACGGCCGAAGGCCTAGAACGACAAGGCTGAGTACGGCAAGGGGCCGGGAGCAGTGTTAAGCACGCGGATTGCGAGTTGCCAGGGTTAGACCCTATTGGATACCTGGGATATCCTCACGGTGTAGACCGCAAACCCAGGGCCTGGTAAAGCTTCTGGGACGGCATGGTCGTTATGTGTTTTGCCTGTGGCGGTTTTGTTATGTGTTGAATGATGGTTATGCATATGTTATTTGCTTGTGTAGAGTTTTCTTGCTGGGCTTCGACTCATGGGTGCTCTATGGTGCAGGTAAGGGCAAGGGGAAAGTCGACCAACCATGAGTACGGATAGCGTGAAGTTTCACGTACATGTGTTGGCCTGTCTGGCTGCCACGGCCAGGGGTAGTTTTGGGAGATGCTTGTACTAAACTTGATTTTGTCATTTAGTTGACTCTAATTACATTTTTGAGTTGTAAATATTTCTAAACAGTATTTTGGGATCCCAAATGTATATCACTTTATAATTTTCAATGAATGGATATATTTTCAAATTGTATGACTTTTATTACGGCTTAGCTACACTTTTAACCTAAAACCTCGATTAGCGAGTTAATTGCACGTTTTTTACTCACTTAGTAACGGCTCTAAAGAAGTAGGGCGTTACTCAAGGTAAATGCAACTGAAGAGGAAAACATTGTTGCAACCCTTTGTGATGTGAAAGGGCGGTCCAAGGCATGGTGAAAGGGCGATGGTATGACACATGCGCCACTGTCCATGTTACTTATGACAAATCATTCTTCAAAACCTTTGAAGAGTCAAAAGGTAACCATGAGATACAAATGGGAAATGAGGGC
This sequence comes from Humulus lupulus, assembly GCF_963169125.1. Lineage (NCBI taxonomy): Eukaryota > Viridiplantae > Streptophyta > Magnoliopsida > Rosales > Cannabaceae > Humulus > Humulus lupulus. The sequence continues at coordinate 121,490,884 of NC_084802.1, read as the reverse complement.
AAATCCATGGTACTTGACAAAGGTACTATTGAAGTCTTTTTCACCTCCGGCAAGAAAGTCACATTAGTGAATGTGCTTTATGTTCCCGAAATGAGTTGAAACTTGGTGAGTGGAGATTTGCTAGGGAAACCGAGAATTATAGTTGATTTCTAGTCTGGTAAAATTATATTTTCCAAATCAAATGTATTTTTTGGAAAGGGATACTCTTGTGAGGGTATGGTTAAGTTGTGCACCAATGATGTAACTTTCAATGTTATCAGTAAAGATGTTAATTCCACTTATATTGTTGAGTATGATTCTTTATTTTTATGGCATCTTAGACTATCACATATTGGTTTTTCAACTATGAAAAAAGTAGTTAAATGTGGTATGATTGCATGCAATATTAAAAACTATGGAAAATGTAAAACATGTGTTAAGACTAAAATGATAAAGAAACCATTTTCCTAGTGTAGAAAGACTATCTAATTTACTTGATTTAATCCATAGTGATTTTTGTGCATTAAATGGTGTTTTAACTAGAGGTAGTGAAATGTATTTTCTTACTTTTATAGATAATTTTAGTAGATATACCTATGTATTTCTTTTAAATCATAAAGATGAGACTTTAGATGCTTTTAAAGTTTATAAATTGGAAGTCGAAAATCAACTTAATAAAAAGATTAAGGTGCTAAGAAGTGATTGAGGAGGAGATGTTAGGATTTGTGTCCTTAAAGCGTATTTCTGTATGAACGGTTACTATTAATTAAATAAAGTTAATATTTTGCACTCATATTTGTATTTAGTTATACATGTCATTTATCATAAAGATCCAATATTATTGATATGGTCTTGAATTAAGTATATGTATAATGATATATATAGAAGAGGATTTAACTCAAGATAATAATATAAAATTTGTCTGTAATCGCTAATAAAGTTGGAGCTTTATTTAATAAATATGAGTACAGTCTATGTTCTATTTAAGACAGCGCAGTTTATCCAGACTGTCAAGTGTAGTGACACAAAGAGATATAGGTACCATATACAATATAGATTATATTGGACTAGGACACGATGAAAGAAAGAACTTCTGATAATCTCCGTTAAAATATAGAAGTTTAACATTCATCAATTGAAGGTCGTTTGAGACTTGACCTCAATCCTAAAGTGAGTAATGAACTCTTATTTGTGCTTTTATGACTTTTGACTTATCGGGTAAGGTTCAATATTCCTACAACTAAATTCCCGATATCTTGAAGTCATAGAATCGCAAGTGGTTGGGAACATACTTCACAGATGTGGAATCTGCGTCTTACTTAAATAAAATCATATTAGTTGTTCCTTTTAGTGTTGATTTGGGGCTTGAACATAGAACGCTCAATTTCAGAGAGTAGAAATTTCATTCTGTAATTAAAGTTATAGAATAATGTTCATTAGAGGATCAATCAAACTAATTGATAAAGAAATAATTAGACAGGGTAATGGACATTAAGACTTAGCTTTAATTATGAACAACTAGCAGAGGGTCATAACTCATGCAATGACTAAATCAATGGACAACTTTATAGTTATAGATTCTAATAATATAAGACTGTAGTTTTGAGAGTTCAACTATGAATTTTTATTGGAATAATTCATAGTTAATAATTTAATTGACGGAACTAAGAGTTAGTGAAATTAATTAAATTATTGGAGCTTAGAACTACGGGTCCATACGGTCCCCATACTAGCTCAATAACACAGAGGTAGGATTTTGGTATTAAAATGAAATAATTAAAAATAATAAAGTATTATTTTTAATCTCACAATATATTATTATTTGTTAAATAATATTTAAATTATTACTTATGAAATAATATTTAATGGAAAATAAAATTAACTTAATAATTTTGTGAAATTAATTTTTTATTGAAAATTAATTTAATCATATTTAATTTTGTGGTATAATTGTATACTACATAAAATAATATGATAAAGGCCCAACAAATAACATTTTATAGAGAAATACCACAGGACCCAAAGCCCTGCAGTTGGCGCCATCCACAATCCAAATGGATTATGGCCCACGCATAGGCCCATTGAGATTAGGGCCAGGTCTTCTTTCTATTGTTATATAAAAAGAACATAACATCAAGAGAAAAGATAAGACATCAAATGCATTTCGCGTTATTTTCCAAGAGAGAAAAATAGAGAACTTTGTTATCTCAGAATTGTAAGAAGAACACTCTTTAATGGGGTGAGATTCAAAAGTGTGTTCTTGTGTATCCTACCAAATAGCATAGACTTCCACCTGTCTCCTTCTCTTTGTGCGAGCCATAGTATGGTAGTTGGTGGGTTATGAGGCTAAGATGTTATTCGATCTACACGTGTTCTACGTGTATAAAAAGTATTTGTAAATTTTCTTTTTATTCAGATTCATGTCGCATGAGAAAGATCCCAATCTAGTTATGGTTCCTTGAGTGATTCATTCTTATGCTTTAATAATTTTTATTATCGCATTTGAATGTTGTCCCATGCTTCTGTTGCACTATCAATCACATGATCAAAAACCAACAGGTAAATAGTTCTCTAATGAATTCAATGCATTTTGTGAAGAAAATGAAATAATTCATGAGTGCACCGTACCTTATACACCACAACGCAATGGCGTTGCCGAAAGAAAAAATAGAACTTATTTAGATATGATAAATTCTATGTTGGTGTTTTCCAAGTTTAATTTCAACTTATGGGGTGAAGCGTTGTTAATCTCTTATCACATTCTTAATTGGATACCGATGAAGAAAAATGAGATATCTCAATATGAGTTATGGAAAGGAAGAAAATCTAATATATGGTACTTCAAAGTGTGGGGGTATCTTGCATATTGCAAAGTTAGGTTTAAGAGTCATAAAGTGTGCTTTTGTTGGTTACGCCAACAATGGTAAAGCTTATAAGCTATTAGATCTAGAGTCTAATGTTCTTATAGAATCTAAAGAAGTTGAATTTTTTGAGAATATGTTATGTGACAACAATTTTCAAACCTTAACATTTACAAAGGACAATTTGTTATTTGAGAACAATTCTCAAACATCTACATCCAAGAATGATTCTCAAGATGAGAATTCTCAAAGGATAGTAGAGCAACCCATTGAACTTAGAAGAAGTCAAAGGGTTAGAAAAGAGAAAAGTCTAAATTGGATGAGATGGATTATCAACAAATTTCTTTCTACATGGAAGAAGGAAATATAGAAGAAGTCAATATTAAAATTCAAATTATACTTCTTGTTGAGGATGATCCTAAGACTTATAAAGAAGCCATGCAAACAAGATATAGTGCAGTTTGGAAGAAGCCACCAATGATGAGATGAATTCTATTATTTCCAATAACACTTGAGAATTGGTAGACCTCCCACCAAGATCTAAGCCAATTGGGTGTAACTAGGTATTTAGGAGGAAATACCACACTGATGGAACAATCCAAACCTTTAAAGCTATATTAGTAGCTATAGGGTTTAGGCAAAATGGGGTATTGATTATTTCGATACCTATGCACCTGTTTCAAGAACAACTTCAATAAGGATTTTTTTTGCTTTGGCTTCTATACATAACTTATATGTTCATAAAATGGATGTCAAAATCAAAGTCCTTAATGGTGACCTCAATGAGGAGGTCTGTTGAGATTGGTTAAATACATGATGAAATTTTTTAGGCACGAAGAGGTGCTAAAACAATAACGATTTCACAAAAGTCAACAAGTGAAACTTGACTTTCGATATAGGCATTTATAAATCCACTTATTGGGTCCAAAATGTTTATTTAGAGTATATAAGAGTACCAAAGAAGTTTGGGAGCATTTGGAGGTGTTCTGAGACAAGTCTTGGAGTGCCAAAACAGAGGCGTCGGCGATGCGTTGCCTGAAGCTTTGAAATCCTAGACTAAACAGACTAGGTGATGCATCATCTGGTCATATGCGATACATCACTTGTCAGGCGATGCATTGTCTGGTGCCAGGCAATGCGTCGCTTAGGCTGTTACGAAAAGTTCGTACAGTTAAGTAAAATAGCTCCAAAAATTAAACTTAAATACTCTAATCTCATTAGTTGAGTCTAATGAGGATTCTATACTATTTAAGGGGTTTATATGAGTTAATTGGTGAATTGATCACTCACCTCTCTCCCTCTCTCTCTCTCTCTAAAAGAAGAACTCTCTCTCTCCCTCTCTTTAGCTCCAAGATTGTCAGTTTTCTCCAAGTTCTTCATCAAGAAAGCTTGGCTTGTATGAAGAATCAAGGCTTATGTATCTCAATCTCATTCCATTGTTGATTTCAAGCATTTCCATAGAGAAGGCTAGGAATAGAGATTTTGGACAACAAATATTCATTTGTATCAAGCCTTGCAACTTTTGTGTTTCACATAAAATCATAGCTTGTAATTTTATGTTCCTATGGTTTGTTCTTCAAGGAAGGTCCACTCTAAACTCTTATCTCATTATGTTTATGTAATTTGCATTTAACTATTTTCAAAGGTTGATTTACTTTTATCTTTTGTCTTGAATTGTATCACAAACCAAAGGTTATCTATTGCCTAATCCCCAACAATCAAAAATATTTATCTCTAAACCTTTGTTTTGTGTTAAAGTTTGTGTATTTCTGAAGCTTTTTGTGCTAGTTAAAGTCATGGAATAAATCTCATCAATATCATCCCTCAAGTTCATGTATCAAGATCTAGTTAGACTAGACACATTTGATGGCTCAAACTTTGTAAGATGGCATGACAAGATCAAGTTTATCCTCACAACATTGAAAGTTCACTACCTTCTTGACAAAGACTTGAAGACTTTGGAGCCTCCAAATGATGGTGATTCTCAAGAAGTGATCAAGGAAAGGAAGAAAAGGGAAGAAGATGAACTCATTTGTAGAGGCCACATACTCAATGCTTTGTTGGATCGCCTTTATCATCTCTACACAAACACTACATCAGAAATTGAGATATGGGAAGCTCTTGAGAAGATATACAAAACTGAAGAAGAACGTACCAAGAAATTCCTTATCACTCAATACATGGAATTTAAATTTTTTTATGCTAAACCCTTACTTCCCCAATTACATGAGCTACAATATATTGTGAATAAATTGTTTATTCTTAAGATAACATTGTCAAAACCCTTCATTATGGGAGGGATTATAGCCAAACTACCTCCATCTTGGAGAGGCTATAGGAAGAAGATTATCCATAAGAATGAAGAGATATCTTTGGAAGAAATCTGAAAATACCTAAGGATTGAAGAAGAGTCTCGGTATAGAGACAAATGTACGGAAGAGTCCAATGTTGGGACATCCAAGGCTAATGCCATAAAGAAACCCTCTCAATCCAAAGGGAAGACTCACAAGAAACCCCAATCAAAGAAAGATACTCATCTAGCTCCAAGGAAGAATGAAGGGAAATTCAAGGGTGTGAGAGGCCCTTATTTTGTTTGTGGCAAGGGTGATCACATGGTTAGAGAATCCAAGTACTGAAAGCCCCATAACAATGGATCCAAAGTCAACACAACTCAAGATGAGTTGGTTGCAACTTTGAGTGAGGTGAATGCCATCCAAGAAAAGGTGCAAGGGTGGTGATATTACACTTGTGCAACCATTCATGTAGCCTATGATAGAGAGGTCTTTAAGACCTTTGAGGAATCAAAGGATAGGCATGAGATCCAAATGGGGAATGAGCAAAGGTCCAAGGTGTTGGGCAATGGGAATGTTGATCTTTACTTCACATTCGGAAAGAAGGTTCTCTTAACCAATGTGTTGTATGTTCCGAATATGAGTAGGAACCTTGTGAGTGGGCATTTATTGAGCAAACCGGGCATCAAAGCAGTGTTTCATGTCGGTAAGCTAATTCTATCCAGAGGCAACTACTTTGTGGAAAAAGGGTATGTGTGTGATGGGATGATTATATTGTGTACCCAAGACAATGGTTTTGATATTAATGCATGCTCATCTTCCTCTTATGTGCTTGGTTTTGATTTTATTACTTTGTCGCATAATAGACTTGCTCTTATAGGATTTAGTACAATTAAAATGATTATCAAATGTGGTTTAATTGTATGCAATGATGTTGAGCATGATAAATGTGAATTGTGTGTTAAATGCAAGATGGTAAAGAGACATTTTCCTAGTGTTGAAAGGAAAACTAACTTGTTAGATTTGATTCATAGTGACTTGTGTGAATTGAATGGAATAATTACTCGAGGATGACATAGGTATTTTGTTACCTTTATTGATGATTGTTCTAGATTCACATATGTACACTTGCTTAAAAATAAGGACGAGGCCTTTATCATGTTTAAAATCTATAAAGTGAAGTTGAAAATCAATTGGAAAAGAAAATAAAAGTGATTAGAAGTGATAGGGGCAGTGAATACTTTTCCAATAAGTTTAATGTGTTTTGTGAGATGCATGGTATAATACATGAATGTACAGCCCCTTATACTCCCCAAAAAAATGGTATAGTGGAAACAATAGGATATTTGTTGAAATGATTAATGCTATGCTATTACAGGCGAATTTGAGTTTTACGTTATGGGGAGAAGCCTTGCTTACTTCTTGTCATATTATAAATCGGATTCCTCTAAAGAAGAATAAAATTTCACCATATGAGATATGGAAAGGAAAGAATAAAATAGCAAGGCCTATAGGCTATTATACTTGGAGTCTAAATGTGATAATTGAATCAAGGGAAGTGGAGTTCTTTGAGAGTTTTTTGTATAGTGAAAATAAGCCTCAAGAATCGCTCTCATTAGAAGGAACTCAAGAGGAGTTGCCTTCAAGGGTTGTAGAGCAACTGATATTGTCTAGAAAAAGTCAAAGGTTTAAAGCGAGTGGATCACAAAATGAAACCTCTCAAGTGGAGACTCTTTACCTAGTAGAGGAAAACCATAAGGGAATAACTTAGAATTATCTTATGGTACTTCAAGTGGAGGATGATCCTAAAACTTTCCAAGAAGATATGTCCTCAGGGGACTCTAACTTTTAGAAAGAGGCAATAAATTATGAGATGGTTTCAATTATGTCTAACCACACTTGGAAGATTGTTGATCTACCACAAGGATCAAAGCCAATAGTTGCAAATGGATATTTCAAAAGAAATACAATACTAATGGGATCATTCAAGCCTATAAGGAAAGATTAGTGGCCAAAGGGTTTAGACAAAAGGAAGGCATAGATTATTTTGATACCTATGTACCGATAGCAAGGACAACATCTATAAGATTTTTGTTTGCCTTATCATCAATACACATTATGAATGTGTTGTGACTAGGTTTTCAATAAAGCTCGAATTAGGAGACTATGCTCGGGATCACGGTACTCAGTCAGCTTAGGACACATGTAAGAAAATTATTATACCCGTAGAGCAGGTCATGGCCCTATTGGTTGTGTTTCAGGGGGTAACCCTATTGTTTATGTTTAATATATGTGTGAATATTATGTTGTGTTATGGATGTTTATGAATGAATGGCAAAGGTCGGGAATGGCGAAGGCTGAGAATGGCAAGAAGCTGGGTATAGCAAGGGGATATGATCGTCATTGAGAACGTTGAGTGCAGGTCGCTAGGGCATGACCCCCCAAGGGTGTTGTATCCACCTGCTCGGTGAAGATTGTGAACCCAGGACCTGGTAAAGCACTTGGGTCGATGTAGGTCGTTATGTGTTTAGTCTGTTGACTGTTGTGTTATTATTATTGGATTGGATTATGCTTTATATGCATTGAGTTTTCTTGCTTGGCTTCGACTCACGGGTGCCCTATAGTGCAGGTAAGGGCAAAGGAAAGGTCGACCAATCATGAGTACGAAGAGCGTGGAGCGATGGGTACATGTTCGACCTACCTGGCTGCCACGACTAGGATTATTTTGGGAAATATACTATAATGAATTACTTTGTCACTTAGGTCGACCGTAACTATATTTTTTAGATGTAATTCATTTTCTAAATAGTATTTTGGGATCCCAAATGTATAACTTTTTTATGATTTAAATGAATGTCCAAATCTTTATAATTAATGTCATTAAACAAGTTTTATTTTAATTTAGTCACACTTTTAACCTAAAACCTCGATTAGCAAGCTAATGATACATTTATAACTCACATGGTAATGACTCTAAGGTAGTAGGCAATTACACATACATCATTTAACAATTATCCAGATACAAAGCATTCAAACATGCTTAATCAAATAATCACAGGCATAATCATAATCATGCTCATTCATAGGGGCCCGAGCCCTAATCATAATCCAGTGTACAGTTTTCTTACCTCTATTCCAAGCACTGAATAAATAAAAACAACCCTTGAACCCGATCCCCTTCCGAGCCCTAGCAGTACCCTAGTCACAACCAAAAAAATGATATCTATTTATATTGAATAAATAAAGGCTTTCGGACCAAGTCCTTGCCTCCAGGACCTCGAATTCTACTAAACCGAGAAGTAGAAACCTTCTCGAGTCCTTAGGTTCAAGTACCCGCAACTCAAAACCATACTTGGCTAACTTTCCCAATTAGCGCTACGACGCACCCCTGAAGGGCCGCAACGCGCCTCAAGTCAGATAGCTCCCCAAGCTATCTCCCTGGACACGCACCGTGGCACAGGCCACCAAGCGTCACGGCACCAAGACGATTTAGAGAACCGCCCTAACCTCTGAGTTCATGTGGGTAGAGACACTCCAAGAACAACGGTGTGGCGCAACTCCGCGAACCTAGATTTTAAACATTTTTCCGAGCCAAATCCCACAAAATTCACCCCAACTAAAAACCAAACCCCGAATTGAGTTATAAACTCAAAACAATTCATCTAGACTGACAATATAACACCACAATATAATCAAAATTCTCCATAGAAACCCATAAATCCCAGATTGACCTTTGAAGCTCAAGAACACCAAAAATGAAAATGGAAACTCAGAGATTACAGAACCAAAAACGTTACCTCAGTTGGGATTCGACCTCCTAGCTACACCTTTAACAGTTTCCCAGTTCTAAGATCACCTCCAAGCCTTTAAATTCAAGAATCCTTCTTCAAAAATCTTAAAACCCCAACACCCACTAAGTGAGAAAGAGAGAATCGAGAGAGAGAGAGAGAGAGAGAGAACTGAGTGAAATGTCTTTCCTTTAGTTTCTAAAGGCTTCTCCTTAGCTCACTAGACTTGTCCTAAGGCTTGGAAAAGACCAAAACGCCCCTAGCCTTTAGTTAGTTCATTAATTCCCTTAAGGGAAAAATGGTCTTTCGCCACCATTTCCCGCAAATCTCAATTAACACCTCATAATTTTCCAAGTAATCTCCAAATAACTTAACATTACCCTATTGTCTACCCTAATTTCAGCACGAGTCTTTCACTCAGCTAGGGTACAGCTGGCAAATAAATACATGGAAGAAATAGCCGAGGAATCCATATATTATCCATGTGGATAGCACGATTTTCACGATGGTTATATGAGCTAGGAATGCATAAGTTGCGAAGCACGAGCTTATGATATTCATACAGCACAACCTCCAGTTCATGGTAACTCGAGCATATGACGAATCTATGGATCCCCAAGGACCCGAGTATTTTATACGATCATTTATGGCCAGTCTATAATATTTAATGTCCCAGATATTAGGAGACCATTTATTTCGTGATCAAATCATATCCTAGTATAAATGGGAATATTTCATGTTAAATGTAATAAATATGTAAATCCGTGATTGACTCGCGCAGTTACCCAAACCTGCCCAAGGAATTTCTCTATAAATACTGAGAATATTAGACAGGAAGGGGGATGATTATTCTGTAATACTGAAACTCTGCCAAAATAGAGAGAGAAAAACAGTAATAATATAGACTCGTGGACTGGGTGGATTTTAACTACTGAACCTCGTAAAAAGATTTGTTTTCTTGAGAGTTAATTTGTTATTTTCGGTTTATTATCAAGCACTAATCAACCTTGTTATTTTCTTAATTCACTGTTGGCGAAAAACCACGTCAACAGTTTGGTGCTTTCGTTGAGAGGAGAGATTAGTGCTTTCACCAAAATACTAATCAAATCTCACCATGGTGGTCACTCACTCAATGCACGACAATGAGATGGAACAGCCTGGTGGGCAGGGGGCCCATCATACCGCTGTTTCAAATGAGCATGGCCCTAAAGTTCAGCAACGATCGGGAAAGCAATCGGTGGGCCATGGCAATATTGGGAGTTCAGCATCATTGCCACCGAATCCAAACCCAGACTATTTGGCTGCAGTTTAGTTGGAAAACATGCAGTTAAGAAGCCATCTTGCCAAGAAAAACAGGAAAATTGAGGAGGTTTTGGCTCGGTTACCCCCTCTTGCAACCGACACTAATGTCGGAAAGAGGCAAAGTGGGTCTCATAAGTCCCACAGGAATAACCGATCCAAACCAAGTCGGTTAGTCAGAACTGCCACCCCAAGCTCCGTGTCTACGGTGCAAGACCGCCAAAATGCTCAACCTAGTGGCCCTCAGAGAGGACATCAACATGTCAATTGATCAGTTAGGACTGCAATCCCAAGTTTGGTACCTCCTTCCCCAGCGCCTTGAGGTACCCATGGAAATCCTTGGGGAAGAGCTAGAACAGGCTCACAGAGACAAAATGTTCCAGCCTACCCTCCTGCGTCACGATTGGATTGCCAGGCGCAGAGAGCTAGAAATGATGGGGGAGAACAAGCGCGGGCTAATTTAATTCGCCCTAATGGGACAATAATTGCCTCTCTAGTTAGGCATCCCCCATCACCCATAATACATCTGAAACTCCCTCGTCCTGCGCGATACATTCCCGCTTATGGACACAGTAGGAGAAATCCTCCTTCGTCTGCCCATACCTATGTCTCAAGGACACATGTCGATAATCCAGATCCTTGGCCTCAACCGCAAGCAGTAAACTTCGCAAATGGAAGTTATTGGACTGAAATTCATTGAAGTGGTAGGTCCGAGGGTGATCTGAGAAACCACCTAAGTTCGGTACAAAGTCCTCGATATGATACACAGCCTGAGCTACAAGATCGCTTGAATTCACAGAGAATAAATTCAACCCAAAATGAAGGAGTCAGTTACACTCGTCAAGGGGGAGGTCCTTCTGATGTATGTGATAATGAGAATGTCCCGCAAAACCAAGCCCGAACTTGGAGGGACAACAACCCGCTGAACGCGTACGATAGGATGGGAGTTGTTGAACAGCCCCAGAATAACCCAGGAACCAAGGACCAAACCCTCGAAAGGCCAGCCCAGATGGAGAAGCTAATGAAAAAGCTTATATCGGAAAAGAGAAAGATGAGTGTGACTCGGAGGATGAGCTCGAGCTTTTTTCCCCGAATATTGCGGCGACTGCATATCCAGTGGGTTTCAGGATGCCACATTTGTCAAAATTTGATGGAGATGGGGATCCGTCTGATCACCTGGGGATGTTCAACACCATAATGATGGCCCACAACATCGTGCCTGAGCTGAGGTGCCATATATTTCCCTCGATTCTGATTGGGCCAGCTAGGCAGTGGTTCAAACAATACAAGAGGCATTCAATCAGCTCGTGGATGAACTTTTCCATTGATTTTAAGATAGCATTTAGGGCTTCCCAAGCAGCTCAGATTAAGGATGAATCTTTGGGTAATGTAAAGCAGCAGCCTGGTGAACCGTTGAAAGCATATCTAAGTAAGTTTGCCAATGTTGCTGCACGAGCTAGAGATGCCGACGAAAGCTCCAAGCTCATGGCAATGAGGATGAGAATTCTTGTTGGAGGCGACCTGTGGCAAGAGCTATAGAGGAAAGGAGTTAATATTGTGGACGAGTTCTTGAAATGATCCCAAAGGTGGGTTAACTTGGAAGAGGCGCGAGCTTCCGTCGCAGGAACCAGCCAAGTCCCTGTCCAGGCCATTGGAACGGTAACGGATGTTGAAGCTACGGCTCAAACCGTTGCACAGAATAACCAAAGGGAAAATAATAAGAGAAAGGGAAATGGAGAGGGCGACTATAGCAGAACAAATAAAAACAAGTATGTGGAAGAAGTGGCTCTACTATTAAAGTGTGGGTTTATTCGAGAAGCAAAATATCTGATCTGGGTTGCGAATCCTGTCCTAGTCCCGAAGCCAAACGGAAAGTGGAGGACCTGCATCGATTTCTCCGACCTGAACAAAGCTTGTCCTAAAGATTGCTTTCCACTGTCGAAGATTGATCAGTTGGTAGATGCCACCATGGGACACGAGCTCATGTCCTTCATTGATGCATATTCTGGATATAACCATATCGCGATGAACCCTACGGACCAAGAGCATACTAGCTTTATGACCCCAACTAATGTATATTGTTACAAAGTTATGCCCTTCGGGCTGAAGAATGTCGGAGCTACCTACCAACGACTAGTTAACAGAATGTTCATTGATCAAATCAGGAAACATATGGAAGTGTATGTCGACGATATGCTAGTCAAATCCAAGACTGTCGATAACCATGTATCTGATCTAAATGAATGTTTTGAGATCTTGAGGAGGTATAATATGAGGTTGAATCCCCATAAATGTACGTTCGGAGTGCCGTCGGGAAAATTTCTGGGATTCATAGTCAATACAAGGAGGATAGAGGCGAACCCAGATAAAATCATATCATTATTGGAAATGCCTTCGCCTAGCTCATGTAAAGAAGTTCAGAGCCTACCTAGAAAGGTGGCAGCCTTGAACTGATTTATTTCAAAATCCACTAACAAGTGCTTGCCGTTCTACAACTTGCTCAGAGGAAACAAGAAATTTGAATGTACTGAGGAGTGCGAGCAGGAATTCCTCGACCTAAAAACGCACTTGGTCGAGCCCCCAGTATTTTCTAAGCCTATGTCTGGAGAACCCCTGTTCCTCCTTTATTTGGTTGTGACAGAAAATGCAGTCAGTGTCGTGTTAGTTCAGGAAAAAGACCCTACTCAAAAACTGGTGTATTATATAAATAAGAGACTTCTCGGAGCTGAATCATGATATCCACTGGTAGAAAAGATTGTATTCTGCCTAATATTAGCTTCTAGGAAGCTCAGACCATATTTCCAGTCCCATTCAATCCACATCATGACCGACCAACCTCTAAGGCAGGTATTGCAAAAACCTGAAACGTCGGGACGTCTTTTAAAATGGCGATTGAACTCAACCAGTTTGAGATACTGTATGTACCACGAACCTCGATCAAAAGCCAGGCCCTTGCTGATTTTGTGGCTGAATGCACCAGATTTCAAGATGAGCTTTTGAAGGAACTGGTGCAAGAGTTGTGGACAATGTTCGTAGACGGCTCATCGAACGAGAATGGATCCAGAGCTATGATCATACTGATCTCTCCAAAAGGGCATTGATTCCATACAACTCTAAGATTAATATTCGAAGCATCTAACAATGAAGCCGAATATGAGGCCTTGTTAGCCAGACCTAGAGTGGCAAAGGAGCTGAAAGCAAAGGTCGTCCAGTGCTATAGCGATTCCCAACTCGTGGTCAATCAGGTGTTGGGGGAGTATCAAGCTCGTGGTACCAATATGGTGGCTTACCTGGCTAAGGTGATGGGGGAGCTATCAGAATTTGAATACAGAACTGTTGAATAGATACCTCGTGAGAAGAACTCTAATGCTCACACTTTGGCAAGGCTTGCCACCACCAAGGATGTTGGGACTTTGAATGTAGTACCAGTGAAATTCTTGTAGAGTCCGAGCTTGACAGAAAAAGTGGTAGAGATCGAGATGATCGACACGATGCCGACCTGGATGATCCCCATAGTGGAATACCTTACAACGGGAAGGCTACCTGAGGAAAGAAAGGACGCGAGAAAAATACTCTATCAAGCTCCGAGGTATGTGATAGTGGATGGTACATTATACCAACGTGGTCATTCACTGCCTCTCCTATGGTATGTTCTGCCTGAGGAGGCTAAAACCATTATGCAAGAGGTGCATGAAGGCTTTTGTGGAGATCATGCTGGGGGCAAAAGCTAGCCTTAAAAATATTAAGGTAGGGCTATTTTTGGCCCACTTTAATGAAAGTCTCCATATCCCATGTTCAGAAATGAGACAAATTCCAGCGCTTCGCCACAGTCGCCCGAGCTGCTCCAGTCGAGCTAACGATGATCTCATCCCCGTGGACATTTGCAGTCTGGGGAATTGACCTAATAGGATCCTTACCTATGGGAAAGGGAGGAGTTCGTTACACAGTGGTGGAAATCGATTATTTCACGAAGTGGGTAGAGGTCGAGCCTTTGGCAACCATCACTTCAAAGAGAGTCCTGGAATTTGTGGTGAAGAACATTGTATGTCGATTCGGGCTTCCTAAAAAGAACCTGTCAGATAATGGGATCCATTTCGAAAGTGATCTCTTCACCGACTTCTGTGAAAAGTACGACGTTATTAAGAGTTTTTCTTTGGTAGCATATCCACATGCCAATGGGCAGGTCGAGGCTGTGAATAAGACCCTAAACGCGAGTCTTAAAGAAAGGTTAGACGAGGCCAAAGGAGTCTGGCCTGAGCAACTCTCGCAAGTACTTTGGGCATACCGAACTTCCCACAGGACCTCCACATGACACACTCTTTTCTCCCTAACTTTTGGAAGCGAGGCCGTCCTTCCAGTCGAAGTTAGGGTGGCTTCTCACAGGCAAAAGACATTTATCCAGGAACGGAATGAAGAATTACTTAACGCATCACTCGACCTGATTGATGAGAAACGAGAGGATTCCCAGTTACAACTCGCCCATTATCAACAGAAAATCACTCGTTACTTTAATTCTAAGGTCAAGAGACGTAGTTTTGGATTGGGCGACCTGGTTCTCCGAAGGGTCTTTTTGGCCAACAAGGATCCCAAGGATGGTGTTTTAGGACCGAACTAGGAAGGACCATATCAGATCGTGGAAGTCTTGCGTGAAGGAACTTTCAAGTTAGCTCGGCTTAATGGAGAAACAGTCCCACAGACCTGGAACGCCATGCATCTAAAAAAGTATTATCAGTAGTACAATCATCCCTGTAAGGCTTAATTATAAAAGCCATTTAATTAAATAACATGGGGTTTTTGTGTAATTTTTCTTGTTAAAGTGGTTTTAAATAATTTTCTTTATAAGGTTGTATTAGCTCGTGTATTGATATTTGTAAAATCAACCAAGAAAGTCTCTACATTGTGGTTGCTTGGGAGGCATATAACCCGAGGTGGATCATAATAAGATCACCGGATGAATTTAAATTATTTAAAATCCTGGATACAACTAGGTACAAAGCTATCCTAGATACAACCGGGTCAATAAACTTAGGAGCTTGGAAAATTGATTATTCGACAGCTTTTTAAGAGCTTGAGATGTAAAAAAACCTAGCATGAACTAAGTTTAAATCACTTAAAACCCTAGATACAACCAGGTCTGAAAACTGTGATTGATAGGATAATTGGATATTTGATGGCTTTCCTAAGAACTTGAGATGTCAATAGACCTAGTATAAACTCAATTTTAATCATTTAAAACCCTGGATACAACCAGGTACAAAACTTTGAAAGTTGGGAAACATTGTTAAAACCAAGGGTTTTTTTTAAAAAAAAACTCGAGTTGTCAATAAACCTAACACGAACAAAGTTTAAAATATTTAAAATCCCGGATATAACTGGGTCCAAGGCCTAATTCTTAACAGGTATGATATAAATCAACACATCAAGGTTGGATATAACTGAACTTAAAATATCTATCCCGATCTAAAAATCGATTCCTAAAATCTCGAATGTACAAGTCTAAGAAGTCATAAACATGAGAGATAATCAAGGAAAAGACAAATAGATTAAAAGTTAGATATATAAATTAAAATTAAGTTTGTCCTGAGGAGAAAAACCTCGAACTAAGCATAAAGGCAATTGTTTACAAACAAATATATAAAAAAAACAAAAAGACTCATTGAGCCCCTCCATGATGCTCTGAGGATGTGACCTCCTCACCTTCGTGCTCTCCTGTTGTAGAACCATCCCCTGCTTCTGACGGTTCTTACAAGATCCGGGCCTTGAATTTTTCAAGGTATTGATCCCACAACACGGGAGCCATGAAAGAAAAGTTGCCATCCTGGTTAAAATCCCAGCAATGGTACAACATATCTTCCATGGAGGACTGTGAGGTCGCTTTCTCTTCTTTAACCGCAGCCTCGACCTCTAGCTGTTTTGCTTTGGCCTCGGCAACCTCGACCTAGAGCTGGGTAGTTTGGGCCTAGAGAGCAGCCAAGGCAATCTTTGCGGCCAGCTCACTTTCCTGAGATAAGGCAAGGGCAAACTTGGCATCGTACTCGCTCTTTTGAGCAGCCGCAAAGGCAGCATTGGCGGCTTGCTTGCCTTCTTGAGTAGCGGTCAGGGCACTCTTGGCAGCATTGAGTTCGGCCTAGAGCTCACCATTTCTAGCCCTAGCTCGGGCTATGCTACGATGCTGAGCCAGGGCAGACTGCAAAATAACAAGGCAAGTTAGATATACCCTTTGGCAAAATAACAAGGAGTGATATCTTACTGTGAGGGTCATCCCCAAGGCTAACTCCAGGATGTTCTTCGAGCTCTGCTCCTCAATAGTTCTCAAGTCTCTCGAGCTAGCTCTATAAGCGTGCCCCACCATGTGGTTAGCCATCTCATAGAGGATTCCCCGAAAGGTGTCGGGGATTTTCTCCAGATCCTGAGGATCAACTGGTATGTGAACAGTAGCAGCTGGGGCAGGAGGGGCTGGGGGATCAGCTTGTATGACTTGATCCTGAGAAGGCGTGAACTGAGGTGGAAGTGGAGGTGGAGGGGGAGGAATCCTCTTCTCAGTGACAATAGACACCGAAGCTATCGAGTTCGTGCCTTTCACCTTAGCAAGGGATTTTGATGTATTTCCTGCCGCGGGAGGAGCTTTCTTTGTATATCGGAGCCTCTTCACGACAGGGCTCAAGCTGGATTTCTCCCCTAGAAAGTTGTACAGAGGTCAGGGGCTCCTGGTTGTTCCATCTCGTTGCCTGAAAAGAACAAAAAGGGGGATTAGTTCACAAGCAAAGTCAAAAACATACACAAAGGAAATAAATGAAGGTCCTACCCTTCGGGCTGGGGGAGGAGTCTATTATCATGACCTCCGGCCTTGGGACTACTGGAGGAGAAGGAGAATCTAAGTTTAATATTTCTTGGACCCTAGGAGGTTCGAGCTCAGGTTCTACCTTGGCGTTAGACTCGTCTACATACTGCCTAAATCCAGGGGCAAAGGCGCCCTGGAGCAAAGAAGGCCATGACCTACGATTGGTCTCATACTCCTCAAAAATGGCGGACCTAAAATTTAAGGTGTTATCTACAACAATGATGCCCTTAGGGTAACTAGTATCATGGCGCAACACTAAGTGATCCACACACTAGAGCAGGGTGACATTACGGTCTGGACTGTTAGGGTGACAATGGATGAGCTGATTTGGGTTAAATCTAACTAACCTAAAATCGGCAACGACCCTATCTAGTTCCCTATAAGGGTATGGGTTACCTTGGTCGGAGGGGCCAACTGCTACCCCTGACGTATCTCATTCTAAATCAGGTTCTCGAATAGCCTCGGGACCCCGCCTCTTTCGCATAAGAGGCACGTCGTCCTCTTCCTCATCCTCGCCGTCGGTGGCCTGCAAGGCATCTTCTTGGGAGGGGGAAGCCTGCGGATTACCAAGAGAGTAGCCCGGGTCCGTAAGGCCAGCGTTTAGCCTTCACCAATCAATTGGCATGCCAGCATCATGACGTCATTCACGATCTGGCGGTAATCCTTCTCACTGGGGGGCAGCCCAGATAATTTCTTGTACTAACCCCCAGGGTTACGGACTTCGTTGTCCTCATGAATATGGCTGCATGAAAATTAAACTCAGTTAATACAAGTACAAGGGAAATATTTTAGAAAGAATAAAATTTCCCGAGCTGAGATCAGAGGATAAAGAACTTACGAGGATGGTTGAAGTATCTGTGTTCACAATTTCGGAACCCGTTCGACATAAAGAATAAGTCTTTATTGTCGTTAGGGTGGCTTAGGAGCTTGATGACAGGAGCAGAATTCAGGAATCTGGTGAGGTAGTAGAACCCGTCACCTCGACCTCTTTGCTCTAGGCTGGCCTTGAGGCAGAAAAAGTACAGAATATCTGCCAGAGTGGGGACCTCCCACTCGTGCTTCAAAAATAAGTATTTCGGCCCCGCTAAAAGCCTATAAGAATTTGGGGGGAGCTGAAAAGGTGCCAACTTCACATAGTTTAGGAAGTCAACAAAGTATTGGTCCAGGGGAAGGAAGGCCCCCGCCTTCAAATGTCCGTCACTCCAGGCTGCGAAGTCGTCCTGGAGAGGGGAGCAGCTTCGTTCCTATTCGAACGCAGATCGGGCAATAAGGACTCTAGTCCTGACCTTGATGTTATGGCTCAACATAATCTTGTTTACCCTCCCCTGGGTCATGATCTTGGAGACGATCCTTTCTGCCTCGAAGTAAGCGTTAGGGTCCACCATTACTTCCTTTTCCACCACTGGACCGTAGTGGGGAATGGGAGACTCAGGGGCGACCTCCTTCCCCTTTTGATTTTGTTGAGAAGACGAGCTGGGTGCATTTTTCTTTGGTGCGTTCTTCTTGGGAGCCATCAGATCGCCTAACAAACAAGAATGGTGAGTCACTTAGTAGGCGACCTAAGATTTTTTAAAGGTTATGGCACAGAAGTACGGAAGGGAATGTTGTCTCTGAAATACGAGCTGAGTTAGTCTCAGCCCATTGCGTGATGCCATGCGTTATCCTAGATTACGCGCCTCGATGTTCTAATAAAATCCTGATATTTAGGGATCCGTGTGTCAGAGTGCCAAACCACTACTTCCCATAGGGGGAGGTTTAGTACAAAACCACCCAAGAAACATACCCCCTAAGCAACCTGGTTTCGAACCCTAAGAACTTTTCATCTTCTATATTCGGAATTGTTATTTCCTAAAATTCGCCAGAAATTACCCAGGTTTACCCAAAAATTACCCAGTTTTATGAAAATCATAGTTCTAGAGATATTTAAAACCTACTCAGTAAACCTAAGTCGAAGCATATGTGCCAAAAACATTTAGAAAACAACCTAATATTGACTACGGGGAAGTGTGGATGAGCATGATAAAGAAAACACAGAAATCAGTAAAAGAAAAGTTTCTTCGAAACAAAAAGACTTATAGTGTGTTTGTCGATAAAAGAAGTAGACTTTGCAGGGGAGAGTTCCTGAAAGACTCCTGAGTAACTGTGTAACTGGGTTTCTGAGAGTTTTCGCAACAGATGGTTTTTGGGTTTTCTCTGAGAAAGAAGAAGGGTTTGAAAATGCAGAAGAGAGAAGATGTAGAAAGATTTCGAATAAAAGGTGGTGAACTGTGAAAATTGCCTACCCTTTTTATACGTAAATGGCATAGATCAATTTGAGCCATCCAATTTGGTCAGTACAAAATCGAAGGGCTATGTTTCAAAGGACAAAACAGCAGCAAAAAGGTGACAAGACAATTATTGCAGTTCTCCATGTGCCAAGTGGTGCTTTCTTATTGGTTGTGCCAATCCATGGTAAAAAATAACACATTTTCTGCCATTTTGGCCCCCTACAGTCACCATTTCTATCAGTCCCATTTTATCTACACACTCCAACTTCATGCAAATTAATAAGACTAAAAATAGTCATGATAATACTATAAATAATAATATTAACAATAGAATTTGATTTTAAAGAAACATATTTTATATTTGATATTATATTTATTTGTAAACCCCAAAATATTCTTTATTTATTTTTTTAGTCCTTTCTAGGCTCTATAAATATGAGCTCATTTCATTATTTTCATATGTAATTTTGAGTGGAAATAAACTATAGCAAAATTTTCTCTCACTTTTCTTCTCATATTTCTTTATAGAATTTTTGTGAGAATGATATGCATAATGGTCTAATCTTCTTTGGAAGGTTAGGGATGATCTCATATGCAAAGTGATATTATTTATATTTTTGATTCAATAAATGTGTCTTTAAAGTTTATACATTTGAGTAATTTATGTTCTTCTATCATCTTCTTCATCTTTATTTATTGTTACTAATATTACATATAGAGTTAGTCATGCTTTTTCTATGTATTTAAAGTTAGTATAAATAATATTGATTCTTAGTTTTATGTTCAATCTTTTATTGCATTATGGCCTAATGGTATAGTGTCATTCTTAGATTTTTCATAAGATTAACATATTGCTTCCAAAGTAAGAACATATTTGCTCAAATATATTTTTGTGAAACATGCATGCACTTTAATGTTAAATCCTCCAAATAAATAGTTGGGATGTGAACTATTTGTTTGTGTAAATTTTATGAATCAAAGATCTAAATAGCTAAACAATGCATATGGGTGACTCTTGATACATTTCTATTCTCCAATCTTTGATTACATCTTATTTTTATTTTCTTTATTTTACAATCAAATTCTAAAACCAAAAATCATAAATCCATTTCTCTTTCATTATTTTTCACTAACTTTTTGTGTTTATTTCTACTAATATTTTTTCTCTTAGTTACCTCCTTGTAGAATCGACCGGTCCGATCTTTACTACAACCACTGCTTAGTGGATGCACGTTTTGGGCGTTAAACAAATTTTGGCGTCGTTGCCGGGGAGGTAGTTTTTCAAGAGTTTTAGTGGAATTTTACCAAGATATTAGTAACTTTATTTGTATTTTTGTTGGTATGAATGTTGTGTTAGCATAGTATTCTTCCACTTGTGTGTGTTGTATGTTTTTTATTTGCTAATTTTTAATTAATTAGAATATTAAAAAAAAGTTTAGTTATATATTTGAAAAAAAAATCGGTAAAAAAAACAAAAAAATAACAAAAGCTATATATATTTATTATTTTTTTCTTTTCGGTTAAAAAATTATATATATATATATAAACTTATATATATACTTAACGTAAAAAAAATATAAAAAAAAAACAAAAAAAAATTAGTTGTCTAATTTTATTTTCTTTTTAGTTAATGCTAATTTTATTTCTTTTCCTTATTTTTTATATTTTCTTAGTTTAATAAATATTTGTAAAAAAAATTAAGCTTGTTGTTTTATTTTTACTTCCTTAAAAAAATTAAAAAGAAATTTACATCTTCCTTGATTAATATTGTTAAGTAGTTTGCTTCCACTCTCTACTTTATTTTTGTGCTGATTACTTTGTTGCTTTAGGTTCCTTAGTTTAGACTTTTCTTTCTCTTTGCCTTATTTTCCTTAGAATTTAGGTTTTCCTTGAAAAAAAAAGTATAAAATTGTTCATAAAATTTTGATCATAAAACGCTTAGTATTGGGAACAATTGTGTAATATTACAAATGGTAAAAACTGATATTGTTATGTCTAGAAAGATTGGTTGTTAAATAAGGTTTGTGATAACATTACTGTAACACCCTGGCTAACCAAGACCGGTATACTGTGTATTTAAAATAGTGAAACACTTACAAATCAAGTCATTTGAACATAATTGTGTTTCTAAATTCAACTAACAGGTTATTATTAAAATATTTTGATCGTAAACGGTTAATTTTCATTAAAACAAGTGTTTGATACATGGGATCCCAAAAATAGTATTTGCATGGCGGAAAAACAAATCTCAAAAGTTGGTACAGCAAAAAGGCAATCTAAATGGAAAAATACAGTTTATAGCTCTAATTCTTGTAAATTCCCTCGGCTGTGGCGGTTAAGCAGCTGACGATGTACACTCTAGCCCCAGATCTCTCCAACTCATGGTTGGTCCAACTTTCCTTTGCCTTTACCTACATCACGTAGCACCCATGAGCCAAGGCTCGACAAAAAAACCATAAACAACTAGCATAGATAGCAACAAGAGCATATAATCAACTTCAATCCAATAAGTTCAACTAATCAGCAGAATACAGGTATAAAGCTAGACAATGATAAACATAAAGTTTCAACATATGTTTAGATCGAAAGAAGAAATTAGGTATCGGCCCCCTTAGGCCAAGCCCTCTGGTTATTTAGCTTATCCCCGCTCGCTTAGGCCGAGCTGCGTTCAGTACGCTCATCGTCAGCCCCAACACCCTTAGGTCGTACTTTCATATTGCATACAACAGCCATACAATTACACAATACATACATTCAATTACAAGGAACCTCAGTCCCAAACACAACGACATGGGTGCAGTTTTCTCACCTCGAGTCCCAAGTGATAGATAAAGAGTGGTCCCCAGCACGATCCTCAGTCCTGAGCCTTAATGGTAATCCTAGTCACAAGCAATAGTGGATAACTATCAAATTCCAATAAAATAAATAACTTCGAAATATTAATCTAACCTCTGGGACCTTGGATTCTACCAATTTGGGTAGTAGGATCCTTCCTGAGCCTTAACGTTTGGGTTCCCAAGCTTAAAACCCTCAAACAGCCTTAACTTTGCATTCGAGCTGCGGCCAGCCCCTTAAGGACCAAGATGCGCTCAAGTCAGAGGCAATATGCCTCACTTTTGAAGGACACGGGCCACGGCGCGCCATACCTTGCGCCGCGACACACCTAGACAAAACATAGGCCTTCCAGCCTCCTCAAGCACATAGGCCGCAGCGCCTGAAGAATAGGGCCGCAACCCAAACCCCCAAACCCAGAAAACCAGCCTTTTTCCTGTGTTTTTTCTCGAGCCTAAACCTCAAAATTCAACCCAATCATCAGCCAAACTCAGAACTAAGCTTGGAATCCTAAACCTTATAGCCTAAACATCATAACCAACCTATAAACCATTCCTTACACTTGTCAAATACCTAAAACCAGTCTTGAAATCCTTCTGCATGCAAACTCTAAATTTTAACTATAATACAACAGAATTCAACAATTAAAACTTGAAACCTTACCTCATCTTGCAGCTTAGATCCTCAACAAATTCTTGGCGGTCTAAGCTTTAATTTCCCAGTTTCCTTCAGCTCAATTCCCAGCATGTTTTCTTAAGTTTCTCCTTCAAAACTCAGAGTTTACCTTAGGTTCTAGAGAGAGGAGAATAGAAAACGTGTATGTGAGGGATCGAGAGAGATCAAGTGTGTTCCTACTAACACTGGTGGTTTCCTAAACCTCAACTGATCCTCCACCTTAGCCAAAAAGACTAAAGTACCCCTCAATCAACTCATCCCTCTAATTGTTCTAAGGGTAACATGGTCTTTTTCCCAATTCCCACTAATTCTTCAAGTCATCCTACCATTTTTCCAATTAATCCTATCATGCCCA
Source organism: Humulus lupulus (assembly GCF_963169125.1). Taxonomy (NCBI): domain Eukaryota; kingdom Viridiplantae; phylum Streptophyta; class Magnoliopsida; order Rosales; family Cannabaceae; genus Humulus; species Humulus lupulus. The sequence goes on along the minus strand of NC_084802.1, from coordinate 121,467,696 downwards.
ACTAAATACCAAATACTTTCTCGTTACTCAATAAACCCCAAAATATATTCTAAGTTCCCAAAATACCCCTAAGCTCACCCCGAACTGAGTATTATTCCCTGCTAAGACTATTCCGCTATTTCGTTCACTAGGATCGCCTCAAGCCATATACTGCAAATATATCCACATAATAATGTGGTACCAACCATTTAACACATATAATCACATTTATGCCCTTAATGGGCCAAAATTACAAATATGCCCTTATAAATCATAACAGGCCCACATGCATATCTAATACTTATAAATATGCATACAAATGTATTCATATCATCACACACACATATATATATATATCATGCATGCCACATAGTCACGCATTTAAATCACGTAATCACATACATAACCAATTATGTCCATCTGGCACGCTAATCAAGGCGCTAAACCCTATTAACATTTTTGGGTCATTACAACTATCCCCTTCTACTAAGATTTTCGTCCTCAAAATTTACCTGAATAACTCGAGATATTGATCCTGCATAGCTGACTCAAGTTCCTAGGTCACTTCCTCAACCTTGTTATTCCTCCATAAGACTTTGACTAGAGTAATCGTCTTGTTCCATAGAACCTTATCTTTCCTGTCTAGGACCTGAACTGGTCGTTCCCCATATGATAAATCGGTCTGTAGTTCTAGATCCCTATATCCCAATACATGAGTCGTATCTGAGACATATTTCTGAAGCATAGTGATGTGGAATATGTCATGTACTCCTGATAGTGATGGTGGCAAAGCCAATCTATAAGCTACCTGCCCGATCCTCTCTAGGATCTTAAAAGGTCCAATGAATCTAGGGCTCAGCTTGCCCTTTTTCCCAAACCTCCTCAACTCTTGTAATGGTGAAACTCGCAGAAACATGTGGTCCCCTACCTAGAACTCCATGTTCCTACGCTTAGGATCAGCGTACCTTTTCTGTCTGCTCTGCGAAGCGAGCATTCGAGCTGGGATCTTCTCAATAGTTTCACTAGTCTTCTGAACCATCTCTGGTCCCAAATATTTCCTCTCCCCCATCTCATCCCAATGAATGGGCGATCTACATCTCCTTCCATACAACATCTCGTATGGAGCTACTCCATTCGTTGATTGATAACTGTTGTTGTACGAAAACTCAATCAACGGGAGGTACTTACTCCAAGACCCCTAGAACTCTAACACACATGCTCTAAGCATGTCCTTTAATATCTAAATTGTCCTATCAAATTGTCCGTCTGTCTGAGGATGAAAGGTTGTGCTGAACTCCAGCTGAGTTCCCATAGCCTTCTTCAAACCACCTGAAAACTTGGAGGTAAATATGGGATCCCGGTCCGATACTATAGATTTAGGAACCCCGTGGAGACGTACGATCTCCCTAACATATAAGTCTGCATACTGATCCCTAGTATAGGACATCCTCATTGGTAAAAAAGTGAGTTGACTTGGTGTATTTGTCTACTGTCACCCACACCGAGTCGTGTAGCCCCATCGTCCTAGGTAAACCTCCCACGAAATCCATGGCGATGTCTTCCCACCTCCACTCGGGTATACCTAAAGGCTGTAACAACCCCGCTAGTTGCTGATGCATAGCCTTCACCTGCTGACAGGTTAAACACTTGGCCACGTATTCAACTACGTCCTTCTTCATCCCAGGCCACCAATATAAAGTTTGTAGATCCTAGTACATCTTTGTGGTGCCGGGATGGAATGAGTATGGTGTAGTATGGGATTCATTAGGTATCTCTCGTCTAATACCCATATCCATCGGAACACAAATATGATCCTTGTACCGTAGTAAACCCATCTCTAAAATAGAATAATCCTTAGCTACTCTAGTTAGGACATTCCCTCTGACTCCCTGCAACTGTGTATCATCCATCTGACCCTCTCTTATCCTCTCCAGGAGGGTAGACTGTAAAGTAATATTGGCCAACCAGCCCATAACCAGCTCTATCACTCTAGCCATCTCCTCTGCCAGTTCCCTTGATATATTCTTCAAACTAAACAACTGTCCTGGGACCCTCCGGCTCAACGCATCTGCCATAACATTGGCTTTTCCTAGGTGGTAAAGGAAGTCACAGTCATAGTCTTTCACCAACTCTAGCCAACGTCTCTGTCTCATGTTTAAGTCCTTCTAGGTGAAGAAATACTTTAAACTCTTATGATCGGTGTATATCTTGCACTTTTCCCCATACAGATAATGTCACCATACTTTCAGTGCAAATACCACTATTGTTAGTTCCAAATCATGGGTAGGATATCGCTGTTCATAATCCATCAATTGTCGTGACGTATAGGCAATAACCTTCTCATTTTGCATCAACACGCACCCTAATCCCAGTCTCGATGCGTCACAGTACACCACAAACTTCCCTCCCTCCGAAGGAAGACTCAACACAAGGGCAGTAATTATTCGTCGCTTCAGTTCCTAGAAGCTACCCTCACACTTGTCTGACCAGATAAACTTCAGATTCTTTCGTGTCAACTCAGTCAACGGTGTCGCAATCTTCGAGAACCCTTCCATGAACCATCTGTAACAACCCGCTAGTCCAAGGAAGCTCCTAACCTCCGAGGCGTTCCTTGGCCTCGGCCAATCCCTAACTGCCTCAACCTTGGCTGGGCCTACCTTAATCCCATCTCCACTAACAATATGTCCAAGGAATGTCACTTCAGGTAACCAAAATTCACACTTCTTAAACTTAGCATACAACCGGTGCTCTCTCAAACTCTATAATACCCGTCGGAGATGCTGCTCATGCTCTGCCTCTGAACTAGAGTAAACTAAGATATCATCGATGAAGACAATCACAAACTAATCCAAGAAATCCTTGAACACCCTGTTCATCATATCCATAAATGTTGTTGGGGCATTGGTCAAACCAAATGACATGACCAAGAACTCATAATGCCCATACCTCGTACAAAAGGTCGTCTTCAAAATATCCTCATCCTTGATCATCAGCTGGTGATAACCAAATCGAAGATCAATCTTCGAGAATACCGTCTTACCCTGGAGCTGATCGAACATTTCAACTATCCTCGGTAGCGGGTACTTGTTCTTGATGGTCAGCTTGTTCAACTCCTTGTAATCTATACACATTCTCAGAGTCCCATCCTTCTTCTTAACAAATAAAACTGGAGCACCCCACGTTGAGAAGCTAGGTCTGATAAACCCCAAGTCTAGAAGCTCCTGCAACTATATCTTCAACTCCTTTAACTCTGCTGGAGTCATCCTATACGGTGCCCTCGACACTGGCTCTATACCCGAAGCTAACTCGATGACAAACTGAATCTCCCTGTGCGGCGGCAGTCCTAGTAAGTCCTTAGGAAACACGTCTAAGAACTCGCATACCAGTCTAGTTTCTCCTGGCCCCACCAGCATAACTCTAGTGGTATCCACCACACTAGCTAGAAAACCTATACAACCTCCTTGTAGTAGGTCCCTATCTATCAACGCTGATATCATAGGAACACGGGGTCCATGCACAACACCCACAAAGAGAAAGGGGTCCTCACCCTCAGGCTCAAAAGTCACCATCTTCTTTCTACAATCTATTGTGGCCCCATATCTAACTAGCCAATCCATCCCCAAAATCATATCAAAATCATCCATACCCAGTTCAATCAAATCCACTGATAGTTCCCTACTATCCACCATCACTGGCAGTGCTTTAATCCATGTCCTAAAATCTACTAGCTCCCTTGTAGGAAGTATAGTCCCAAACCCCGCAGTATAATACTCACTAGGCCTACACAATCTATCAACCACTTTGCTGGAAACAAAAGAATGTGTAGCACCAGAGTCAATCAATACAGTATATGAAGAGCCAGTGCTATAAAGCTGACCTGTCACTACCGAGGGACTAGCCTTAGCCTCTGCCTATGTCAAGGTGAACACTCGAGCTGGAGTCAAGGTTTCCACCTTCCCTGGTTCCTCTTTATTCAACGTCAGGAAAGCTTTCTTGAGGTGTCCAACCAGCCCGCACAAGTAACAAGACTTTGCTCGGCATTCACCCAGATGGTGCTTCCTACATCTAGTGCACTCTGGATAACTCCTCCATGACTCACCGCCCCCCTGGTGGCCACCCTGGGCACCCTAGCCCCTCCTATCATGACCAGCAGTGGTTGAGGTGTCAGGGGTCTTCCTCTTCTGATCACTAGGGCCTCTGCCCCTACCAGACCCTGTATATGGAGGCGCTGCCTTGCGAACATCCCGTCTCTCAGCGTTCTCCCTCCAAATTTTGTTCTCCATTTCCTCAGCATTGATGGCCTTCTCAACCACCTGGGCATAAGTCGTCTCCCCAGGTACTGTTGTAATCCTCACATCTCGGGCTATCATAGCATTAAGCCCTCATATAAACCTGTCTTATCTAGCTTCATCTGTAGGCACTAAGTCTGGTGCAAACTTTGCTAGCCTATCAAACTTCAGGGCATACTCAGTAATTTTCATGCTGCCCTGCACCAACCCAATGAACTCATTCACTTTTGCTGCCCTGACGGCAACGTTATAATATTTCTTATTCAACATATCTCTGAACCCATCCCAACTCATAGCAGAAACATCCCAAGTCTGTGATGCCACCTCCCACCAAATACAGGAATCCTCCCTAAGCATATAGGTGGCACAGGCCACCCTGTCACTACCTTCAACCCTCATAAAATCTAGGATGGAGGTCATCATACTAATCCATTGTTTAGCCTTTAGTGGATCTAGTCCCCCCTCAAAGATTGGAGGATGCTATCTCCTGAATCGTTCATAAAGTGGCTCCCACCTGTTTCCAATCTTAGATGGTTGTACTGATGGTGCCACAACAAGTGGCAAATTAGGTGTGGCACTCCCTGGCAGAGCCTGTTGCCTTAGAAGGCGAATCTGCTCTTCTTGACTCTGAAGTCTGGCTTGCATATCAGCAAGCAACTGCTGCCAGTTCTCAGGGACTGGTGGAGGGTTCTGGCCCAGGTCATCATGTCAAGCCTCGACCCCTGTGCTGGCTAGTTGTATTGATCGCCTTGGACACATAACTATACAAATTTATCTGCACTCAATGACTCGGCATCAGGCAATGATGGCAGGTTTGTTGGGGTTTTATGCCCTAATTAAAACCCAAAATTCGTTGTAATCTTATTTTATTATCAATAAAAAGAATAGAAATCATTTTTTGACTTGGTCAATCACTTTGTTCACATGTTTATTTTCATGATTATTTGTTTAATATAAACTTCTATTAAATCCCAAGCATATAGCTAATCTTATTTATAGTGACGTGATCATAGTGGAATATAAATATGACTATATGTTCAAAATAAGTTAGTCCTAAGATTAGTCAGTGCACAGGATTTACACTGACTTGCCAATCTACGATATGATCTACTTACACATTACAGTGTTATGTTCTTTCTAGAACATTAAGCAAAGTAGATAAGATCAGATGTATTTGTTACATCGGACTGGACCGATATTGACAGTTGATAAGATAAGTAAACATACCATTATTATCTATTCTAGTCATATCATATAGTTGACCATAGGTCAATTCTGAGTGGTTATTATTCTAACTGATTGTATTATTTGAGTTCTTTGACTTGTTCGTTACCAGCTTACCCTACGAACTAGCCCATACTTACATCTTGGGAACTTGATAGTATAATTGAGTGGGAGTGTTAATCATATATATGAACATCTATAGCTTCTGATGAAGAAGTGAAACGATGGTTTTGTTTTAGTTTGTTTCAAGGTGTTAAATGATAGAGATCTCATTTCTGTAATTAAATTAGTTTACTGAAATATCATGATAAAATACAATGAGGTGTAAAATGGTATTTTAGTCTCATCTCATTGTAGACCGTCTATAGAGGATTGAGTGACAATTATGGTTGTAACAATGGATAATTAATAGCGTATCTATATTTGTTATAGAGCGTTCTATGAATTCAAGAGTGCAATTCCAAGTCTATAGTGGAGTCACGAGGAATTAATAAGTTAGTAAATTTATTTGTTAGATTTATGATAACTTATTGGAGCTTGATTTCATAGGCCCATGGTCCCCATTGTACCTTGGATAAAATCATCTAGATAGTCTCAATTAATTGATTTAATCATCAATTAGAATTATCAAAGTTGACCAATTCAATTTTGGATAGTTTGACAGAGTTATGTAATTTTGAAAAGAAATGAGAAATTAGGGCAGATTTATTAATTAAGATAAATTGGTATCTAAATTAATAAATAAGTTTAAATTAAGGTTCAAATTTTAAATAATTAATTTGATAAAGGATTTAAATAATTATTTAATTAATTAAATGAATAAAAAATAATACAGGCCTTGATTTTAAGTCCAATGGGCTTATAATCAAATGGGAAATTTCACGGACCTAAAGCCCATGATAATTTTGACCTAGGGCTTCAAATTGGCTATTATTTTATTGGTTTTTTAATTAAATTAAATGGCCTAATTGATTCTATAAAAGGAGTGCTTAGAGAGAAGTCAAAAGATAAGTTTAATCACTGGTTTTCTGATAGTTTGAGATTCTCTCTAAACACAAGTCATTTTCTAAGCCTCTTTGTTATTTTCTCTTCTTCTCTCTGTATCTATCTCATGTGTTGAGAATTTCCCACACTAGTCTAGGTGATTCTAAGGATACATTGGAAGAATGTGAAGAAATTAGAAGAACAGTTCAGTTTCTTGATAATACTCTGTGACAGAAAGGATACAAGAGTTAGAGAAACTGAAGGAAGAACTTTTTCATTCCGCTGCGTATACTGTAAGTATTCTTATCTTTGTTTCTCTTTGAATTCAATTTTAGAAACATGTTCTAGCTTATCTCATAATAATTTGTTTAATATTAGATATACATGAAAATAAATAAAGATCCTGTATAAGTTTTCCAACAAGGTTAACATTCTTCCCATGGTCCAACATTGAAACTGAACCAACAATATGCAATCAAGATGCAAACAAGCATTTAAACACTTATCCGCATACAATAGCAATGCTAATAAGCATGCCTTAACATATTCACATAGCAGTCAAAGGCCAGGCTCTTTCAGTATATCTCATGCTCCCTATTAATTATGTAGATAAAGTATTTATATTCCATTTAAACATTTAAGCATATAACCACATATATGGTTACCAAACCATGAGTCAAGTTTGTCTTTAGCGGCGAATGTACATGCCTAGCCAGTCTTCAAGAATCCTTAAACCTAGACCTGGCTCTGATAGAACATTGTAATGCTCTGGCTAACAAATATTGCAAGACTTGCTAATCAAGTCATTTGAACATAATTGTGTTTCTAAAGTCATCTAACAGGTTAGGGTTAAAATATTTTGATCGTAAACGGTTAATTTTTATTAAAACAAGTGTTTGATACATGGGATCCCAAACATAGTATTTGCATGGCGGAAAAACAATTCTCAAAAGTTTGTACAGCAAAAAGCCAATCTAAATGGAAAAATATAGTTTAGAGCCCTAATTCTTGTAAATTCCCTCAGCCGTGGCGGTCGAGCAGCTGACGATGTACACTCCACCCCTAGAGCTCTCCAACTCATGGTTGCTCCAACTTTCCTTTTCCTTTACCTGCACCACGAGCACCCGTGAATCAAGGCCCAACAAGAAGACCATAAATAACAAGCATAGATAACAACAAGAGCATATAATCAACTTCAATCCATTCAGTTCAACTAATCAGCAGAATACAGGTATAAAGCTAGAAAACGATAAACATATACTCAACATATATTTTGATCAGAAACACAAGCAATTAGGTATCGGCGCCCTTAGGCTAAGCCCTCTAGTTATTTAGCTGATCTCGGCTCGCTTAGGCCAAGCTACGTTCAATATGCTTATCGCCAGCCCCGGCACCCTTAGGTCGTACTTTCATATTGCATACAACAGCCATACAATTACACAATACATACATTCCATTATAGGGAACCTCAATCCCGAACACAACCACATGGGTGTATCTTTCTTACCTCGAGTCCCGAGTGATAGATAAAGAGCAGTCCCGAGCACGATCCTCAGTCCTGAGCCTTAACAGTAATCCTAGTCACAAGCAATAGTGGATAACTATCAAATTCCAATCCAATAAATAACTTCAGAATATTAATCTAGCCTCTGGGACCTTGATTCTACCAATCCGGGTAGTAGGATCCTTCCCGAGCCTTAACATTTGGGTTCCCAATCTTAAAACCTTCAAACAGCCTTAACTATGCATTTGAGCCGTGGCCAACCCCTTAAGGGTCGTGCACGCTCAAGTCAGAGGCAAAATGCCTCACTGCTGAAGGATGCCTAGACAGAACAGAGGCCTTTCAGCCTCCTCAAATACACGTGTCGTGGAGCCTGAAGAATAGGGTCGCGACCTGAGCCCCCAAACCCAGAAAACCAACCTTTTTCCTGCGTTTTTCCTTGAGCCTAAACCTCAAAATTCAACCCCAATCATCAGCCAAACTCAAAACTAAGCTTAGAATTCTTAACTTTATAGCCTAAACATCATAACCAACCTATAAACCATTCCTTACACTTGTCAAATGCCCAAAACCAGTCTTGAAATCTTTCTTCATGCAAACTCTAAATTCTAACTATAATACAACAGAATTCAACAATTAAAACTTGAAACCTTACCTCAGCTTTCAGCTTAGATACTCAGCAAATTCTTGGTTGCCCTAGCTTTAATTTCCTAGTTCCCTTTAGCTCAATTCCCAGTTTGTTTTCTTAAGTTTCTCCTTCAAGACTCAAAGTTTCCCTTAGGTTTTAGAGAGAGGAGGATAGAAAACGTGTATGTGAGGGAGTGAGAGAGATCAAGTGTGTTCCTACTAAGGTGGTTTCCTAAACTGTAGTTGATCCTCCATCTTAGCCAAAAAGACTAAAGTACCCCTCAAGACAACTTAGCCCTCTAATTGTTCTAAGGGTAACATGGTCTTTTTCCCAATTTCCACTAATTCTTCAAGTCATCCTACCATTTGCCAATTAATCTTGCGGCCAATTAATTCCATCATGACCAATTAATTACCAAATACTTTCTCGTTACTCAATAAACCCCAAAATATATTCTAAGTTCCCAAAATACCCCTAAGCTCACCTCGAGTCGGGTATTATTCCCCGCTGTGACTATTCCGTTATTCCACTCACTAGGATTGCCTCAAGCCATATACTACAAATATATCCACATAATAATTTGGTCTCAACCATTTAACACATATAATCAGATTTATGCCCTTAACAGGAAAATATTAGAGATATGCCCTTATAAACCATAACGGGCCCACATGCATATCTAATACTTATAAACATGCATAGAAATGTATTCATATCATCATATATATCATGCATGCCACATAGTCATGCATTTTAATCACGTAATCACATACATAACCAATTATGCTTTTCCGGCATGCTAATCAAGACATTAAACCCTATTAGCATTTTTGGGTCGTTACAACTACCTTCCACACTTACCTGGGAAGCTCGAGGAGTTCTGTCTAAGGCAAGTGTGGGTCCAAAACGGTACCTTGGCAACCTTCACAGTCGGCCTGGGAACATTTTGAACGTATACCTTTGCACTATTACATTTTTGAACTTATTAATATAAGAAAACCATGATTGTTCTGTCAAAATAAGTAATTTTACTCTGCTTAAAGGTTATTTGGTCGAAAAGGTTTAACTTGTGATCTTCCATACATACTCAATAACCTCGGGGAGTTCTAGTAAGGTGTTGGAGATCACCCTAAAACCTCTAAATCTACCTAGGAAAAAGTTCTAAAAAAATCAAAAAAAAAAAAAAATTAATTCTCATTTCCGAGAGTGGATGAATCATCACGAAACTTCTAGTGAGACTTCTTCCAATTCATGCACTACTCCTTTTGGTACTCCTTCCACCATTCCTGCTTTCCCACACACCTTAGTTCATAATACTTTGTTTGCAATGGCTCACAATGATGAAATCCAACCAAGAACTCTCAATGACTACCTCCATCCTACTCGCATTTCCACGCCTTCATGCATTATATTCCCTCCTAATATGCTTGCATTTGACTTTTAAACCTGGCATGATTCTACTCTTGCCCACATTTCATGGAATGGAAAATGAAAGCCCATACGTGCATATTAGAGAATTTGAGGAGGTAGTAGCCACGTTCTGTAACCGAGCTGAAAATGTTGATTATGTGCGACTGAAGTTCATCCCCTTCTCCTTGAAGGACAAAGCCAAAAGCCGGTTATACTCTTTGAGACCTAGGTCTATTGGAACATGGGAGGAAATGACCAAATATTTCTTTTTGAAACACTTACCTAGCCATAAGACCAACAGTCTAAAACGACATATTTCCACATTTTCCCAAAAAGACAATGAAACATTCTATCAAGTTTGGGAAAGATTCAAAGATCTGTTAAATCAATGCCCTCGCCATGGCTATGAGAAGTGGCATTTTGTCAATTACTTCTATGAATGCCTCACAAGTCGTAAACACCAATTTGTATAAATTCTATGCAATGGTGAACTCCTCGAAAAAGAGCCTGACGATGCTCCTGAATATCTCGAAGAAACAGCAAAAAAATATCACACCTGGATTGGTCCAAGTGCTACTGATAGCACCATCTAACACAAACCATATAGGATCTATCAACTTTGAGAAGAGGGTAGTGTTAAGGCCCAACTCGAAGCTTTGAAAAGCAGTTTGAGGTCGTAATGACAAAAAATGGCCAAAAACCGCACATGATGTCTCAAGCGAAACCACAAGAACCTTGTTTTGTTTGTGGAGGGATGCAGCATTCAGCTAAGGACTGCTTAGCTTTAAATGAAATGAGGGGGGTTTATGATGAGCAATAAAATGCAATGCCTTAGGAGCATATAACAATCCATCCTCTCATATGTACAACCCTGGTTGGAAAAACCACCCAAATTTCAGTTGGAGAGATTCCAATCAAACTCAATCGTCTGGAAACCAATGGAGAAACAAGCATCAAGCTCAACCATCAAAGGCATATTCTGCACCTCAATACAATGCTCATCCACAAAGGAATTCTCTTGAGAATACCCTTCATGCATTCATAGAGGAACAAACCAACTTAAATCGCCAAATGATGGAAGAAATTAAGGAAATGAATAGTCAATTTTCAAAACTGACTGGATCCTTGGCTATTTCTGAAAAAGGAAAAATTCCTTCTCAGCCTCTATTCAATGCACAAGGGCAACATATTGCCCAATCCTCCAACTCCAACGATCAAAATGTTAAGGAGTTCAATGCCATCACAACTAGAAGTGGTAAAACTTTAGAAGATCCATCCATTAAGATCACTACTTCAAGCACTCCAAATGATATTCCTGTGAGTGCACCGCCTATTGCTTCTGCAAAAGTTACATTCACTCAAGCTTTGAAACCTGTTGGGAAAATTCCTGATAACCGAGCTGAAATCCTTGAGCACTTGACATAAGTGAAGATTAATCTTTCTTTGCTTCACATCATAAAATAAGTGTCGGCTTATGCCAAAATCATCAAGGATCTATGCACTACAAAAAGGAAGCATCATGTCAAGAAGACTGCTTTCTTGACTGAGTAAGTGAGTGCGGTGATTGAACAAGAGACACCGCTGAAATACAAAGATCTCGGTTGTCTTGCCATTTCTTGCCAAATTGGGACTCATGAAGTCAGCCAAGCTTTACTTGATCTTGGCGCAAGTGTAAACCTCGTGCCTTACTCTGTGTACTTGCAACTCGGTCTTGGAGAAATGAAGCCAACATTTGTTGTGCTATAGCTTGTTGAACGTTCCATCAAAAAGCCTCAGGGTATTGTTGAGGATGTTCTAGTTCAAATTGCAAAATTCTACTACGCCGTGGACTTTCATGTTCTTGATACACAATCTGTGGTAAACATGAAGTCAAAATTTTCTATTATCCTTGGAAGATCATTCCTTGCTAATGCAAATGCTTTAATCAATTTCTGAAATGGTCTAATGAAGATATCGTTTGGAAATATGAAGCTAGAGGTAAATATTTTCCACATTGGAAAACTACCCTGAGAGGATGATGAGTGTTACCAACCTTTTATAATTGACACTCTACTTTCTGAGGAGATTCAATTGCGAAGCAATTTTGATAATCTTGATGAACTCCTTCTGTGTGATTATGAAAGTCCCAGCCTTATTGAGTCCACTCTTGCAATTTATATTCATAAAGACTCACAACACAGAAGGAAAAAAATTTGGAAGCCTCGTTTTGAAGAGCTACCTCGTGAGAGGGCACAACCATAAACTTCAGCAGAAGAGGTTCCAATTGTTCAGTTGACCCAACTACCTAAGGGTTTAAAACATGTCTTCTTGGGAGACAGTGAAACCTTCCCAGTTATCATCTCGTCCAACCTTCACAATTCTCAAAAGTTGTAGTTACTCAAGATACTGCGAACACATAAATCTGCGATCGGTTAGATGCTTGCTGATATCAAAGGTATTATCCCTTTAATTTTCTCCCATCAAATCAATCAGGAGGACAAGGCTATCCCTCAATGGGACCCTCGAACATGACTTAACCCCACAATGAAAGAAGTCGTGAAAAATGAAGTTATGAAATTGCTAGACAATGGTATCAATAATCTAGTGGCCGAAAGAAAATGGGTTAGTCCCACTCAGGTAGTACCCAAGAAATCGAGTACCATTGTTCAAAATGAAAAAGGGGTCCTTGTTCCCACAAGAACTATGACGGGAGGGCGCATGTGCATTGATTATAGAAAATTAAATGCCGCCTCCCACAAAGATCATTTTCTGCTCCCATTCATTGATCAAATCCTTGAGCGTGTAGTTGGTCATCCTTTCTATTGCTTTCTTGATGGCTAATCAAGCTATTATCAAATCGATATTGCGTTAGAGGATCAAGATAAGACCACTTTCACTTGTCCTTTTGGCACTTATGCTTTCAGGCGTATGGCACTTGGGTTGTGTAATGCACTAGCTACTTTTCAAAGATGCATGATGAGTATCTTCAGGGACATGATTGAAAAATCTATGGAAATATTCATGGATGACTTAACCGTCTTTGGAAAATCTTTTGATACTTGCCTTCTCAACCTTGAAGCCATTTTAAAATGATGCATTGAGAAGGACCTTATGCTTAATTGGGATAAATGTCATTTTATGGTATCTTCTGGCATAGTCTTAGGCCACATTGTTTCTGAAAGAGTGATTGAGGTGGATCGATCCAAAATTGACCTAATCTCAAAATTTCCTACCTCTAAGACTGTCAAAGACATTAGGTCATTCCTTGGTCATGATGGTTTTTATCGGAGGTTCATGCAAAAAATTTCAATGATTTCTCGTCCATTATGCAACCTCCTAGCCAAGGATGCCATCTTTGAGTGGACACCAAAGTGTGAGGATTCGTTATGAACACTTGTAACCTCACTTACTTCCGCTCCCATCATTCAATCACCCAAATGGAGTCTTCCTTTCGAAATTATGTGTGACGCCAGAAACTTTGCTGTGGGAGCTGTGTTAGGACAATGAAGGGAGGGGAAACCCTTTGTTGTCTATTATGCAAGTTGAACTCTCAATAGTGCTCAAATGAACTATTCCACTACTGAAAAAGAGTTTCTTGCAGTGGTTTTTGCTCTTGACAAATTCTGAGCTTATCTTATTGGGTCCTCTATTACGATCTTCACAGATCACTCAGCCCTTAGGTATCTCCTTTGGGAAAAGGATGCTAAGGCACGATTAATACGGTGGATCCTTCTCTTGCAAGAATTTAATATAACGATCAAAGACAAGAAAGGTGTTGAAAATGTTGTCACGGACCACTTTTCCAACTGATGGCCCACCTATTCATGATGATTTCCCCATGAACAATTGCTTTCTATTACTCATCTACCGTGGTATGCACACATTGTTAACTACTTAGTAACATGTGAACTTCCTTCAGAGTGGAGTTAACAAGATAAACGCAAATTTCTGGTCGAGGTGCATAATTTATTTTGGGAAGATCCATACTTATTCAAGTATTTCCCCAACCAAATCATGCGAAGATGCATCCACGACGATGAGGTGTCTAGTGTGCTGAATTTTTTCCACAATGATGCTTGTGGTGGTCACTTTTTCTATGAAAAAAACCACTGCAAAAATCTGACAATGCGGTCTTTACTGGCCCACTTTGTTTAAAGACACCAATGATTTCTGTCGTTCGTGTATAAGGTGCCAAAAGTTAGGTTCCTTGTCCCGTCGGCACATGATGCCCTTGAACCCAATTCTTGTTATCAAAATATTTGATTGTTGGGGGATAGACTTTATGGGACCATTTTTTCCTTCTTTTGGCTACCTTTACATTCTTCTTATTGTGGATTATGTTTCAAAATGGGTCGAGGCAATACCCTATTGAACCAATGATAACGCTACAGTTGTCAAATTCTTGAAAGAAAATCCGTTATCAAGGTTCGGTACTCCTCGCGCTATCATCAATGATCAAGGCACGCACTTTTGCAACAGATCTTTTGAGGCTCTTATGCGTAAGTATGGTGTACTTTATAAAATTACAAACTCCTATCATCCACAAACTAATGGCGAAGCTGAGTTAGCCAATAGGGAGATAAAACACATTCTGGAAAAGACAATGAATCCCAACCACAAAGATTAGTCTACACATCTTCTAGATGCTCTTTGGGCATACCGCACTGCTTTCAAATCCCATCTTGGATGGTCTCCCTATCCGCTTGTCTTTGGAAAAGCCTGTCATTTACCTATTGAGCTTGAGCATAAAGCTTATTGGGCTATTAAGGCCCTCAACTTTGATCTTAATGCCACAGGTATCAATCGCAAACTCCAATTTTCTGAAATAGAGGAGTTAAGAAACTATGCATATGAAAATTCCAGGATCTATAAAGCGAAGTTGAAAGTTACTCACGACAAACAGATCCTGCGAAAACACTTTGAGCTAAATCAGAAAGTGCATATGTATGATTCTCGTTTACACTTGCACCCTGGTAAATTGAGATCGTGATGGACTGGTCCATTTGTGGTGAAACAAGTATTTCCCAACGGTTCTGTTGAGGTCGAGGACCCAATCCATGGGAGAACTTTTAGAGTTAGTGGCCAAAGACTGAAGCATTACATTGAGAGTGTGAGTCACATTGAAGGGGTCCTTCTTAAGGACCCAATTTATACACTCTAAATTCTTAATGGTTTGTTTGTTTTTTCATTATTTTTTTTTTCTTTCTTTTATTTTGGTGTTTTTTCGTTTTTGTCTTTTGTTTGTTTTGGGGTATTGTTATCAGGCTATTTATGCTCTCGCGTCATCTCATGGACATTATCATCATCAAGTGTTCTGTTTCCCTATCTTTTTTATTGAGTATTCATTTAACATTGAAGACACTGTCTGGTTTTCAGTTTAGGGTGGCGAGCCTTCATTAGCATTCATTTGGAGAATCTTATTGTCTTGTTGAATCTTTAAGTCAAATTTTCTCAAAATTATCCGAGCATGAGTACAACTTGTTGGTTTGAGTCAATTTTTACGATGTTCAGCTATTAAGAAGTGATTTTCAGAGTTCTTTTGTGCACTTTCCAAACATGTGGTAAAACAGTTGTTAACACAAATAGTTAAGAAAATTTTCAAGTTTAAAGTTTTTTCATTTCTTGGTGAGTTGTGAGAGTTGAGAAAACAACTTTTTAAACTTTTATTGATCATTTGAGTTGGTAAAGTCATATTTTTGGAATTTAAAACATGACATTTACTAGATGGATATTTTTCATATAAGAATGAGTCTTTGTAATTAATTTTAAATTTGTGTTTTATTTATTTTATTTTATTTGTAATTTCCTATTATTTTTTTGCCGCCTCTTAAAAAAGAAGAAAGAAAAAAAAAAAAAAGAGAAGAAAAACAAAATACATAAAAAAAAAAATGAAAAAAAAAAAGAACAAGAACAAGAGCGACACTTTCTTTTATTATTTTGTAATTCTGTAAAAATAAAATCTTTCTATTATTAATTTTTTGTTTTGTGTAATTGTATTCATGAATAGACAAAAAAATATTATGTAAAAAAATGTTAAAAAAATTGTTATTAATAGTTTCATTTTCTTATTTATCTTTTCTAACTAGTTGGCTTTTTATTCTTTGAGTTTTATCTTGTAAATCCCAAAGGTTGTTTGTCATTTGAATTTCAATAAGTTGATATGCATATCTTGTGATCAATACTTGTTCAAATTATTTGTCCTAAAAGTTTATCTTCTCTGATTTGAGAATTAACTTTTACATTTCCAACTCCAAGAGTGTTATCATTCTCATAAAAATACTTTCAATGCCCGTAAGGAATTTGGAGTCGAGACATTTATACTTTTGAGATTTTTCAATACTATTTGTATTATGACTTGTGATAAAAAAGGAATATGGTTTGGTGCACATACACATAACTCTGGAATTGCAACTGAAGTAGCTTTAACAGTAATCTCTGACATCTTGCTAATATTTTGAAAATGCTTAGATTATTTTTCTTGGTTTGACTTGATTATTCAACTTGATAATTCTCTTTTTCGCTTGAATTGCTAGGGACTAGCAATAATCTGGTTGGTGGTTGTGATTAGTGCTCAAAAATGTCAATTTATTAGTTTTAAAGTTCAAAATAAATTAAGTTTTAATTAATACTTTCATAGAATTAATATGATTTATTTTATGATTGAAAATATTGATTTTAATTTATTTTTGTTTCCAAGAAATAAAATGTAGTTTGGCAAAATCAAAAATAAGAAAAAAAGAAAGAAGATTTGTTGGCATTTATGAAAAGAAGAAGCCCAACCCAGCAGATCCGGCCCACCTTGCCAGCCATCCCCCAACGCACCAAGTGGTGGCTTGCCTACTCGCCACGCGTCCACCTGACCCCAGCAGCCCCAGTCGGAGCCCCGTGCCCACGACCCGCGTGCCCACCAGCCTGACCCGCCTGCTCTGTGACTCGTTCCACCTGTCCTCTCCCCTTGCTAGCCCCATGTGCCAAGTGGTGCTTTTTGATTGGTTGTGCCAGTCCATGGTAAAAAATCATGACATTTTCTGCCATTTTGACCCCCTGCAGTCACCATTTCCATCAGTCCCATTTTATATACATACTCCAACTTCATGCAAATTAATAAGACCAAAAACAGCCATGATAATACTATAAATAATAATATTAATAATATAATTTGATTTTAAATAATCATACTTTATTATTGATATTATATTTATTTGCAAACCCCAAAATCTTCTTTATTTATTTTTTAATTCATTTTTAGGCTCTATAAATAGGAGCTCATTACATTAGTTTCATATGTAATTTTGAGAGGAAAGAAACTATAGCAAAATCTCCTCTTATTTTTATTCTTATATTTCTTTATAGAATTTTTGTGAGAATGATGTGCATAATAGCCTAATCTTCCTTGGAATGTTAGGGATGATCCCATATGCAAAGAGATGTTATTTATATTT
This sequence comes from Humulus lupulus, assembly GCF_963169125.1. Taxonomy (NCBI): domain Eukaryota; kingdom Viridiplantae; phylum Streptophyta; class Magnoliopsida; order Rosales; family Cannabaceae; genus Humulus; species Humulus lupulus. The sequence goes on along the minus strand of NC_084802.1, from coordinate 121,450,260 downwards.
TTTATTCAATATATGTGTATTTAAAGTTTATACATTTGAGTAATTTATGTTCTTTTATACTCGTTTTTATCTTTATTTATTGTTGATAATATTATATACAGAATTAGTCATGTGTTTTCTATGTATTTAAAGTTAGTATAAATAATATTGATGCTTAGTTTTATGTTCAATCTTTTATTGTATTATGGCCTAATGGTATGGTGTCATTCTTAGATTTTTCATAAGATTCACATATTGCTTCCAAAGTAATAACATATTTTCTCAAATATATTTTTGTGAAAAATGCATGCAATTTAATATTAAATCCTCCAAGTAAGTAGTTGGGATGTGAACTATTTATTTGTGTAAATTTTATGAATCAAATATCTAAATAGTTAGACAATGCATATGGATGACTCTTGATGCCTTTCTATTCTCTAATCCTGGAATACATCTTATTTTTATTTGCTTTATTTTACAATCAAATTCTCAAACCAAAATTCGAAAATCCATTTCCCTTTCATTATCTTTCACTAACCTTTTGTGTTTATTTTCTTCTAATATTTTTTCTCTTAGTTACCTCCTTGTGGAATCGACCGCCTGATCTTTACTACAACCACTGCTTAGTGGATGCACATTTTGGGCGTTAAAAAGTGAGACAATTGATTCAAGGAAGAATCATATAAATCTCATATGTTAAGACAATTGAGAACTTAGCATATCCATTTACAAAATCTCTTGTGAGATGATAAATGAATTTTAGACTCATTTTAGTGTGTCTGTTTAGGAAGTATTTTAGTTGTTTAGGGTTATTTTGTTCTATTTTATGTTTGTTTTGGTTTGTTTTCAGGTTTTGAAGGACTCGGGATGTTTTGGAGTGAAAAAGATGTCAATCACAAGAAGACGAAATGCTGACAAAAATGGTGTTTCTGAGAGAGTAGCACGATTGTGCTACTGTAGAGCGCGAGCACACCAGGTGGCTAAAAAGTGAAATTCAGTATATTTTTAAATGAAGGGCATTTTGGTCAATTCACATGGGAAAATGTAGGGCTACGTATTTTAATGTGATTTTCAGTAGAAAACCCTAGTTTTGGAGAGTTAAAACAAGGGGAGATGGAACTTTTGGGGGATAGCTTAGAGTTTTTATTTCTTTCTTTCTTTTCTTTATTTCTTACATCTTTAGTTTATGTTGATATTTAGTTTAATGGAATTGATGATTTTTAGCTTGAACTAATTTCTTAGTTAGGGTGTTAATGGATTCTTCTTGAAAACTTATGATTATCCAATAAATTTTTTATGAATTTCCTATCAATATTGTGAATTGTTTGACTTATGTTTAATGCTTGATCACCATTTATATGATTTTAACCTGAAATCTGAGAAATGAAGGATAAATATGCTATAGTCAAATAATCATAAATTTATATTGGACGAGCGTACCTATAGGATTTGTGTAGCTTAGGGATTACGTGTTTAATTCTGTGATATGTTAATTTACCACAGAGATGTAGGAGATTTACTTATTGTAGAGAGTTATAAGTCCTAGCAAGAATATAATTTACAGTTGTAATCTGCTATCACAATAGAGATAGGAGTTCTGAGAATTGAATTAGAGAAGCATAGGTGGATAGTTGATGAACTTAATAACCCTATATTTTTATCCATTAATTAATTATCTTCATCGTTATTTGTTTAGAGTTTATAGTTTCTAGTTGTTTTTATTTCATTATTTTTATGTTTATGTTTTAGTTTGCTTTTATCAACAACTATTCGATTAACCAAATAGAGATTAAGAGTTAAGTATTGGTAATCGATAAATCAGTCTTCGTTGGAACGATACTCTATTTATCACTTTATTACTTTTTTAAATGATACGTATACTTGCGTACATAATTCTCACAACAAACTTTTGGCGCCGTTGCCGGGGACTAAAAAATTACTAATATCAATTTAATTAATTTTTACTTGTTTTTCCTTGTTCTTTTAATCTAGTTTGTGTCTGAAGTTTCTAATTTAAGGAAATATTGATTTATGCGACGTGGAAAGTCACCTGAGATCATACCAGTGAATCCTAAGATAGAGACAACCTACAGACAGAACAGAAAGAAGAAGATGTTGGAGAGTACTATGGCTGAAAATCAAGGGAATGCAGCGAACAATGTTGCTAATAATGTTCAAAGGGCAGCAGTTGTTGTTGAGATTCCAAATATAGCAGAGGTTCCTGTGGAACAAGGACCAAGGACCTTAATAGATTATGTACTTCCCACAGTCACGGGAGTGCATTCTTGCATCAAACCTCCAACAATTGTTGTGAATAACTTTGAGATTAAGCCAACAATTCTACAAATGGTCCAATCTACTGTCCAGTTCGGAGGCTTGCCTACAGAGGATCCTAACTTGCACATAGCTAATTTCATGGAGATTTGTATGACTTTTAAGATGAATGGGGTGAGCGATGATGCAATAAGGTTGAGGCTATTTCAATTTTCACTAAGGGACTGAGCAAAGAGTTGGTTGATTTCCCTATAGGCTAACTCTATTACCACATGGGAGGAGCTCTGTAACGCCCTACTACCCAGGGACCATTACGTTGTGCATTTTAAACAGTGCTAAACTCGCTAACTGAGCCATTTGTTCATAATCGTGTAACTAAGTGTGATTAACTGTCTAGGGTTAAAAATTTTGGTTAAAGATACAACGTTTCACTAAAACGTTTACTGTATACATTGGAATCCCAAAAATATATTTTAAAGGTTAATTAAAGTAACATATTTACAACCAGCCGACCTAAGCGGAAAAATAGGGTTTATCCTTAGTTCCTCCTTAAACCCTCGGCCGTGGCGGTCGAGCAGCCGCATATGTACACATCGCCACCTAAGCTCTCCAACTCAAGGATGGTCCAGCTTTCTTTTGCCTTTACCTGCACCACATAGCGCCCGTGAGCCAAGGCTCAGTAAGAAAACTCAATATGCTCATGAACAAGTAATAACATGTCATCAAATGACAATAGGCATGCCTAGCAGTAATAACCCTACTCATGCATGTAAGTAGGTACCAATGAATGTTTGTAGAGTCCTACGCTCTGAGTAGATGACTAATAGGTCATACTCAGTATAGGTGGCTAATAAGTCCATATCCTTCGATCAACACTCCACGTGCTAATGCCATCCTTGACTAATAAGTCAATGCTTTGCGACCAACACTCAACATGCTAAGGTCGTCCTTGACTAATAAGTCAATGCTAGGATATGAGACTAATAAGTCACCCTGGGTCCCTTAGCCATATCCTCTGTATGAGCGTACCTGGTGCTGATCAGCACACCACGTACTAATGTCATCCTTGACAAATAAGTCAATGCCTTATGACCAACACTCATCATGCTAAGGTCATCCTAGACTAATAAGGCAATGCTAGGATATGAGACTAATAAGTCACCCCGGGTCCCTTAGCCCTATCTTTTGTATGAGCGTACTTGGCGCTGATCAACACTCCACGTGCTAATGTCATCCTTGACTAATAAGTCAATGCTTTACGACCAACACTCATCGTGCTAAGGTTGTCCTTGACTAATAAGTCACCCCAGGTGCCTTAGCCCTATCCTCTGTATGAGCGTGTCTGGCGTTGAGTTTTCCCCCGACCAATAGGTCGGTCAAACATATGATGTGCTTCTGGTTGAGCATAACTATAACGACCAGTGCACAACATGCTATTGCCGCCCTTGACTAATAATTCAAGCCTTTCTCAATAAGATAAAGCAAACAGACACATATCATATGTCAAATATCCAAATACGGGACATTCAGCCTGCTTACTCAACAATTATGATAATGCACATTTACAGAGACTCAAGCTCTGATCAATCTCATATTCAATATTCATGCCATGCCCTTAACACATGTGCTACTACGCATTTACAATACAATCAATGTCCATTTATAGAGCACTCAACATGATTCATCAACAATCACAAACAAAATTATAACCATGTAACGACCCAAATTTGCTAATAAGGCTTAAGGGCCTTGATTAGTGTGCCGGGAGGGCATAACTAGATTATATGTGATTCAACGATTTAAAGGCATGTTATATGACTATATGAATGTCTTAGATGCATGGCTATGTGTATTAGTATGCATGTAGGCTCTTATTAGGTTAGAAGGGCATAATCGTAATTTTGGCCCGTTAAGGGCATAATTTTATATAAATATGATAAACTACCGAGACCACATTATTATGTGGATATATTTGTAATCTGTGACTCGAGACGATCCCAGTGAGCAGTTTAGCGAAAAAGTCACGGCGGGGATTTATACCCGGCTCGGGGTGAGCCTGGGGGAATTTCTGGGAACTTAGGGAATATATTGGGGTCAATTTTGACATTGAGGAATATAATTGGTGATTAGTTAGGTGTCGGGATTTAAGCGGTAAATATTAGAGACACTCGAGGAATTAGCGAGAATTAGGTGAAATGACCAAAATGCCCCTAGGAGGATTAAAAGGCTTAGGAATTATGGGAGGGTATTGTGGTCATTTGGCTTATAAGGGATAAATGTTACTAGGCTTTGTACTTGGTGGATTGTATAGAAAGGGTTGGAATTCTGAAGGAAAGAAAGGAAAGAAAATAAGGAAAAAGGGAATTGGGAGTCTTATTTTCTCTCATGCGGTTGGAGGTTCCTTCTTCATTTCTTTGAGGTTTCTTGGAGCAAAACTCAGAGGGAGTCTAGGCAAGAGCTTAAGGCTAGGATCCCTGCTCTGGTTTGAGGAATTGGCAGAGTAATCCATCCATTTAAGGTAAGAATTAGCTGTTAATATTCAGTTCTTTGCATTGTTGTTGAGCTGGTTTTTCTAAACAAAGTTCTGTGGGAATTCAAGGGAGTTGAGACTGAAGATTTGAGGAGGAGAAGGCTAAGGAAAAGTGGGAGAAAACCTAGGCTAAACTCATCCAGCAAAGGTAAGGAATTCAAGTTTAAGTCCTCTGGTTTCAGTTGTTGTTTAATTGAGTTTCTGAGCTTTAGGTCCAGCCATGGTGAATTTTGTGATTTAGAGTGCATGTGCTTGGGTTATGTGTGATTGGGATGCTTAGGATGAGTGGAGGATGTTTGTAGGCTTCTTTTTATGTTTGGTTGAAGTTTGGAAGAGTTTTGGTAAGGTTTGGCTCGGGGAAAATCAAAGGAGAAAATGGCAAGTTTTGCTGTGCTGTGACTAGCGCTAGCCATTGGGTGATGTAGCGCTAGGCTGAGTGGTCTGGAGTGCTTTAGTCTCTGTTTGTAGTGTTGTAGCGCCCTCCTTAGAGCGCTGTAGTGCTACCCTATTTCCAGAAAAGGGTTTTTGGGTTATTTTCAAGGGTTTTAGCCCGGGGGTTCGGGGTTTGATTCCACCACCCCGTTTTGTGGAATTAGGGCTTCCCGAGGGCTCGGGATTGGTCCCGAGGCTAGGTTTTGGACTTGAGTTTTGGTGATGATTCTAATATATGGTTGTGACTAGGTGAATGCTTGGGCTCAAAAGGGATCATGCTTGAGGATTAAATCGAACAAAGCTAGCAAATCTAAAGGTACGAAAACTGCACCCGACTATGTGTTTGTGATGGGACTAAGTGCTCACAATAATTGTATAATGTCATAGATGGTATTACGCCATGGGACATGTGATAAACGGCCTAAGGGTGCCGTAAATTATATTTGTGCACAGGGCGCGGCTCGGCCACTGGTAGCCGAGGACAGCTTAATATTCACTGAGCTCGGTTTAAGCTGGCCGGAGTCAGTGGGACAAATAGAGGGTGCGGCCTAAGGGCATTAACCCTAGTTGTCTTATGTGGACTGATTGTTGATATGGAATGATATATTTGGTATGCTGAATACATGGATAACATGAATGCTTAAACTGCTGAGTACATGCTTATGCGGTATGAGATATCTGATTCTTTGTTGATTGATTGTGCTTTGTTATTGTGTTTTCTTGCTGGGCCTTGGCTCACGGGTGCTACGTGGTGCAGGTAAAGGCAAAGGCAGGTTGGACCAATCTTGAGATGGAGAGCTGCGGGGTTGAATGTACATAGTCAGCTATTCGGCCGCCACGACCGAGGAGTGGAACAGGACGAAAAATGCTTAACCGTCTGTTTTGCCTTAGAGTGGCTAATAATTGTATCTAGATCTTGAATCTTTTGTAAACAATCTTTAACTTATAATTTTTGGGATCCCATGTGAATAGAGAATGTTTATTTATAAGAAATGCATCTTTTGAGACCAAAATCTTTTAACCCTAGTTCAACTATAGTTCTTGGTAACACGTTTTGATTAAATGACTTGATTAGCAAGTCTTGCACCTTTATAAACACACAGTGTAACGGTCTTGGCTATCCAGGGCGTTACAACTTGGTATCAGAGCGTCCAAGGTTTTAGGGTTCCTAAAGACTGGCTAGACATGTACATTCGTCGCGAAAGCCAAGCTCGACTCAAGGTTTGGTAAATTGTGTATACATGACTATGTGCTTAAATGATTTGAATGAAATAAGATTGTTGATATCTGCTTGATTAATAGGGAGCATGAGATACTGATAGGGCCTGGCCCTTGACTATTGAATGATGATATTGATGCGAGCTTATCAGCACTGCTATGCATGTGAATGAATATATGGATGAATATTTGGATAAATTGCTATAAATTGATTGCTTGTGAATGATTGGGGTTCCAGTGATGGATCATGAAAGGATTAATACCCTGTCATCATAGTCTGATTATCAAGTCGTTGATTGCAGATTGACTTGGATAATTTTGTGTCCAAGAAAATCTACGCAACTAGCTGGCAGGTCTGAGACTAGAATGATGATCGAGGCCAGACCCCTTCGCCAGTCCCTGAGAACTGGCAGCAGCTTATGGCAGACATGCAAGCTCGGCTACAGAGCCAAGACGAACAGATTCAAATTCTGCGGCAGCAAGCTCCATCAGGGAGTGTTTCCCCTATTATGCCACCTGCAGTGGTACCTGTCGCGCAGCCAGTTGAGGTTGGGAATAGATGGGAGCTGTTGTATGAGCGGTTCAGGAAACAGCAACCCCCGATCTTTGAGGGAGGACCTGATCCACTGAAAGTTGAACAGTGGATGACCATGATTACTACCATTTTGGACTTTATGTGGGTAGAGGGAAAAGACAAAGTGGCCTGTGCCACATATATGCTAAGGGAGGATGCCCGAATCTGGTGGGAGGTGGCATCACAGACCAGAGATGTTACTGCTTTGACTTGGGAAGGATTTAAGGACCTATTCAGTCAGAAGTACTATAATGTTGCCATCAGGGCAGCGAAAGTAAATGAGTTCGTGGGGCTGGTTCAGGGCAGCATGACAGTTACAGAATACGCCCTAAAGTTTGACAGACTTGCAAAATTTGCACCAGATCTTGTGCCTACTGACGCAGCTAGGCAGGACAGATTCATTAGAGGGCTTAATGCCATGATAGCCCGAGATGTGAGCATTACAACAGTACTTGGAGGGACAACTTATGCCCAGGTTGTAGAGAAGGCTCTTACCACTGAGGAGGCAGAAAATAAGATATGGAGAGAGAGTGCAGTGGGGCAGGAGGGCCGCAGGGCGGTGCCTCCATATTCTGGTTCTGGTAGGGGCGGAGGCCCCAGTGATCTGAAGAGGAAGACTCATGATGCTTCGATCACTCTTGGCCCTGATAGGAGAGGTTAGGGTGCTCAGGGTGGCCGTCAAGGAGGCAATGATGCATGGAGGACTTATCCTGTGTTCACAAGGTGCAGAAGACGCCATCTGGGCGAATGTCGGGCTAAGGCTTGTTATGTGTGCAGGGTGGTGGGACACCTCAAGAAAGATTGCCCAACAGTAAAGAAGGGAGATGCGGGGAAGGTGGACAGCTTGACTCCAGCTCGAGTGTTCACCCTGACGCAGGTAGAGGCCGAGGCTAGCCCCTCGGTAGTGACAAGTCAGCTTTCTAGCGCTGGCTCTCCTTTTACTGTATTGATTGACTCTGGTGCTACACATTCATTTGTTTCTAGTAAGGTGATTGATAGACTGTGTAGACCTAGTGAGTATTGTACTATAGGGTTTGGGACTATTTTGCCTACAGGGGAACTGGTAGTATCTAGGAGGTGGATTAGAGCACTGCTAGTGATAGTTGATGGTAGGGAGTTGTCAGTAGATTTGATTGAGTTAAGTATGGAGGACTTTGATATGATTTTAGGTATGGATTGGCTGGTTAGATATGGAGCTACCATTGACTGCAGGAAGAAGATGGTGACTTTTGAGCCAGAGGGTGAGGATCCTTTCATTTTTGTGGGAGCGATGCACGAACCCCGCGTACCCAGGATATCAGCACTGAGAGCCAGAGATCTACTGCAAGGAGGGTGTATAGGTTTTCTGGCTAGCGTGGTGGATACCACCAGGGTTTTGCCAGTAGGACCGGAAGAGACTAGATTGGTTTGTGAGTTCTTGGATGTGTTTCCTGAGGACTTGCCAGGGTTGCCACCGCATAGAGAGATTCGGTTTGTCATTGAGTTGGCATCGGGGACAGAGCCAGTGTCGAGGGCGCCGAATAGGATGGCATGGCAGAACTGAAAGAATTGAAGACACAGTTGCATGAGCTTCTAGATTTGGGGTTCATCAGGCCTAGTTACTCGCCGTGGGGTGCTCCAGTTTTGTTTGTGAAGAAGAAAGATGGGACTTTGAGAATGTGCATAGACTACAGGGAATTGAACAAGTTGACTATCAAGAATAAGTACCCCCTACCAAGGATTGATGATTTGTTCGATCAGCTACAGGGTAAGACAGTGTTCTCAAAGATTGATCTTCGATCTGGTTATCACCAGCTGATGATCAAGGACGAGGACATACCGAAGACGGCCTTCCGAACGAGGTACGGGCACTATGAGTTTCTGGTCATGTCGTTTGGTTTGAACAATGCCCTAGCAGCCTTCATGGACCTAATGAATAAGGTGTTCAATGATTTTCTAGAGCAGTTCGTTATTGTCTTCATCAACGACATCTTAGTGTATTCCGGTTCAGAGGCAGAGCATGAGCTTCATCTTCGACAGGTTCTCCAGAGGTTGAGGGAGCATTAGTTGTACGCCAAGTTTAAGAAATGTGAATTTTGGCTACTAGAAGTGACATTCCTTGGACATATCATGGGTGCAGATGGGATTAAGGTGGATCCATCTAAAGTGGAGATAGTTAGGGATTGGCCGAGACCAAGGAACGCCTCGGAGGTGTGGAGTTTTCTTGGTCTAGCGGGTTATTATAGACAGTTTGTGGAAGGCTTCTCGAAGATAGTGGCACCGATGACAGAATTGACACGAAAGAATTTGAAGTTTATCTGGTCAAACAAGTGTGAAGACAGTTTCCAAGAGCTGAAGCGCGACTTATTTCTGCGCCTGTGTTAAGTCTTCCTTCGAGGGAAGGGAAGTTTGTGGTCTATTGCGATGCATCGAGATTGGGTTTAGGCTGTGTGTTGATGCAGAATGAGAAGGTTATAGCTTATGCATCACAACAGTTGAAGGAGTATGAACAGTGGTATCCTACCCATGATTTGGAACTAGCAGCGGTGGTATTCGCACTGAAGATTTGGCGACATTATCTGTATGGGGAGAAGTGTGAGGTATACACTGACCATAAGAGTCTGAAGTATTTCTTTACACAGAAGGACCTGAACATGAGACAGAGGTGTTGGCTAGAGTTGGTGAAAGATTATGATTGTGATATTCTCTACCATCCAGGGAAAGCCAATGTAGTGGCAGATGCATTGAGCCGAAGAGGCCCAGGTCAGTTATACAGTTCCACCCAGATCTCGAGAGAGTTAGCGGATGAGATGGTCAGAGCAGGGATAGAACTGGTGGTAGGCCAGTTGGCCAATGTTACTCTGCAGTCGACCCTGCTAGAGCGGATTAAAGAGGGACAGTTGGCAGGCGCTCAGTTACAGGAGGTTAGATAGAATGTCTTAGCGGGAGTAGCTAAGGACTATTCTATTTTTGAGATTGGTTTGCTTCGGTATCAGGGACGGATTTGTGTTCCACATGATGAGAGGATCAGACAAGAGATATTGAACGAGTCTCATACGACGTCGTACTCACTTCATCCGGGTACCACGAAGATGTACTAGGATCTACGGATGTTATATTGGTGGCCCGGGATGAAAAAGGATGTGGTAGAGTACGTGGCCAGATGCTTAACTTGTCAGCAGGTGAAAGTTGAACATCAACGACCAGCAGGGTTGCTTCAGAATGGGAGGACATTATGATGGATTTTGTGGGAGGTTTACCCAGAACGGTTGGGTTTCATGACTCGGTGTGGGTGATAGTGGACAGATACACCAAGTCAGCCCATTTTCTCCCAGTAAAGTCGACATATACTATGGATCAGTATGCCGAGTTGTACGTGAGGGAGATCGTATGTCTCCATGGGGTTCCTAAGTCTATAGTATCAGACCAGGATCCTATCTTTACTTCCAAGTTTTGGGGAGGTTTGCAGAAGGCTATGGGAACTCAGTTGAAGTTCAGCACAGCCTTTCATCCTCGGACTGATGGACAGTCTGAGAGGACAATTCAGGTATTGGAAGATATGGTCAGAGTGTGTGTGATCGACTTTGAAGGGTCATGGAGTAAATATCTTCCGTTGATTGAATTTTCATATAACAATAGTTACCAATCAACGATTGGAGTGGCTCCCTATGAGATGTAATATGGGAGGAAGTGCAGATCACCAATTCATTGGGATAAGATGGGTGAGAGAAAGTATTTGGGGCCAGATATGGTTCAGAGGACAAGTGAAGCTATAGAGAAAATCCGAGCTAGGATGCTCGCCTCTAAGAGCAGACAGAAAAGCTCTGCTGATCCCAAGCGTAGGGACGTGGAGTTCCAGGCTGGGGACCACGTGTTTCTCTGAGTTTCACCATTGCGAGGGGTAAGGAGGTTTGGTAAGAAGGGAAAACTAAGCCCTAGGTTTATCGGACCTTTTGAGATCCTGGAAAGCATTGGTCAGGTGGCTTACAGGTTGGCCTTGCCACCATCATTGTCAGGATTCCATGGCGTATTCCATGTTTCTATGCTCCGGAAGTACATCTCGGATGCGACTCATGTGCTGAGGCATGAAGACTTGGAACTGCAAACAGATTTGGCTTTTGAGGAGCAACCGGTCCAGATCTTGGATCAGAAGGATAAAGTACTACAGAATAAGACAATTCCTCTTGTTAAAGTATTGTGGAGGAATAGTAAGGTCGAGGAGGCGACCTGGGAGCTTGAGACAGCAATGCAGGATCAATATCCCGAGTTATTCAGGTAAATTTCGAGGAGGAAATTCTCATTAGGAGGGGATAGTTGTGACAACCCAAATTTCCTAATAAGGCTTAAGGGCCTTGATTAGTGTGCCGGGAGGGCATAACTGGATTATATGTGATTCAATGATTTAAAAGCATGTTATATGACTATATGAATGTCTGAGATGCATAGCTATGTGTATTAGTATGCATGTAAGCTCTGATTAGGTTAGAAGAGCATAATTGTAATTTTGGCCCGTTGAGGGCATAATTGTATATAAATGTGATAAACTGTCGAGACCACATTATTATGTGGATATATTTGTAATTTGTGACTCGAGACGATCCCAGTGAGCAGTTTAGCGAAAAAGTCAAGGCGGGGATTTATACCCGGCTCGGGGTGAGCCTGGGGGTATTTCTGGGAACTTAGGGAATATATTGGGGTCAATTTTGACATTGAGGAATATAATTGGTGATTAGTTAGGTGTTGGGGGGTAAGCGGTAAATATTAGAGACACTCGAGGAATTAGCGGGAATTGGGTGAAATGACCAAAATGCCCCTAGGAGGATTAAAAGGCTTAGGAATTATGGGAGGGTATTGTGGTCATTTGGCTTATAAGAGATAAATGTTACTAGGCTTTGTACTTGGTGGATTATGTAGAAAGGGTTGGAATTCTAAAGGAAAGAAAAGAAAGAAAATAAGGAAAAAGGGAATTGGGAGTCTTATTTTCTCCCATGCGGTTGGAGGTTCCTTCTTCATTTCTTTGAGGTTTCTTGGAGCAAAACTCAGAGGGAGTCTAGGCAAGAGCTTAAGGCTAGGATCCCTGCTCTGGTTTGAGGAATTGGCAGAGTAATCCATCCATTTAAGGTAAGAATTAGCTGTTAATATTCAGTTCTTTGCATTGTTGTTGAGCTGGTTTTTCTAAACAAAGTTCTGTGGGAATTCAAGGGAGTTGAGACTGAAGATTTGAGGAGGAGAAGGCTAAGGAAAAGTGGGAGAAAACCTAGGCTAAACTCATCCAGCAAAGGTAAGGAATTCAAGTTTAAGTCCTCTGGTTTCAGTTGTTGTTTAATTGAGTTTCTGAGCTTTTGGTCCAGCCACGGTGAATTTTGTGATTTGGAGTGCATGTGCTTGGGTTATGTGTGGTTGGGATGCTTAGGATGAGTGGAGGATGTTGGTAGGCTTGCTTTTATGTTTGGTTGAAGTTTGGAAGAGTTTTGGTAAGTTTTGGCTCGGGGAAAATCGAAGGAGAAAATGGCAAGTTTTGTTGTGCTGTGACTAGTGCTACAGCGCTAGCCATTGGGCGCTGTAGCGCTAGGCTGAGTGGTCTAGGGCACTTTAGTCTCTGTTTGTAGCATTGTAGCACCCTCCTTAGAGCGTTGTAGCGCTACCTTGTTTCCAGAAAAGGGTTTTTGGGTTATTTTCAAGGGTTTTTGCCCGGGGGTTTGGGGTTTGATTCCACCACCCCGTTTGGTGGAATTAGGGCTTCCTGAGGGCTCAGGATTGGTCCCGAGGCTAGGTTTTGGACTTGAGGTTTGGTGATGATTCTGATATATGGTTGTGACTAGGTGAACGCTTGGGCTCAAAAGGGATCGTGCTTGAGGATTAAATCGAACAAAGCTAGCAAATCTAAAGGTAAGAAAACTGCACCCGACTATGTGTTTGTGATGGGACTAAGTGCTCACGATAATTGTATAATGTCATAGATGGTATTATGCCATGGGACATGTGATAAACGGCCTAAGGGTGCCGTAAATTATATTTGTGCACAGGGTGCGGCTCGGCCACTAGTAGCCGAGGACAGCTTAATATTCACTGAGCTCGGTTTAAGCTGGCCGGAGTCAGTGGGACAAATAGAGGGTGCGGCCTAAGGGCATTAACCCTAGTTGTCTTATGTGGACTGATTGTTGATATGGAATGATATATTTGGTATGTTGAATACATGGATAACATGAATGCTTAAACTGCTGAGTACATGCTTATGCGGTATGAGATATCTGATTCTCTGTTGATTGATTGTGCTTTGTTATTGTGTTTTCTTGCTGGGCCTTGGCTCACGGGTGCTACGTGGTGCAGGTAAAGTCAAAGGCAAGTTGGACCAATCCTGAGATGGAGAGCTGCGGGGTTGAATGTATATAGTCAGCTGTTCGGCCGCCACGGCCGAGGAGTGGAACAGGACGAAAAATGCTTAACCGTCTATTTTGCCTTAGAGTGGCTAATAATTGTATCTAGATCTTGAATCTTTTGTAAACAATCTTTAACTTATAATTTTTTGGATCCCATGTAAATAGAGAATGTTTATTTATAAGAAATGCAGCTTTTGATACCAAAATCTTTTAACCCTAGTTCAACTATAGTTCTTGGTAACACGTTTTGATTAAATGACTTGATTAGCAAGTCTTGCACCTTTATAAACACACAGTGTAACAGTCTTGGCTATCCAGGGCGTTACAAACCATGCACATTCAAACATCAAAATCTAAGGTATTCTGCATGCTTAATCAATAACCACAAGCATAATTATAATCATGCACAATTACAGAGACTCAAGCTCTGATCAATTCCATATTCAACATTCATGCCATGCCATAACCATATATATCATATGCATCACATGCATCACATACTGGGTGCAGTTTTCTTACCTTTGGTCCAAGCACAGGTTACCAATAAATGAGCCACAAGCACAATCTTGTTTCCAAGCCCCTAGCGATAACCTAGTCACAACCATAATATAAAACTTCATCAAAATGAGTAAATAAATACTTCCACACCCAACCCAAGCCTCTAGGATGTCGAATCCCACTCAATTGGGTAGTAGGATCGATCTCAGGCCCTAAGAGTTAAGTTCCCATGACTAAAAATCAAATCAGGGAAAAATTTCCCTTAAACGCCGCAGCCCCCAAACCCTATGTCGTGGCCCACCTCCAGACAGAAGCCAGCCTCTTCTCTGACTGTGTCAAGCGCCGCAGTGCACCTGTCTTATGTCGCGGCCCTGTCGGCTCAATAGCCAGCCTCCTCCTTCAAGACTGGGCCGCGACGCCTTAGAATAGGGTCGCGGCCCAACCACGAACCAGCCCAAAAACCTGCGCTTTCTCCATTTTAAAACCTTCCAAAAACCTACCCAAACATCTCCAAATCCAAAAATCAAAGTTCCCAAACATCCTAATTATCCAATACCAATAAAATCCAAGCTTCAATTCATTCAAAAACTCATCAAAACACAAAATCCAATTCAAGCTTAAAAACTTAGAACTTAAAACTTGGATTGCCTCTAATTGAGTTGTTTCCCAACTAATTCCTCCAGCTAAAAAGCTTCTAATCTTCCCTAGAATCTCTATGCCTCGATCCTCACTTGAATTCGAGTCCTAAAACTCAAGTTTCCTTCGAAAAATATGATCGAGTGTCGAAAATGGAACTTTGAGGGAGAGAGAACGTATTGAACGTTTCTTTTTATTTCTTAACGGGTTACTTCAAGCTTAAGTAACCTCAAGCAAATCTTAATGCTCGGGGTCCCGAAAATGCCCCCGGGGTAAAATAGTCAAAATTCCTAGAATTTCCCCCTGATCTCACTAACTCCCAATTTATCACCAAATATTCATTCTCATTGCCCAATATCCTGGTAATGTGCTAAATACCCCTTGGCTCACTCCGAGTCAAGTATAAATCTCATTGTGACTTTCCCACTAGTTTGCCTCCTAGGATCGTCTCGCGCTGTGTAACCCAAGCATAACCAAATAATGATGAAGCACCACACATATACCACATATATGCCAAATATGCCCAAAATGGCCAAAATACGAAAATTTCCCAACCACATGCATATTTAATACACCTAAACAAGCATATCAAGTCATAGTATGATGTTATTCACATAATGATACACATAATCATATAATTCCAAGATTTTCCATCCTGGCCCCTAACCAAGACCCTAAGCCTTATTAGGAAATTTGGGTCGTTACAAGCTAGCTCAAAAGTTCCTCACAAAATTTTTTCCTCCATCCAAGGTTGCACGGTTGAGAGGGGAGATTAATAATTTATGTCAGATGGAGAGAGAATCAATGTATGATGCATGGGAGAGATTTAAAGAGTTGTTAAAAAAATTCCCTTGAAAGGTTCCAAAATTCCTAATAGACTTAGTGCCTTGATTAGGGGCCCGAGAGGGCAATATTGGAATATTTATGTGAATATTATGTGAATTAATTGGATATCGATGTGATTATGTGAATTGCACGTGTTATATTATTATATAGTTGATTATCTATGATTACATAAATTATGTGAGTTATATTATAATATGACTATATTGGCATGTTTAGGTGTATTAAGCATGCATGCGGACCCATTTCTTATTAGAAGGGTATTTTCGTAATTTGGGTCGTTGAAGACATATTTGTATATACATGTGTGCATATTGATTGGGACCACATTATTGTGTGGATACATTTGAGTTATTAGGCACGAGACGATCCAAGGGAGCAAGTAGTGGTTTAGTCACAACGGGGAGAAATATCTGGCTCGGGGCGGGCCAAGGGGTACTTTGGGTGATCTGAAGAGTCACCGAGACTCATTGTAGCGTGAGTCGTATTTTGGGAGAAATAGCTATATTCCGGGTTTAGCGGAATTATTGGGGAAATATGGGTATAGAGTGAAATTAGAGAGTGAAAATGACATTTTTACCCTTATGGGTGTTGAGAAAGAAGCGAGTTGAGTGGGGGCATTTTGGTCATTTGGGACCATTCAAATATAAGGGTTCGACTGAGTACATTAACTCAGAAAAACACAATTCTCACTCTCGTTCTCTCTCTCTCTCCCATTCACTTTCATGCTCGTTAGCATTTTCAAAGGAAACTCGAGTTTGAGAGCTTGGATTCAAGCAAGGTTAAAGTCATAACGATTCTAAGGATTCTACTACCCGGTTTAGTAGAATTCGAGGTCCCGGAGACTAGGACTCCATCCGGAAGTCTTTATTTACTCGGTGTTGATAGATATAGTTTATTATGGTTGTGACTAGGGTACCATTAGGGCTCAGAATAGGATCGTGCTCGGGGTCATGGTTAACTAACTTGTGCTTGGACCAGAGGTAAGAAAACTGCACCTGGTCTGTGTTTGAGGCTTGGTCCGTTATAGTACAAGATTATTACTATGCTGAGAATGTTTTATTAAACATGTTAAATGCGATGTGCTTACCTGTGTTATGTAATAACTGCTTGTCTGTGTATTTGATTGGGATGCTCAGCTTATAAGGTGAGGGTTCATCTGTGTTATCTGATGAAGAGCTTGGCTTAATAGACAATGAAATATTTGTTTTAAACGACTCCACTTATCACGAAGGTTAAAGGATCGACTTATCAGTCGAATGTTAAGAGACTCGACTTATTAGTCGAAGGCTACAGACTTTACTTATCAGTCGAAGGTTAAAGACTCGACTAATCAGTCGAAGGTAAAAAGACTCGACTTATCAGTTGAGAGGTAAAAGACTTGACTTATTAGTCGAAGGTTAAGGGACTCGGCTTATAAGTCGAGGATTTAAAGGCTCAACTTAGGAGTCGAATGCGGCAATAGCGTACCAAATGCTGGTCAATAGGGTTAAGCCAACTCGGAAGCGAGATATACGCTTGAATGCCCCTAGGGTCCTCTAGAATGTTAAGCATTAGACCTGTTTGGCCAGCTCTAAGGCTGGTGATAAGAGAAATTGGGAAATATGCCCTAGTGTGGCTCTATAGTCGCTTATCTAAATTGGTTGCATGCATGAGTAGGGTTATTACTACTAGGCATGCTAATATGTGATCTGATAATGTACTGCTTATAAGCATGATTATGTTTTCTTGCTGAGCCTTGGCTCACGGGTGCGAAATGTTGTAGGTAAAGGAAAGTAAAAGTTGGACCAGCCATGAGTTGGAGAGCTTCAAGGGCAGAGTGTACATATGCGGCCTGCTTGTCCGCCACAGCCGAGGTCATCAATTGGAACTAGGGTTGGACCCTAATTTTTCTGCCTAGGTCGGCTTTTGTATACATTTTTGCATTTGTAACCGTTTTAAACCATGTTGTGATCCTATGTATTGAAGTCAAAATCTTTTAATGAAATGGTTGACTTTCGACCAAAATTTTTCGTAAGCATGTGGTTAGTTTTAATTACACGGTTTAACTCCAAATGACTCATTTAGTGAGTTAAGCACTATTTAAATTACACAGTGTAACGGTCCTGGATTAGGTGGATGTTACAACTTGGTATCAGAGAAGTTTAGGTTTAAAGGTTCCTAAAGATTTGTTGGGCATGTACACTCGCCGCTGAAGACAAGCTCGACTCAAGGATCGGTAACTATTTATGTTAATTTTTGTTTACCAGACTATTTGATATATGAATGTCTTATTTGTGTGCTTGATTAGGAAGCATGAGTTATTCTAATAGGCCTTGGCCCTTGACTATTATGTGAATGATAAAGAATGTGCTTATTAGCACTATTACTGCTATGAATATTAAAGAATGTGCTTATTAGCTTCCTGATTAAGCATGTGTAATGCCCTGGTTAGCCAAGACTGTTACACTGTGTGTTTAAAATAGTGCTTAACTTGCTAAGTGAGTCATTTGGACTTAAACGTGTAATTAAAGACTAAATCAAGGTTAGGTACTAAAACTTTTGGTCAACGAAGTAATTAATTTTCATTAAAATATTAAGTTTATACGAGGGATCCCAAAAAGTGTTTACAGACTGATAAAAGACAATTAAAATACAGATTAGCTGTCCTAAGCTGTAAAATAGGGTTCAACCCTAGTTCCTCCCATGCTATCCCGGCAGTGGCGGTCGAGTAGGATGCATATGTACAAACCGCCCCTAAAGCTCTCCAACTCATGGCTGGTACAACTCTCCCTTTCCCTTACCTGCACCACATAATACCCGTGAGCCAAGGCTCAGCAAGAAAACTTAAATCAACAAGTACAAATGAGCAACAGTATATAGACAGTAAACTTAAATCAATAAATTCAATCAGCAAATGGATATAAGCAATAAGCTTAGCAGGAATAACCTGCTCAATCAAACAAATAACCAAACCTCAACAATCGATGCAGTTAGTTAAGTGCAGTTAGCACTTCTGTTTATTTGTATAATGCTCAGGCTCGGCGCCCATACACCGAGTCCTCTGGTCTTATAGCCAACCCTGACATGCTTAGGCCGAGCTACGTTCCGCACGCTTGCTATCAGCCCCGGCACACTTAGGCCGGGCTGCATTCTGCACGCTTGCTATTGACCCCGGCGCCTTTAGACCGGCCTTCAGAATAGATATAATCACATATATATTGCACAACACACAATCAAATGCAGCATATACAAGCCTTCCCGACCGAATATTCTCAAATACAGTTATATCCATGTTCTCACATATAGTCATTGTCATACTCATATTTATCAACAGGGGTCCGAGCCTCGATCACAACCCGGGTACACTTTTCTTACCTCGAGTTCTGTGCGATAGATGATACAGCCTCAAGAACGATCCCGATCTTGAGCCTTGCGATAATCTAGTCACAACATGAACATACTCGTATTAGGGATTGTCTTCAAATCTCGAGCCTCACTCCAGAACCTATTCTTTAAGATCATTATTCCCAGTTGTCGGGACGTTGGTAACGTACCCCGAGCCCCTAAGTGGGCCACCAAAAGGATTCCCAATCTTCTCGAGCCCTAATCCTAAAATTAGAAAAACCATATTTCGAGGCACTTGGCTCGGTCACACCTACCCTTTGCGTGGTCACGCCTGCAGAAAGTTTGGGCTTTGTGGGGTACTGGCGTGGTCGCGCCCTACCCCAGCGTGGTCGCGCCACTAACTCTGAAACCCAAAAATAAAAAATCAACAATGAAAATCCCTTCCCTGAGACACTAGCGCGATTGCGCCCCAACCTAGAGCAGCCGTGCTAGATCGATAGAAACACAAAAACGAGCCCAAGTTCTTATCTTCTTCCCCAAACCGAGCCTCTGCAATAACATAGAGCTCTTGAACCCAAGCTCCCACCCAAATCTGAAAATCATAATCACAACTTATGATTCCAGTCCAATTTCGAATCCCAAATCCATTCTACAACTGATTATATGCCTACCCAATTCCCTTAAACATGGAAAACTAACAAATTCCAAAAATCAAACACAAAAGTTCCCAAAAACTTATCAAAAACACTCAAACAAATGAAAAGAAAACAAAACCCACAGCTCACCTTAGGATTACAAAAATCCTTGGCTGAAAGCAGCCTTTGCAGCTCCTAATCTATCCTTTGTTGCTCAGTTGCTCAATGATTACTCCAAAATTCCAAGAGTTTCCCCTCTAATTCAAGTGTCCTTCCTAGAGTAAGTTGAGAAAAACAAATAGAGGGGGAGAAAGCTTACACGTGAATGGGAAGGGCTATAGCTGCCTTGGGTCTAAACCAAGGGCTAATTGACCACTTTACCCTTTGCCCCATTAAACCTCAAAGCCTAGTCCCAAGGGAAAATTGGTCATTTTTCCATTAATCCCACTAAACCTCAATTAACACTCTAAATTCCCTATTAGGTTACTAATCCTCCAAATATAACTATTTTTCTTCAATAATATCTCAATAGTTCCCCAAGTACGCCAATTACCAAAATGCCCCTTGGCTCACCCCAAGCCGAGTATAAATCCTCGTTACGACTTTTTTGCCAAATTGCTCTAAAGGATCGACTTAAGCCAGTTATTGCAAATATATCCACATAGTAATGTGGTTCCAATCACATAACATGTATGATTATAATTTATACCCTTAACGGGTCAAAATTATGAAAATGCCATTTTTTCACAAAAACGGGCCCACAATCACATTTAATACACATCAGCATGCGCAAATAGTCATATCTTAATATAACTCATTTATTTCACATAATCTCACATATATTCAATTAAATCCCCATATAAATTCGATTATGCCTTCCTAGCATAGTAATCAAGGCACTCAGTCTTAATAATGAATTTGGGACGTTACAACCATCCCATCCTTATCAGAATTTCATCCTCAAAATTTATTCAAACATCTCGGGATGATAATCTTGCAGATCTAACTATAACTTTATAATCAAGCCCTTTACCTTACTATCTCTTTGTAACACCCTCACAAGAGTGACATTCTTATTCCATAAGACTTTATCTCTTCTATCCATGATTTCCACTGGCTATTTCTTACATAATAAGTTCCACTGAAATTCCAGGGTTTCCTTACCCAATCAAGGGTAGTACTCGATGTAACGCCCTGGTTACTCCAAGACCGTTACGGTGAACGTTGAACCGTGAATTTAACTCGCTACCTGAGTTCTTTGGTTAAAAACGTGCTTCTAGGTGTTATTAACAGGTTAAGGTGGAAAACCAATCAAATTCAGTCATCCTCCCGAAACATATACATAGCACAAGCCACCCTCTCATTACCAGTCACCCTCATGAAGTCCAAGATGGTGGTAATCATGGTCATCCACTGCTCAGCTTTAGCAGGATCTGCACTGCCTTCAAAAACTAGAGGTTACTGCTTTCTGAACCTTTCATAGAGAGGCTCCCATTTATTACCAACCTCTGGCAGCTGCTCAGCTGCTGGAACCGATACAGGAGGTGCCTCAGATACACTAGCCACTGCATGAACCTGTTGCTGTCTCAGGAGGCAGAGTTCTTCTCCCTGTCTCAACATTGTAGCTTGCAAATCGTTAAACAACTGCTGCCAGTTTGCAGGAGCTGGCTGTGGAATCTATCCCTGGTCATTCTCTTGACCCTGATTATTATTATTCTGGCCTTGATCACTTTGGCCAGCCGATGTATATGTCTTCCCTGGATTCATTCTTATCAACTTATACCTTGCTGAAACAATAGTCAATACGACCAGTCAAGTAGTAATAACTAAACCTCTTGGCCTTACGGTCCAAGAACAAGCAGATAATTATCATATTCCTCAATCATATAAATATACAAATAGATACATGATTATAGCATTTAGCACTTAGCATGTATCACATAATAATTCTCAATCAACAATACTAATAAGTATGTTCCAGCAATTTCAGTACTATTTAGCACACGGTTGCTGAAGAAACAGTATTCAGGGCACAGGTTTAACATGGTGTCTCATGTATACATGTAAAGCATTTATACTATATATAAGCAATTATACATATAACTACATAAATAGTTACCAAACCATGAGTCGAGCTTGTCTTCAGTGGTGAGTGTACATGCCTTGCCAGTCTATAAGAACCCTAAACCTTGGCACGCTCTGATACCAAGTTGTAATGCTCTAGTTACCCCAAGACCGTTACGGTGAACGTTGAACCGTGAATTTAACTCGCTACCCGAGTTCTTTGGTTAAAAACGTGCTTGTAGGTGTTATTAACAGGTTAAGGTGGAAAACCAATCAAAAGGAAAGGATATATTTTATTTAAAACATAAAACTGTTCATGAACCCATAAAAATGTTTACAAGTTATTTACAACTCAAAATGGTCATTACAGTTTAAATTTACAACCCGCCGACCTAAGCGGCAAAAATAGGGTAAACCCCCTAGTTCCTCTGAGAACTCCTTGGTCGTGGTGGTCAAGCGGTCGTATATGTACACATCACCACCTAAGCTCTCCACTCAAGGCTGGGTGATCTTTTCTTTCCCTTTACCTACACCACATAGCACCCACGAGCCAAATCCCAGCAAGAAAACACAAAACTGCATGAATATAATATCAACAATGATCATAATAATCATTCAGGACTTTCAGTCCAAAAATAAAGGAGTGACAGTTGTAAAGTCACTAAGGTGGGTTCTGTTCCCTTTTCAGATAAGTGATCCTTTCACTAGCTTAAACAAGATAGATATCTGATGAAATAGTCACCAACATAACCCTATCGAGTGACTATCGAGTCACAATAGTGGGATTTCGTTCCCTTAGCCATGTGACAAACAATCACCTAGGCCTTTGGCCCTGACTCTGAGTAACTAGTCATAGACTAGTCAAGCGCTTTAGTTTTCTTTGACCTTAGGGTTGGTACAGTATCAATACCCCATATGAGTCATTCAATGTTGATATCAATTAGATCTAATCTTTTATCGGCTCTACGTTCATGACGCTTATGCCGTTCCTGACTCTTAGGTCAGTAATATGCGACCAGTGCCGATTCTGAATAGTCAGTACCATACACAAGCAAGATTTGCTAAGCATTTAATATGCAATCAATGTCCACATTTAACAACCATCATGCCTTTACAATAACCATGCATGCCACATATAGGGTGGAGTTTTCTTACCTCTGGTTCGAGCGAGAATTAATATAAGAATGACCCTTGAAAATGATCTGTCTTTTAGTTCCTTAGCGGTTACCTGGTCATAACCAATTATGGGATTCCATCAATAAAATGAATAATAAAATGTTCCTGGACCAAGACCTAGCCTCCGGGACATCTAATCCCACTAAACCGGGTAGTAGGATCGATCCCGAGGCCTAAGGTTTGAATCCCTAAGTCAAAAACACACTTTTGGCCAAAATGGCCCTCAAGCACCGCGACCCTTCCCCAAGTGCCGCGACCCTTAGCCAAAAAGCAAAGGCAACCCACCTCAAGCGCCGTGGCCCTTCCCCAAGTATCGCGACCCTTAGGCCCCTTCAGCACCACCTTCTTCTTCAACAAGCTTAGGCCGCGGTGCTCTAGAACAGAGCCGCGACCCCACCCAAAACTCAGCCAAAAACCTCTATTTGTCCCCTTCGAACATATTTCAAAACCTTATAAAAACTCTCCCAATATCACCTAGCAATGCCACCAATTATTACCACAACTTGTCCACCATATAACCATCAAAACCCAAGCTTTACACCAATCAAAACGTCCTCAAATTCCCCATTCAATTATCAAAACTCCAAACTTTAAAACTAGCACAAAAACAGGGCAAAACACTATAAAATGGAACTAGAACCTTACCTTAAGCTTGAATTGAAACCTCTTCAATGGATGAACTATAGTCCTAAGCTCCAAACTTTGATTCCCTAGCTTAGTTCTTCAAATTGAGATAAAAAAACTCCAAAGGAGAATGAAGGAGAAAGGATGCACGGGAGAAGGTTTTCTAGGCTCTGTTTCTTGCAAGTTCCACAGCCTTCAATGGCTTATATCAATCCTAGTGGTGAAAAGACTAAAATGCCCCTAGGTCAAATAAAGGTTTCTAAAGGCTCCCAAGGGTAAAACCGTCATTTCCCACCTATTTCGTTAATCATAATTAACACCCTTCAATTCCCGCTATTCTTGATATTCTCAAATACTAATAATTCATATCCCGTTACCCTTTAATTCCCGGTAACGCTCTAATCACCGAAACACCCCGAGACTCACCCCGAGCCCCGAGCTTAAGCCTGTTATGACCAAACCGATAGTTTATATTCAAAGATCGTCTCATGCTGAATAGCTCGAACAAATCTACATTATAATGTGGCCTCAACAATTAATCACAAGCATGCACCAAAATATACAAATATGCCCTCAATGGGCCAAATTACCAAAATACCCCTGTGATGAAATGTGGACCCACATGCATGCATTTAACCTCATATTATAATATAATTCACATAAACATGCATATAATCATTTAATGGCATAATAAAACAATTATGGCCCTCCTGGCCTACTAATCCAGCCATTAAACCGCATTAGGGATTTTGGGGCATTACACTCGACACCTATATCCTTAACATTGGCAACAGTTAAACTTTACGAGCCTCTACCCATGCAAGGGTAAGGCTAATCTGTAGGCCCCTGGCCTAATCCTTATTAGGATCTCACAAGTCTATCAAACCTAGAGTTAGATATCCTCTTTCTTTCTCTAACTAGTTTATCTTTTTAGTCCACGCTACTCGGAGAAGTATGAAGTCTCCAATCCTCGAACTCCACATTCCTATATTTAAATTTGCAAACTCTTATGTTCTTTTAATAAAACAAACACTCCTGCCCTAACGATCCTTAATAACTTCATCAGTCCTCCGAACCAATTCTGAACCAGAAGACTTCATGTTCGTCTTTTCATTTCTCGGAATGTTTACTTCTCGTTCCCTATTTGTTATACATTATTCAGAGTCACTCTAGTCGTCGACCGGAATTTATCATCGTGACAATCCAATCTAGGGACCGTACTTACCTCAATGTCTCAAAAACTTACACATTCGAGGTCAAATTCTTAAAGTCTTAGTCGTTCCTTCAGGTTGTCAGTCTATTTGAAGGTAACCAATTATTCCAAATCCCAATCTTATACTCATCGCCCTCTATGACCCTTTTCAGAACTTGGGAAATAAAGGTTCTTACTCCGACACTATCGACTTCGGTGTCCCACAGAGATGCACGGTCTCCCTTCGCACATACTCATTCTTATGATATCTCGTTCACACAAACCAGAGTGTGTCAACCTAATATGTCAAGTCATAACTTCTCATATCCACTCATCTCGCTTGCAATCTGAGGTGATCCACCCTTACAGTTCATATTTATATCCCTCCATACTCACTGTAGGATACCCTAGAGTCACAATAGCCTTTCTGGCTTCTGACTATCATTTCTGACTTGTTAAAAGATTAGGCAATGTGCCTCCCGGTATACAAAATTTAGGTCTTAACACCCAATCAAATTCCTGGTACAACAATCATAAGGGGTAGTATAAGACTCTTTCAGAATCTCTAACTCAACGCCAGCATCCATCGGATCACTCATCCGATCCTCATATCTTAAACTATCCATGCTAAAATGGTAGGATTCTTAACCATTCGTACAAGATCTTCTTTCTGTATTTCATTGTTCGTAGAGGTATCTACCAATTATCAATCACAGGTTCTATACCAATCCCGACCGTTACCTCACCTGACTTTATTGTAGTCCATTATGAATTATACAACTGGCATGAAATTTTCTCACTCAAGGTGTCAGCCTCCACATTAGTTTTCTTTGAGTAATAAAGGATTTCAATGTGAGTCATTCACTAGCTCCCACTAGTGCCTTTGTCTCATGGTCAACACCCCTATGGATGACAAAACACTTTAGCGCTCATGCTAGTGTACGTACTTCTTTTCCATAGGTGTCGTCACCTCACCCTAAACATGGCTATCCAGCATTACTGTCAACTCAAAGTACCACATAGAGCTGTTGGGGTTTTATGCCCTAATTAAAACACAAATTCTTTGTAATCTCATTTTATTATCAATAAAAGAATAGAAATCATTTTTTGACTTGGTCAATCACTTTACTCACATGTTTTATTTTCATGATTATTTGTTTAATATAAACTTCTATTAAATCCCGAGCATATAGCTAATCTTATTTATAGTGACGTAATCACAGTGGAATATAAATATGATTATATGTTCAAAAATAAGTTAGTCCTAAGATTAGTCAGTGCACCGGATTTACACTGACTTGCCAATCTACGATATGATCTACTTACACATTACAGTGTTATGTTCTTTCCAGAACATTAGCAAAGTAGATAAGATCGGATGTATTTGTTACATCGGACAGGACCGATATTGACAGTTGATAAGATAAGTAAACATACCGTTATTATCTATTCTAGTCATATCATATAGTTGACCATAGGTCAATTCAATCTCAATTCTGAGTGGGTAGTATTCTAACTGATTGTATTATTTGAGTTCTTTGACTTGTTCGTTACCAGCTTACCCTACGGACTAGCCCATACTTGCATCTTGGGAACTCGGTAGTATAATTGAGTGGGAGTGTTAATCATAGATATGAACATCTATAGCTTCTGATGAAGAAGTGAAATGATGGTTTCCTTTTAGTTTGGTTCAAGGTGTTAAATGATAGAGATCTCATTTCAGTAATTAAATTAGTTTACTGAAATATCATTTACAAGGAACTAAGTGTTTTAAGGATAAAATACAATGAGGGGTAAAACGGTATTTTAGTCCTATCTCATTGTAGACCGTCTATAGAGGATTGAGTGACAATTATGGTTGTAACAATGGATAATTAATAGCGTATCTATATTTGTTATAGAGCGTTCTATGAATTCAAGAGTGCAATTCCAAGTCTATAGTGGAGTCACGAGGAATTAATAAGTTAGTAAATTTATTTGTTAAATTTATGATAACTTATTGGAGCTTGATTTCATAGGCCCATGGTCCCCATTGTACCTTGGATAAAATCATCTAGATAGTCTCAATTAATTGATTTAATCATCAATTAGAATTATCAAAGTTGACCAGGTCAATTTTGGATAGTTTCACAGAGTTGTGTAATTTTGAGAAGAAAAGAGAAATTATGGCAGATTTATTAATTAAGATAAATTGGTATCTAAATTAATAAATAAGTTTAAATCAAGGTTCAAATTATAAATAATTAATTTGATAAAGGATTTAAATAATTATTTAATTAATTAAATCAATAGAAAATAATACAGGCCTTGATTTTAAGTCCAATGGGCTTATAATCAAATGGGAAATTTCACGGGCCTATAGCCCATGATAATTTCGACCTATGGCTTCAAAATGGCTATTATTTTATTGATTTTTTAATTATATTAAATGACCTAATTGAGTCTATAAAAGGAGTGCTTAGAGAGACGACAGATAAGTCACAAGTCAGATTTTCTGATAGTTTTATATTCTCTCTAAACACAAGTCCTTTTCTAAGCCAATTTGTTATTTTCTCTTCTTCTCTCTATATCTATCTCATGTGTTGAGAATTTCCCACACTAGTCTAGGTGGTTCTAAGGATACATTGGAAGATCGTGAAGAAAATAGAAGATCGGTTCAGTTTCTTGGTAATACTCTGCGACAGAGAGGATACAAGAGTTAGAGAAACTGAAGGAAGGACTCTTTAATTCCGCTGCGTATATTGTAAGTATGATATTATTTGTTTCTCTTTGAATTCAACTTTAGAAACATGTTTTAGGCTATCTTGTATTAATTTGTTTAATATTAGATATACATGAAAATAAATAAAGATCTTGTATAAGCTTTTTCCAACAAGAGCATCTATGTTCTTATTCCTTCATCCACTGTGAAGCACGAACAATCACATTATCATTCAACACACAGGCGCACCGCACTATAACTCTACATTTTAAGCAAGGATAGCGTCCACCGTACCATCCTCCTGTATCAGTCCACCACATGCTATACTGATACTGTTAGGAACAAGTTTCCTAATACACGGCGGAATTGTGTGATGGGTTGGCCCAATGTACAAAAAAAATTTGTAACATATTTAAAATACTTTTAAATATGCGGATCCATTAATACACACACATTAATCATAAACAAGAAAAGAATAAAGAACATACCTCTTGATGCCTATCAAGTTTCATTGCTGTCTTTTCGTAAAATAAATGATCTTCCTATCCAAGCTGCTCCCAGATACTCACACCAAGATCTTCCACAGTGTTCTCTACACCTCAAGAAGTGTGTGGTCACTTAAAGAATAAAGGATGGTATATTTCTGATTCAACTTGATGTACTCAACACATGAGATTAAGATAATATGCCTGAGATTGGTTATGTATCTTTTCAGGGAGAGATGGAAAGTATCGTTCTTTTCTTAGAGCGAATAATTGAGTATTGAGTATTTTTGTTATCTTTTTATAAGTCTAACTTATATAGAAAATATTTAAATTAAAAAAATATATATGTAACCAATTACAATTTATCTTTTAATTAATTAATTGTATTATTAATGAAAATATCAAAACTATCCATTTGAATTTTTCATTAATTAATTAAATAAATAAATAAAAGTGAAAAATTCAGTCCCTGATTTCTATAGTTGCACGCCACACACAGTCCAAGGACTGTGTGTGTCGTGTAGCACCCTATAAAATAGGGGAATGTGATATTTCCACAATTATTTATTCAAACTTCCTTATCAGATAAAATCCAACAACTTGATAATTAATTCAAATTTGAATATATTATCTTTTTAACTAATTATCAGATATAATTAATTATTTGAATAAATATTAATCTTTTTAAATTCAAATCCAATTTGAACTTGTCAGATTATTATCTCTCACTCAAATAAATATATTTAATTAATTCTACTAACTAATTAAAACCAATTTTAATTAAATATTAATTTCGAAAATTTAATATTCATTTTATTATAATTTCGAAAATTATATAAATTAATTATTTATATAATTTCGAAAATTATACAATAATTAATTATTAATTAATTTTGATAATTACAACTATTTTGTAATTAATTAATTAATCACTATTATCACATAATTGCATATTTGGCCCGAAGAACAAAATTCTTCTTAAATATGACTTTTTACCATTTTACCCTTTATATCAACTCTTGCCTTGAATAATGTTGATAGAGCCATTGTGGGGACCTATGGACCTATAATTCCAAGCTCCAATAAATTTGTGATTATTAATTAAATAATCTTAATTTATTAATCTCATGATTACTGCACTACAAATATGAGACTGCACTCTTGTAATTATAGACATTTCATTTACTGAGAACTTTATAACAATAAAGTGTCCATTGATATAATCATTACATACAAATTAACCCTCTAATAATGGTTCATAATTAACCGGGAATAAAATTACCGTTTTACCCTTTTAATTATATCTTGTTTCCTTAAGTACCATCGACTTTACTAGTGAAGGTTAATTCATTACCAAATTATAAATTTGAGCTCAATAACCTGTCAGTCCCAAAATTCAACCCTTAAGAGAACCATTATTCAATCTCTTACGAGAAGGTATAGATTCCTTATTTCTATGCTATGTCCCCAACCATTTACATTAATGAGTTCCCAAAACAAAAGTTTCTATCCTGATCATTCTGACAAACCCTAACGAGTGAATTAAAGAACTCATATAACATAAACAGGTGTTCATAGTAACTTTAGGATTAAGATCTATTTGTATATGATCATTAGTTGATATATTAATTAATACTTCGAAATGGTATTTAACCAAGTATTAATAAACATATCTGGTCCAGTTCTATATATTCTCTAATATATAAAGCACCTCCACTAAAGTGTCCTACTACACTAGTAATCCAAATCTAGAACACATGTATTCATAATACTAGTGGATCGTACTTGCAGTAATTAATCTAAAGATTCCATAACTTTATTTTATTGCGAACTATTCAAGTTCATTTATCTCAATCACAATCCTCTCGTACCAATACGTGGTTGAGATCACGTATATGAACTTAGGAATTTTTCTGATAATTACTTAATATTATCACAGAATAATATAGTCCATAAAATATATGCATATCAAATTCCATTTATTTATTCATTTCTTAAAAACAATGTCTACTACATATGCTTTCAGGGCACAATTCCCAACATATACCTATGGCGTGATAATCAACCATTGTTTCAACTTCCAAAATTTCAGTACGCGATTATCCATTTAGAAAAACTTTAGGTTCCTACGTTACTTCAGCCAAGGGTATGGCAGTCCTTGAGGATGCTTCAAGTAGAATTCGATGTGTTTCGTCAGTCTCACCATGATTCTAACCCCTAAGGCGTTCCTTTAGAAAATTCTGTATTGTTTCTATCTTAATTAAATCATACGCAATCCTGTCACTTCCCATAATGCGACCTTGAATACCCTCTGGAGAAATCAGAACTTATCCCTTCTAGAACCTTACCTATAATTTCCTGCCTCCTTGGCCTCGGTAGTATCAGCGAAAATGTTACTTGTGTTCTACTTCTAACCAGAAGTAGTCCAAAACACTCTCGATCGATACAAATACGACTTGTCCACACCGCTCATGTACGCTCTACTTGTTGAATTTACGCGGGCTGCTGAAGCATTGGTCAGCTCAAGAGCCTTCACTAAAAATCCCTTACATCATACTTGGTGCGGATGGTAATTCTTGAAATGTCTCTTTCCTTGATCCTCAGATGGTAATAACTAGATCGAGGGACAATTTCTAAGAGCATTGTCTTACCTTACAACCAGGCAAATGAATCCTTCATTCTTGGTAATGGATACCTATGCTTGGCAATTACTTTATTTGGCTATCCATATGCAGTACAAATTCTCACAGACTTGGCCTTCTCCTTAACAAATGGTGTTGACATGTCCCATAGTGAGATGCTCCGTCTGATCAACCCTCAAGTCAAATAACTTCTTTGACTGAACCTTTAATTCTTTCTGCTCAGCTAGTGTCATTCTTCATGATGTCCCTGATACCGGTTCTATCCCTGTCTTAATCCTATAGCACACTCAATTCCTTGACACGACAGTGATCTTCACAAATCCTTGTAAACCCATCTCAGACCTCACTGGATGATCCAGCTTTCATCTAGTCTAACTGATATAACCCTAGTGGTACCTACCACAATAGCTAGGCATCCCGTAAACACAACTGGGTCCTTTCCTTTTAAACTCATAAGTCACCATATTTTCTTACAGTCCATGGTTGTCCCTTATTTGGCAACTAATCCATACTCAGGATCATATCAAAATCCTCATATAACCAGCTCAATTGATTTTTACTGCTAACTTTCTACCAATAATACTCTGATCCATCTCTTGGAAATTACCAATTTTCCCTAGCAGACACTAAAAATCCAAACCCTATAGAGTAACAATCATACAGCATGTGCCACATATCTATGACTCTTCTAAGGGATACATAGTACCAAACTCAATCAACACAATGTAAAAGAACAAGAACTAGGAAGCCAACCTGTTGCCTCCGAGGGACTAGCCTTGGGCTCTGACTACATCAAGGCGGACACTCAAACCGGAGTCGAGCTATATGCACTCCTTAGTTCTCTCTTCTTTAATCTCGGGCAATCCTTCTTGAAGTGCCCAACCTTTCCTCATAGAAAACATGCCTTCGCTCGGCATTCTCCGAGATGGCATCTCCTGCACCTGGCACATACGGATAACTCCTCCAAACCTCGTTGTCGCCCTAGCGGCCACCCTGTATAATATAACCTCTCCTGTCAGGATCAGGAGTAGTAGAATTGTCAGGAGTCTTTCTTTTCTGGTTACTAGGGCCTCCTCCCCTACCTGATCCCGCCAATAGGGGTAACATTGTCTGTGCTTCCTGCCCTACGACAGTCTCACTCCATATCTCATCTCTTGCGTCCCTTATGGCAAGGGCCCTCCCTGCAGCCTGAGCGTAGGTAGAAATCTCATGTATCGAAGCGATCCTCACTTTCTGGGCAACCCAAAGTTCAATCCTCGATTGAATCGTTCCTTCCGGGCCACATCTGCTGGTACCAAATCAAAAGAGAATTTGGCCAACCCATCAAATTCTTTGACATACTGTGTCATTGCCTTACTACCCTGAACCAAGTTCATTAACTCATTGGTCTTTGCAATTCTAACTGCATCGCAGTAATACTTCTCATTGAAAAATTGTTTGAATTCCTCCCAACCCATCGTGACAACATTCCGGGTTTGGGATACCACTTCCCACCATGTTCAAGCATCCTTCCGTAGCATATACGTGGTACAAGCCACTCTATCATTACCTACCACTCCCATATAGTGAAGGATGGAGCTAATCATGTCCATCTACTATTCACCTCTTAATGGATCCAAGCCTCCTTCGAAAACTGGAGGATAATGCTTCTGGAATCTTTCATATAATAATTCCCATATGTTTCCACCCTCAGGCTGAACAAAAATTGGTGCCATTATTGTCAAAACATATGGAGCAGCATTCCCTGATGAAACTTGCTGTCTCAACCACCTAATCTCTTCCTCCCGATTTTGCAATCTTGCTTGCATACTAGCAAACATCTGCTGCCAATTCTAGGGGCAGATAAAGGGTTATGTCCTCGACTATCATCCGCAACCCCCATACCAACAATGCCTAGTCCAGTTGCTTGCCTTGGATACATAACTTCTAAATTTGTCTGCAATCAATGATTTAACCTATCAAGCATGATATTCATATGCAGAACATTCCACGAGCAGGGCCAAACAACACAATAGCCACATACAATATGCATGCCAAGACACAAGTCTATAACGTTCATCCATCAATTTTCAAGCCTTACTTCCTCAAGATACATATACAAATCATGCTCTCCATTCTAGCATGCAGATAAGACATTTAAGTTCAATTTCAACAGTTAAACACATCGTCACGTTATTAGAAACCAAACCGTGAGTCGAGCTTATCTTTAGCGGTGAGTGTACATGCCCAGCAAGTATTCACAAACCCTTAACCCTAGACTACTCTAATACCAAGTTGTAACACCCTGGTTAGCCGAGACCATTACACTGTGTGTTTAAAATAGTTCTTAACTCGCTAAACGAGTCATTTGGACTTAAATGTGTAATTAAAGACTAAATCAAGGTTAGGTACTAAAAATTTTGGTCAACAAAGTAATTAGTTTTCATTAAAATGTTATGTTTATACACAGGATCCCAAAAAGTGTTTACAAACTGTTAAAAGACAATTAAAATGCAGATTAGTCGTCCTAAGTGGTAAAACAGGGTTCAACCCTAGTTCCTCCCAAGCTATCCCAACGGTCACGGTCAAGTAGGCTACAAATGTACACACTGCCCCTGAAGCTCTCCAACTCATGGCTGGTACAACTCTCCCTTTCCCTTACTTGCACCACATAGCACCCATGAGCCAAGGCTCAGCAAGAAAATTTAAATCAACAGGAACAAATGAGCAACAGTATATAAACAGTAAACTTAAATCAATAAATTCAATCAACAAATGGATATAAGCAATAAGCTTAGCAATAACCTGATCAATCATACACATAATCCAACCTCAACAATCGATGCAGTTAGTTAAGTGCAATTATCACTTCTAATTATTTGTATAATGTTCAGGCCCGGTGCCCTTAGGCTGAGTCCTCTAGTCTTATAGCCGACCCAGGCATGCTTAGGCTGGGTTTCATTTCACACGCTTTCTATCGACCCCGGTGCTCTTAGGCCGACCTTCAAAATAGATATAATCACATATATATTGCACAACACGCAATCAAATGCAACATATACAAGCATGCCCTACCGAATATTCTCAAATACAGTTATAGCCATGTTCTCACATATAGTCATAGTCATACTCATCTTTATTAACAGGGGTTCGAGCCCCGATCACAATCTGGGTACAATTTTCTTACCTCGAGTTCCGTGCGATAGACGATACGGCCTCAAGTACGTTCCTGATCATGAGTCTTGCGATATTCTAGTCACAACATGAACATACTGGTATTAGGGATTGACTTCAAATCCTGAGCCTCACTCCAGACCATATTCTTTAAGATCACTATTCCTAGTTGTCGGGACATTGGAAACGTCCCCCAAGCCCCCAAGTGGGCCACCAATAGGATTCTCAAACTTCCCAAGCCCTAATTCTAAAATCAGAAAAACCATATTTCAAGGCACCTAGCGCAGTTGCGCCTACAGAAAGTTTGGGCTTTCTGGGGTATTGGCGCGGTCGCGCCACTAACTATGAAACCCTAAAATAAAAATCAACAATCAAAATCCCCACTCCCTGAGACACTAGCACAATTGCGCCCCATCTTAGCGCAGTCGCGCTATATCGCCAGAAACTCGAAAACGAGCCCAGGTTCTTATGTTCTTCCCCAAACAGAGCCCCTGCAATTCCCCTGCGTACCAAACCCAGAAAATCGACCCAAAATTGACTTTTCAACATGTTTTGGCCACAAAACAACCCATAAGTCAATACTACAACATCAACACACCACCATAACATCACTAATAACATCAAAGACCTAACGATACGAAAATCTATAAAATAGAGCTCTTGAACCCAAGCTCCCACCCAAATCTGAAAATCATAATCACAACTCATGATTTCAGTCCAATTTCGAATCCCAAATCCATTCTACAACTGATTCTATGCCTACCCAATTCCCTTAAACATGTCAAACTAACAAATTCCAAAAATCAAGCCCAAAACTTCCCTAAAACTTATCAAGAACACTCTAACAAATGAAAAGGAACATAAGCCACAACTCACCTTAGGATTACGAAAATCCTTGGCTGAAAGCAGCCTCAGCAGCTCCTAATCTCTCCTTTGTTGCTCAGTTGCTTAGTGATTACTCCAAAATTCCAAGTTTCCCCTCCAATTCAAGTGTCCTTCCTAGAATAAGTTGAGAGAAACCAAGAGAGGGGGAAAAAGCTTACACGTTAATGGGAAGGGCTGCAGCTGCCTTGGGTCTAAACCAAGGGTTAATTGACCACTTTACCCTTTGCCCGACTAACTCTCAAAGCCTAGTCCCAAGGGCAAATTGGTCATTTTTCCATTAATCCCACTAAACCTCAATTAACACTCTAAATTCCCTATTAAGTTACTAATCCTCCAAATATAAATATTTTTCATCAATAATATCTCAATAGTTCCCAAAGTACGCCAATTACCAAAATACCCCTTGGCTCACCCCGAGCTGGGTATAAATCCTCGTTGTGACTTTTCTGCCAAATTGCTCTAAAGGATCGACTTAAGCCAGTTATCACAAATATATCCACATAGTAATGTGGTTCCAATCACATAACTCATATGATTACAATTTATACCCTTAACGATTCAAAATTATGAAAATGCCATTTTTCACAAAAACGGGCCCACAATCACATTTATTAGACATCAGTATGCGCAAATAGTCATATCTTAATATAGCTCATATATTTCACATGATCTCACATATATTCAATTAAATCCCCACCTAAATTCGATTATACCTTCCTGGCACAGTAATCAAGGCACTCAACCTTTATAACGAATTTGGGACATTACAGCATGAATATGAACTAACTTTCTTATTAGCATGACCGTTGTATGTGAAAGTTATTGAACTGCTTATTAGCACTGTTATTGTATGTGTATGCTTAATTTTTTGGTCTTGGACCATGGGAGTAGTGTTGGGCACCGTTATCGTTGCTTAATGTGTTGAGCCATTAATTGCAGATAGACTTGGAAGTAATGTTCCAAGGCAATCAAATGAACCAGCTGGCGCTGGAAGTCAGGTTAGAGACAATGGCCAAGGTTAGAACCCTTCCCCAGCTCCTGAGAACTGGCAACGAATGCTTGCTG
Organism: Humulus lupulus; assembly: GCF_963169125.1. Lineage (NCBI taxonomy): Eukaryota > Viridiplantae > Streptophyta > Magnoliopsida > Rosales > Cannabaceae > Humulus > Humulus lupulus. The sequence goes on along the minus strand of NC_084802.1, from coordinate 121,414,968 downwards.
ATATACAAGCTACGATACAAAGGCAGGAAGAAGAAATCTGCCTATTGAGACAGCAACAGATTCCAGAAAGGAATGTTGCACCAGTTGTGCCACCTATTGTGGCACCAGTATTACAGCAATAGCCAGGGGCTAAAAATAGGTGGGAGCCTCTTTACAAGCGCTTTAGGAAAAAAGACCCTCCTACCTTTGAGGGAGGGCCAAATCCGCTGCGAGCTGAGTAGTGGATGGGTATGACCACCTCCATCCTGGACATTATGGGGGTGGTAGGTACTGACAGAGTGGCTTGTGCCACATTCATGTTTCGGGAGGACGCCCGAATCTGGTAGGAAGTGGTATCCTAGTCTAGAGATCTAAAAACCCTGAGCTGGGAGGAATTCAAAGAACTATTTAATGAGAAATACTATAATGATACAGTCAGAGCTGCAAAGGCTGATGAGTTTAGTAATCTAGTGCAGGGCACCATGACTGTTATAGAGTACACCCTAAAATTTCATAGGTTGGCCAAGTTCGCTACAGACTTGGTGCCAACTGATGTGATAAGAAAAGAGAGATTTATTCGAGGGCTATACGTTATGATAGCCTGGGATGTTAAAATTACTTCAGTACCTAGAGTGATGACTTATGCTCAGGTAGTGGAGAAGGCCCTTGCTGCTGAGGATGCTGAAAACAAGATCTGGCGTGAGAACGCGGCTAGAAGGGACACTAGGAGGGTGGGACCTCCCTTTATTGGAGCTGATAGGGGCGGAGGTCCTAGTGACAAAAAGAGGAACACCCCAGATACCATTCCAGTTCCAGTCCCAGACAAGAGGCCACGGGGTATATAGGTGGGCCGCCAGGGCGGCAATGAGAGCTGGAGGACTTATCCAGAATGTGCCAGATGTAGGAAACGTCATCTGGGAGAGTTTCGGACGAAGGCCTAGTTTTAATGTGGTACAGTTGGCACCTTAAGAAAGATTTCCCAAGGGTGAAGAAGGAAGATCCAAAGAAGGCAAACAGCTTGGCTCCAACTCGAGTGTTTGCATTGACACGATCAGAAGTTGAGGCTTGACCCTCAGTAGTGACAGGTCAGCTTTCTAGTGCTGGCACTTCTTATTCTGTTTTGATTGATTCTGGGGATACACATTCCTTTGTATCTAGTAGGGTGATTTATAGGTTTTGTAGACCATGGGAATACTATGCAGTGGGATTTGGGACTTTATTGCCTACTGGGGATCTGGTGGTCTCTAGGAGATGGGTCATGTCAATACCGGTGGAAGTGGATAGCAGAGAGCTATCAGTAAATCTCATTGAGCTGGTCATGGAAGACTTTGATATGATATTGGATATGGATTGGCTAGTCAAGTATGGGGCAACCATATGTTGTAATAAAAAGATGGTAACCTTTGAACCTGAGGGCGAGGACCCATTTGTATTTGTGGGAACTGTGCACGGACCCCATATTCCTATGATATCAGTGTTGAGAGCTAGAGACCTATCACGAGGTGGTTGCATGGAATTCCTAGCTAGTGTGGTAGATACCACTAAGGTTGTGCCAATTGGACCCAAGCAGACCAAGTTAGTTTGTGAGTTTCTGGATGTATTCCCATAATAATTACTAGAGTTACCGCCCCATTGAGAGATAGAATTTTTCATTGAATTTGCACAGGGGACAAAGCCAGCACTTAGAGCACCATACAGGATGGCTCCAGCAGAGTTAAAGGAACCAAAGGTTCAATCACAGGAGTTATTGGACTTGGGTTTTATCATGCCCAGTTTTTCGCCATGGGGTGCGCCGGTCTTATTTGTGAAGAAGAAAGATGGCTCTTTAAGGATGTATATTGATTACAGAGAGATGAACAAGCTGACTATTAAGAATATTTATATACTTCCAAGGATCGATGATTTGTTCGATCAGTTACAGATTAAGACTGTATTTTCAAAGATTGATCTTCGATCTGATTATCACCAGCTAAGGATCAAAGATGAGGACATTCTGAAGATGACCTTTCGTACCAGGTATGAGCATTATGAGTTCCTAGTCATGTCATTTGGATTAACTAATTCCCTAATAGCCTTTATGGATCTGATGAACAGGGAGTTCAAGGATTACTTGGACAGATTTGTGATAGTATTCATCGACGATATTCTAGTTTATTCTCAGTCGAAGTTAGAGCATGAGCAGCACCTTCGGTTGGTATTACAAAGATTGAGGGAGCACAGATTGTATGCAATATTTTAGAAGTGTGAGTTTTGGTTATCTTGGGTGATGTTCCCCGGTCACATAGTCAGCAGAGATGGAATTATGGTGGATCCGGCCAAGATTGAGGCGGTCATGAATTGGCCAAGGCCAAGAGTGCTTCAGAGATTAGGAGTTTCCTTGGATTGGCAAGATTTATCGACATTTTGTGGAAGGATTTTCAAAGATTGTGACACCACTGACAGAATTGACATGCAAGAACTTGAAGTTTGTGTGGTCAGATAAATGTGAGAACAGCTTCCAAGAGTTGAAGCGGTGGTTGATCACTACTCTGGTTCTGAGTCTTCCTTCAGATCAGGAGAAGTTCGTGGTTTACTGTGATGCGTCAAAATAAGGGTTAAGTTGTGTCCTTATGCAGGCTGGAAAGATGATTGCCTATGCATCACGACAGTTGAAGGATTATGAATAGCGGTACCCTACCCATGATCTGGAATTAGCAGCGGTGGTCTTTGCCTTGAAGGTATGGCTGCACTGCCTTTATAGGGAGAAGTGTGAGATATACACTGACCACAAGAGCTTGAAGTATTTCTTTATCCAAAGAGATCTTAATATGAGATAGAGACGTTGGCTGGAGTTGGTGAAAGATTATGATTGTGAGATTCTGTACCACCCAAGGAAAGCCAATGTGGTGGCTGATGCCTTGAGCTGAAGACGTCCAAGACAGTTGTTCAGCTTGAAGCAAATATCAAAGGAGTTGGTAGAGGAGATGACTGGAGCAGATATAGAGTTGGTGGTGGGCCCGCTAGCTAACATCACCTTACAATGTACTCTCTTGGAGAGGAATAGAGTAGGGTAGATGAATGATCCTCAGTTGATGAGGCACAGAGAGGACGTCCTAGCTGGAGTGGCTAGGGATTTCACTGTCTCAGAGATGGGTTTACTAAGATACATGGAGCAGATTTGTGTTCCAATGGACTCTGCTATTAGATGAGAGATTCTGGATGAATTTCATACCACACCATACTCACTCCATCCAGGCACCACGAAGATGTATAAGGATTTGAAATTGCTATACTAGTGGCCTAGGATGAAGAAATATGTAGTTGAATATGTGGCTAAATGCCTAACGTGTCAGCAGGTGAAAGCTGAACACTAGAGACCAGCAAGGCTGTTACATCCTTTGGGTATCCCCGAGTGGAAATGGAAGGACATTACTATGGACTTCGTAGTGGGGTTACCTAGGACAGTGGGTCAACATGACTCAGTATGGGTGATTGTGGATCGGTATACCAAATCAACCCACTTCTTGCCAGTGAGGATGAACTTTACAGAAAATCAGTATGTTGATCATTATGTGAAAGAGATAGTGCACTTTCATGGGACTCCTAGGTCCATTGTGTCAAATCAGGACCCCATATTTACTTCCAAGTTTTGGGGAAATCTGCAGAAGGCTATGGGTACACAACTGAAGTTCAGTACCACCTATCATCCTCAGACAGATGGACAATCTGAGAGGACGATACAGATATTAGAGGACATGCTGCGAGCATGTGTATTGGACTTTGAAGGGTCCTGGATCAAATATTTGCCATTAACTGAGTTTTCCTACAACAATAGCTACCAGTCGATTATTGGAGTGGCTCCTTATGAGATGTTGTATGGTAGGAAATGCAGATCACCCATCCATTGGGATGAAATGGGTGAAAGGAAATATCTGGGTCCTGAAGCAGTTCAGAGGACCAATGAGGCTATTGAGTAGATTAAAGCCCAGATGCTCGCTTCTCAGAGTAGATAGAAGAGCTACGCTGATCCCAAGCGTAGAGATATAGAGTTCTAGGCTAGGGACTATGTTTTCCTCCGTGTTTCACCAATGTGAGGGGTGAAGCGGTTTGGAAAGAAGGGCAAGCTAAACCCTAGGTTCATGGGACCTTTTGAGATCCTGGAAAGGATTGGCTAGGTAGCCTATAGGTTGGCTTTCCCCCATCGATGTCAAGGATTCATAATGTATTCCATGTTTTGATGCTTCAGAGGTATGTGTCAGATGTAACTCATGTATTGAGTTGTGAGGATCTAGAGCTACAGACAGATTTTTCCTATGAGGAGCGACCAATTCAGCTCCTCAATAGAAAGAACAAAGTATTAAGGAACAAAACCATGCCTTTGGTTAAGGTATTATGGAGGAACAACAAGGTCGAGGAGGCGACCTGGGAATTAGAGTCAGACATGCGGGACCAGTATCCCGAGTTGTTCAAGTAAATTTTGAGGGAAATATTTCTATAAGGAGGGGATAGTTGTAACATCCCAAAATTCCTAACAAGGCTTAGTGCCTTGATTAGGGGCCCGTGATGGCAATATTGGAATATTTATGTGAATTAATTGGATATTTATGAGATTATGTGAATTGCATGTGTCATATCATTATATAGCTGATTATGCATGATTATATAAATTGTGTGAGTTATATTATAATATGACTATATTGGCATGTTTAGGTGTATTAAGCATGCATGTGGGCTTGTTTCTTATTCGAAGGAAATTTTCATAATTTGGCCCATTGAGGGCATATTTGTATATACATGTGTGCATATTGATTGGGACCACATTATTATGTGGATAGATGTGAGTTATTTAGCATGAGACGATCCTAGGGAGCAAGTAGTGGTTTAGTCACAATGGGGAGAAATACCCAGCTCGGGGCGGGCCAAGGGGTATTTGGGTGATCTAGAGAGTCACCGAGACTCATTGTAACGTGAGTCGTATTTTGGGAGAAATAGCTATATTCTGGGTTTAGCGTAATTATTGGGGAAATATGGGTATAGAGCGGAATTAGAGAGTGAAAATGACATTTTTTCCCTTATGGGGTGTTGAGAGAGAAGCAGGTGGGTGGGGGCATTTTGGTCATTTGGGACTGTTTGAATATAAGGGTTCAGCTGAGTTCATTAACTCAGAAAAACACATGTCTCACTCTCGTTCTCTCTCTCTCTCATGTTCACTCTTCACGCTCGTTAGCGTTTTTTAAGGAAACTCGAGGTTCAGAGCTCGGATTCAAGAAAGGTTAGAGTCATAGCGATTCTAGGGAAGATTAGAAGCTTGATAACCTAGGGATTTAGCTGGAAAACGACTGTATCAAAGGTAATTTGAGCTTTAAGTTTCTGAGTATTTGTTTTCTTTAAGTTTCTTAAGCTTGATTGAATTTTATGGTTTTGGGGAGTTTTTGATCCATTTGTGAGTTGGGTTTCGCTGTTTGTGACGTAGTGATGATATTCTGAAACTCAGTTGGTAGTTTGGTACAGTTTTTTAGGGTGAATTTTAAGGGATTTAGCTAGGAGAAACGTTTGAAAAACTGGGTTCGCGGGGACGCATCGCGGCCCTCATGAACCCAGGAGCCTGGGCAGTTCCCTAAACCGCCATTACGCCGCGGCCCGTGTCTAGAGAAAAAAGAGGCTGGGCTCTCTGACTTGAGGAGAGTCGCGGAGCCAGTGAGGGGTGTCGCAGATCAAAATGGGAATTTTGGCCAAGTTGAGTTTTGGGTGGCGGGAACTCAAACCTAAGGGCTCGGGAAGGATTCTACTACCCATTTTAGTAGAATTCGAGGTCCGAGAGACTAGGACTCCATCCAGAAGTATTTATTTACTTGGTATTGATAGATATTGTTTATTATGGTTGTGACTAGGGTACCACTAGGGCTCGGAGCAGGATCATGCTTGGGGGCCGCGGTTAACTAACTCGTTCTTGGACCAGAGGTAAGAAAACTACACTCGGTTTGTGTTTAGGGCTTTGCCCGGTTATAGTACATGATTATTACTATGCTGAGAATGTTTTATTAAACATGTTAAATGCGTTGTGCTTACCTGTGTTATGTAATAACTGCTTGTCTGTGTATTTGATTGGGAAGCTCAGATTATAAGCTAAGGGTTCGTCTGTGTTATCTGATGAAGTGCTTGGCTTAATAAACAAGGACATATATGTTTTAAACGACTTGACTTATCAGACGGAGGTCAAAAGACTTGACTAATCAATCGAAGGTTAAAAGACTCAACTTATCATTCGAAGGTTGCAAACTCGACTTATCAGTCGAAGGTTAAAGACTCGACTTATCAGTCGAAGGTTAAAAGACTCGACTTATCAGTCCAAGGTTAAAAGACTCGACTTATCAGTCGAAGGCTACAGACTCGACTTATCAGTCGAATGTTAAAGACTAAACTTATCATTCGATGGTTAAAATACTCGACTTATTAGTCGAGAGTTAAAAGACTCGAATTATCAATCAAAGGTTAAGGGACTCGGCTTATAATTCGAGGGTTTAAAGGCTCAGCTTAGGAGTCGAGGGCAGAAATAACATGCTAAATGTTGGCTGATAGGGTTAAGCCAACCTTAAAGCAAGATATACGCTTGACTCCCCTAGGGTCATTGTGAATGTTAAGCATCAGACCTGTTTGGCCAACTTTAAGGCTGGTTATATAAGAAATTGGGCAATAGGCCCTGGTGTGGCTCTATAGTCACTTCTCTGGATTGGCCGCATGCATGAGTAGGGTTATTACTACTAGGCATGCTAATTATGGTCTGTGATCCAATAATGTAATGCTTATAAGCATAATTATGTTTTCTTGATGAGCCTTGGCTCACGAGTGCTAAATGGTGCAGGTAAAGGAAAGTAAAAGTTGGACCGGCCATGAGTTGGAGAGCTTCAGGGGTAGAGTGTACATATGCACCCTGCTCGTCCGCCACGGCCGAGGTCATCAGTTGGAACTAGGGTTGGACCCTAATTTTGCCGCCTAGGTCAACTTTTGTATACATTTTTGGGTTTGTAACCGTTTTAAACTATGTTGAGATTCCATGTATTGAATTCAAACTCTTTTAATGAAATGGTTGACGTTTGACCGAAATTTTTAGTACCTAAGTCTGTGGTTAGTTTTAATTACACAGTTTAAGTTCAAATGACTCGTTTAGCGAGTTACGCACTATTTAAATTACACAGTGTAATGATCATGGATTTGGAGGACGTTAGAACCCTCATCATGTGATTGAAAAATGGATGTTAGTCCATAATTTTTACAATGGGTTAGGAGTTACTACTCGCACTATCATAGATACAGCAACATGAAGGGCATTTATGAGCAAGAGTGCCAACAAAGCTTATGATCTACTAGAGGAGATGGCCATAATAATTAGCAATGGCCTACAGAGAGGGAAAATACAAAGAAGGTAGTTGTTTCGATCGAATTAGATGCCATCTTAATGCTTACAACTCAAGTGGCCACTTTAATGAAAGATTTACAACAGAGCAAACTGTTAGTCCAAGCCATGCAAGTACAGAGTTTATGTGGGGCATGTGGGAGTGCTCATCCATTAAATCAATGTCCTGTCATGGATATGAATAATATACCTATGGAACAAGTCCAAGCCATAGAAAAATTCCAAAGGCATGCCAATAACCCATATTCCATGACCTACAATCAAGGGTGGCAGAATCATCCCAACTTCTCTTGGAAAAATAATACTCAGAGTATTCAACCTCCTTTCCAACAAAACCAGCAACAATTCCAACAGCCTCTTCCTAGGTTTTATCGACCACATAATAGACCACCACAGCATCCAATACCCATGAAACAACCTGAAGCATAATCTGATGTATTGAACCAGTTTATGACTGAAACCAGGGCATCTATTAGGAATTTGGAGACTCAGATTGGTCAGTTGGCTAGCTTAATGAAATTTTTTGCTCAAGGGAACTTACCAAGCACTACTGAGGTAAACCCAAAAGGGCAGTGAAATGCAATATCTTTGAGGAGTGGTAAGGAGTTAAAAGGGCCAAAAGTGGTTTATGAGAAGAAGGGAAAAGTAGAAGAAGAGGTTACTGAGGACCTTGAGAAGAAGTAGGCTGAAATAAGTTTAGAGCATCATATGAAGATTCCATATCCTCGGAGGCTTCAAAATAAGATGCTAGACAAGCGGTTTTCTAAGTTTTTAGATGTTTTTTGAAAGCTTCACATCAACATTCCTTTCGCCGAAGCACTTGAACAAATGCCAAGTTATGTTAAATTTATGAAGGAGATCCTATCAAAGAAAAGGAAATTGGAGGATTATGAGACAGTGGCACTTACTAAGGAGTCCAATGCAATACTCCAAAAGAAGCAACCTCCCAAGCTCAAGGACCCAAGTAGTTTCAACATTCCTTGTACTACAGGGAATGTGGTTTTTGAGAGAGCACTTTGTGATTTAGAGGCAAGTGTGAATTTAATGCCTCTATCCATCTATCGAAAGCTGAAATTGGGGGAAGTGAGACCAACTATTGTTACACTTCAAATGGAGGATCGCTCAGTAAAACATCCTAAGAGTATTATTGAGGATGTTATAGTAAAGGTGGAAAAATTCATGTTCTCTATGGATTTCATTATTTTGGATATGGAGGAGGATGCAAAATTCCCAATAATTCTTGGAAGGCCATTCTTGGCTATTGGTAGGGCTTTAATCGATGTTCAAAAGGGCGAGTTGAAGCTACGAGTGCAAAATGAGGAGGTAACATTTAATGTTTTTGCAGCAACTGAAATTCAAATTTCTTGTAGAGTTGATGCGATGAAAAGTCGGGGTGATAAGCTGGACATTACTAAAAAGAAGTCCATGGTTCAAGGTGGTATGAGAACAGTTCGTCATAGAGTGAAAATGATCTTTAGTGAGAAAGCTTGATTGTTACATGAGTGGTGGAACATTCCAAAAATATGCAATGTCAAGAAACGAGTGTCTTCTCATGACACTATGACTCTCAAGGAATTGAGGGGTGGTTTGAATCTGAGTTGAATTTATGAAAGAGGTCAGCATTTGGCTAAATGACGTTAACGACCCGCCATTGGGAGGCATCCTATTCGTTTATTTATGTTTGTTTTAGTTTGTAAATATGAATTTCATTCAACAATTATTTTTAATTTTGTTTCTTAGTTTTAGTGTTTACTTTTTAGTTTAGTTTCATGATTTTTTTTGTAGTCTCTGAATCGTGAAAATCGTAAAAAAAAAATAGAAAGAAAAAACATTGAGAAAAAAATCTCAAAATGGCCATTTCTGGGCCAGTACTGCAATCGCGGTGTGCTTGTCGCGGCCGCACCCACAGAGCCCCAGGCCCATTCAACAAAGGAGCGCGACCGCACTCGACGTCGTTCTACGCGGCAATTTGGAGAATAGTAGCGCGACCGTGCCAGGAGGGCCGCGACCGCGCTGACGCAAATCAAAGTGCTTTAAACACTCAAAATGCGATTTTTCTTCACTTCATAAAAAAAAAAAAAATAATCTCCTCTTCAATTTTTTTTCCTATCTCTCACTTGAATCCGAGTCTCTCACTACAGATTGGTATGATTCCTCTTCTTAATCAGCTTTTTGCAAGATTAGATGAATGTCTTTCTCCATTGTAAGTATTTCTTTCACAAGTTTTTTTCTCTTTTACTCATTTTCTTTGAGTTCTATGGTGCAATCTAAAATATTTGATACTCTTGATGATAATGTTTTGTTCGTTTTGGATTGATTGTGTTTATTGAGAGTATATGATTGATTGTTCCTGGGTATTGAGATTTCTTGGTGGATTGTTGAAGGATTGAGCATTGGAAAAGTTTAGGGGAAATTTGTGACTTAGAAATTGGGGGTTTTGAATTTCTTATGTTTTGATGAAATTGAAATGACTTTGATGAAATAATTGTGATGCTTGTGGATTTCTATAAATTATTTTATCGAATTTCATTGTAAATTGAGGGAATTTTGCATATTTAAAATTCTAGGGATAGAAATTGGGGGTTGTGTTCAATTTGAAGAATTGATGCATCAGAGCTTAAATTGAGGTTCCATTTGGACATTATTGGTTATATCATACTTGATTATGCTTGGTCATTGATTCAATTGGTCATTTCTTCCATAATTGAGTAATTTGACATATCAGGTCCTCACATTGGCAATTTTTCATTGTGCATTTAATTGTTCATTTTCTAGTTTGCGGTTGTGCTTATTGATATCATTTAAATTTGTTTGGGTACTTGTTTATTATTTTTAAGTGTTGCCATTGTATTTCATTGAATTGTTAGATTGATTTTGTAAGATGGCACCTTCTAGGAAATGAAATAAAAAAGTGCAAGAACAGTTGCCTGAAACTTAGGATTCTGACATTGAGCTGAATGAGTCTACTAATTTTAGATTTGCAGAGGGAGAGTTATTGTCTCTAAAGAGTATGTTAATGTCATTAACACTCACCACAGGAAATATTTTTGTTCCCACCTATTTCTGCAGTGATACAAATTGTGAGAGAATAATACGTCAATGCCTTTGATCATGATTATACTTGGGAAACCAAAGTTAGGTTGAAAATTGTTCTCTTTGATAGAAAGACAATTAATGATTTCTTTAGGTTGTGCACGTGAGATAATGATGATTACCAAGACTTGAAAAATAATTTATGTGAGGAACGTACCTGTGATAACATTTTGTCTACTTTGACTCTAGCTAGGAGTCAATGGACTTTTAATGGGATAGTTAGAATAGGTATTCCCTTTAATTTGTTAACCCAATAAAAAAGAATTTGGTTGAATTTTATTTGCACGAATCTGAGCAAGTATACGCAATCGTAACAAGTAATAAAATAGTAAGTAGAGTATCGTTCCCACGTGGACTGTTACTAATTACCAAGAATCAATCTTTATTTCTAATTGATTTGATGAATAATGAATAGAGAATTTACTAAACTAAAAGAAACAAACAATTAATCAGAATAATAGAGAACTCAATAATAAATATATTAATTCAATGGATAAAGATATAGAATTATTAACTTCATCAACTATCCACCTATGCCTCTCTAATATGAATTTAAAAATTCATATCTCTATTGTGATATCAAATTCAATTGTAAATTATATTCTTACTAGGACTTATAATTCTCTACAATAAGCAAATTTCATACATCTATGTGGTAAATTAGCATATCGCAGACATTAAACACGTAATCCCTATGCTACACAAATCCTACGAGTACTCTCATCTAATATAAATTTATGATTATTTGACTATAGCATATTTATTCTTCACTTCTCAGATCTCAGGTTAAAATCATATAAATCATGCAATTAGTGGTCAATTAATCACAAGCATTAAACACAAGTCAAACAATTCACAATATTGATAGAAAATTCATAAAAACTGCATTAGATAATCATAAGGTTTCAAGAAGAATCCATTAACACTCTAATATAAGAAATTAGTTCATGAAGAAGAATAGAAAAGAGAAGAAAGAGAGAGGAGATAGAGGAGTAAGTGAGCTTTCTAAAATAATCTAAAACATTCTTTTTATAGTAATAATGTAATGCCCTGCTAACTAGGGTCTGTCACCAAGTGTGTTTAAAACCAATGCTGGACTTGCTAAACAAGTCATTTGGACTAAACATGTGATTAAGCTACAAAAGGTTTAGGTATTTAAAATTTTGGTCAAGTCATAACCATTTCATTAAACCCGAAAACATATTATTTACACGGGATCCCAAAACATTAGTTTAAAAACTGGTCACAACATCCAAATTACATAATAAGCCGACCTAGGCGGCAAAAGGTTTGTTCAACCCTAGCTTACTTACGAATCTCGGCCATGGTGGTCGAGCGGATTGTATATGTACATATCACTGCTATCGCCCTCCGACTCATGGCTGGTTGAGCTTCTCTTTACCCTTACCTGCACCACAAAGCATCGGTGAGCCAAAAGACTCAGCAAGAAAACATATTAAACAATTCACAGAGTAATATATATGCCAAACAGAAATAACTGAATCTGATGCATTCATTATACAAATTATAACCATAGAGTCGCACAAGTGCATGTCGCACAAGTGCATGTCGCACTTCCTTTCAATTTGTTGGCATCCGAGCCAGTCAAGTGTGTGTTGCACTCCTAGGGTGGCCTAGCCATGGTGGCCCACACTCCACGTGCATAATGCCAATCTCAGCTTATAAGCTGAGTCCTACTGATCCTCGACTCATAAATTGAGCCTCATAAGCCTTCGACTTATAAGTCCAAACTTTAGGACCCTCGGCTTATAAAACGAGTCTCTCAAGATCCAACGTACCCTCGGCTAATAAGTCAATCTCCAACTAACATCCTAATAATTCCCTAGTTTATAAACCGAGCTCTCTAATCACAACAGACAATCACCTATTTCATTTATCACACATAGATACAAATACAATGTATTATAATACACTCAAACAACATACATAGGCATAATCATAATCATGCGTATTTCAGTTTACTTAACAAGATATTCACAAACATAATTATAATCATGCTCACTAACAGGGCCAAAGCCTTAATCATGTCTATATTTAACCATTGGGCTAAGCCCTAATCACACATTCACATACTGGGTGCAGTTTTCTTACCTTCAGTCCAAATGCAAGCTACTAACAACAATCCTTGAGTACGATCTCTAATCCGAGCCCTTAGCATTGACCTAGTCACAACCATGACAAATAATTCCATCATCAACAAGTGAATAAAAGCTTCTAAACTGAGTCCTAGCCTCCGGGAAGTCGAATTCCACCCAAAACGAAAGTAGAATCGAACTCAAGCCCAAAAGGTTAGGTTCCCGAACTCAAAACCTTCTCAAGGCCAAAATCCCCTTAAGGGTCGCGGCCCCATGGTCCCATGCCACGGCCCGCTTCTAATCAAAGGCTCAGCCTCCCCAGACTCCAAACACGCGCCGCAGCCCAGTCCTTGTGGCGTCGCAGCCCGCCCTTGCTTCTGAGCCAACCTGGCTCCCAATTTTTCCCTAGAGGGCCGCGACACACCAAGAACAGAGCCACGGCCCAGCCCTTCGAACCCAGAATTTATGGATTTTTCCTTAGCCAAACCCAACTAGAAACAATCTAATCATACCCCAAATCTCTCAACTCAAATCCCATAATTAACATAACCCTTTCCAGCAACAAAACCTAACTAATTACTAGATCAAAACTCATCAACACACCCAAAATTCAGCCTCCCAACTATCAAGCATGCATATACTTAAACCTCAACCATAACCACAAAAAACATAATACATTTTTTTGAATTTAAGCCCTTACCTCTGGTGTAATAATTCCCTTGAGCTAATCTCCAAATTTCCAAAGCTCAATACCTCAATTTCTTAGGCTTTGTTCTTCAATTTTCCCCAAAATTCTTCCCAAGCTTCATGAGATAGAGAGAAAACGAGGGAGAGAGAAAGAGTGAGCTACTGAGACTTCTTTTCTTTTGTTCCTAAGTCATCTGAGAGGTTCCAAACCAATCAAGTCCTAAACTTGGACAGAAATGACCAAATTGCCCCTTTTCCCTTAGCCTACTCATCACATGCTCCCAAGGGTAATTTTGTCTTTTGTCTCATACCCCTCTACTCCCAATTTACGCCCTATAATTCCTGTTACTTTCAAAATTCTCACAAGATTACTAAATAATTTCTCATTACCCGCTAAATCCCGGTAATGTACTAAACTACTAAAAATACCCCTAAGCTCACCCCGAGCCAAGTATTAAACGTCGTTGTGACTTTTCCGCTAACTTGCTCATCAGGATTGCCTCGCGTCGAGTAACCCAAATATATACACATAATAATGTAGTCTCAATCACACAGACTTAAATTAACAATTATACCCCCAGCGGGTCAAATTACTAAAATGCCTCTATTATAAGATACGAGCCCACGTACGCACATTTAACATTTCTAACAGGCATGCATAATTATACTATAATATAATTCACATAATAGCATGCTCATACCATATTAACACATAATTAACACACTTATTGCCTCCCGGCCCCCTAATCTAGGCACTATGCCATATTAGGGAATTTAGGATGTTACAAATAAGGTTATGAAAAGAATTTTCTAGATGTTTCCACTTGTTACTTGATAATGCTCCAAAATATCTTTATTTGAATTTCAAATCTCGTAACTCTAGATTGTGTAATCTTGTAGCATAAATATCACCAATTAAACGTCCAAATTTGACTTTTCTTGTGAAACAAGCTTCGTAGGTATTTGAATAAGTTTTCTAACGCCACCAAGAACACGTAAATCAGATATGTGACTAAGGAGATATGGTCAAAATACTGAAACGGTCTCAGATTCAAAATATGTGAGATATTTTCCAACAATTTAAATTTGAATTCTCCTTTATCTTCTCCAATCAATTCAAATAAATATCTTCAATTATTTTTCTCTTGATTGAAGATAATATTTCAAATAAATTTTAAAATATTTCTCAAATATCCATTTATCAAATAACAACCTGAAAAATACAATAACCACACATAAAAAGCACTAAAAATATAAAATAATAATAATAATAAAACTAAAAAAAAGTAAGACTAAAAAACATTAAAAATTTATCCTATCATGAGAAGGTTAGTAAGTTCCACTTCAAAAGGGATGGGATTGAAACTCCTAGAATAATAGATTCACCAATGATGGAAACCCAACTCTCAACTTGTACAAATCAAGGGAAAGAGTTCAATGGGTAAGAACAAGTCATTGATAAGTGAGTAGTTTCAACACTAAAACTTATGGTGAGTTCCATCCGAGATGGTTGGTGTTCATTGCTACCGAGTTAGGGTTAAGCCTAGGGCTTTTAATGAAGTTTAGTTTAGTGTAACAAGCATCTATAAAGGTAGCAAAGATGCTATAAGAACTTCACCTATGTGGACTTAGAGGTGGTGCCGCCTCTCATGGGAGTTGGAGTTTCTCCCCGGAAAGTTCATGAAGAGATGAGCACATGGCCATGATAGTGCTAAGCAAGAAAGTGGGAAAACAAAGGATGTAGTGGAAGTGTGTGAGGTATCACCAGTTTTATCATATGGAATACTTGGTTCAAGCTTTTAAGCAACTAATGATTTCGATAGGACTTTGTGGTATTTTCACTAAGGTAAAGTTCAAACGGAAAGGTACTTTATTTTATGCACCAAAATCATTTTAAGCTAGAGTATGAGGCTTGTATTTAACCAAGTGGGGGATTGTTATGATTGGTTAAATACAAAAAGATAAGTGTTAAAATACAAGCTAGGTATAAACACTTGGTGAATTTCACATAGTGAAGATGTGAAATTTGAGCTTCAATTGTAGGCACTTTAAAAATGTGTTTTTGGTTACAAAGTGATGCATGAAGGTATCTAAGGGTTCGCAAAAATTTTGGTAGCATTTGGAGCATTTTTAGGACCTTTGGAAGTATCGAAAAACAAATAGTGTGGCGATGCGTCGCAACCCAAGTGGCATAGCATCGCCTGATGCTTAGGGTTTCAAAAAACACTAGCAGATGATGCATCCCCTACATGCAGGAGACGTATCGCCTGGTAGGCAATACATTGCCTGTATGCAGGGGACGCGTCGCCTACTGGAGTCCGTACAAGTTACATAAATTGCTTTAAATGATGTGTTTTACAAGTCTAATCTATTGGTTAGACCAAATGAAGGTGCCTACTCTATATAAGGGTCAAAATAGAGTTTTGCAAGACTTGATCATTCTCTCTAATCTCTCTCTACCCTATTTCTATCTCTAGCTCCAAGAATCTCAAGTTTTCTCTAAGAACGCACAACAAAAGTGCTAGACTTTGTGAGTTTAAGGCTTGTTCAATCTCAATCCTCATTTCCTCCTAGAAAAGGCGTCAAGCATCCATGGTGGCTAGGAAATAGAGTATTAGGATAGTGTTAAGAAACATGTATAAGCCTTGGTTTTGTGGTTTTGCATTGTTCTAAGGATTTGCTCAAAGTGGTGGTTCTACAAGGGTTTTGAATGACCAACTTGGGTTTCTATAATCTTTCTCAATCTTTATTTAGTATTTTTCAATCTAATTTTTGTGTAGATTCTAAATTTGGAGGTGGTGTTATCTCACTCTCCCCCAACAACAAGCATCTCTAAAGGTAGCAAAGATGTAGTAATAATTTCACCTATGTGAACCTAGAGGTGGGCCACCTCTCAAGAGAGTATGAGTTTTCTCTCTGGATGATTCATGAATAGATCAAGCACAAGTCCATTAATAGTGTTGGACATGAACAATGGGAAATACATAAGTAATCAGATAGAGGTGTGTGAGGCATTGTTTAACGCCCAAAATGTGACAACCACTAAGCGGTGGTTGTAGTATAATCGGGCGGTCGATCCACAAGGAGGTAACCTAAAATCAAAAGATTAGTAGAAAATAACACAAAAAGTTAGTAACAAGAAATAAATAAAATTGTAAATGGAAAGAGGTTTGAGATTTTGGTATTGTATTTTTTTTTTTTTGATGAAATGATAAAGTGAGATAAATGTAAGATGTAATTAAGAGTTTGAGAAATGGAAAGGTTTCAAGAATCATCCATATGCTTGCTTAGTTACTTAGTTACTTGATTTACAAAAATACACAAGTAAATAGTTCACATCCCAACATTTACTTGGAAAATCTAACATTAAAGTCCATATTCTTTTCTAACAAAAGTCCATTTGAGTTATAAAGTTCTTTACTTTGAAAGCACAAAGTTAATCTTATGAAAAATCTAAAAATGACAAAATACCCCAAGGGCAATAATGCAATAGAAGATTAGACATAAAATTATGTATCAATATTACTTTTACTAATTAGAAGCACATAGAAAGAGCATGACTAATCCTATATACTATTAGCATAAGTAAATAAAGATAACAAAATAAAGATAGAGATGAAAGAACATAAATAACTCAAATATATTACATTAAGAACATAGTAAATCAAAGTAGCAAAATAACATCACTTGCATATGGAATCATCCCTAACCTTCCTAGGAAGATTAGTCCATTATGCTCATAATTCTCACAAAATTCTAAGAAGAAAATATGAGAAGAAAGTGAGTGGAAATTTTGCTATAGTTTCACTACTCTAAAAATTACATACCAAATGTGAAGAAAGTGTCCCTATTTATAGATGGGAAAAAGGACTAAAAAGAAATTAAACAACAAAATAGGGGTTTACAAAATAAATCTGAAATATTAATAATAAAATATGATTTTGAAAAATCAAATCTTATTATTAATATTACCCTAGCTATTTTTGTGTATAGTCAAAATGCTCTTTTTCTAAAATACCACAAAAACATGATCTATAAAGCTCAAAATAGCAATTTACAAAACCCAATACCTACAAAATATGGCTGGTGACACAAGAGGGTTTTGACCCATTTTCAACCAATGAGAGAGTGCCACGTAGGCAGCCTTGGCTGAGGAATTAGGCTGCTTCAATTGGGCCTGGGAGCTTGCTGAAGGAGCTTCATGATGTGTTGGGCTTTGATATGCATTTGGGCATTTGGGCTTTCAAATGGATTTGGGCATTTGGGCTTTCAAATGGCCACGTTAACATGGAAGGAAATATGCATATATATATATATATGCATATGGATGGGTCAATGCATATGGAAAGGAGGAGCTGGGAAGGCTGCATGCGTGAAGATTCTGCTGGAGCATTCGGACAGGTGGCGCGTGGAGAAGCCGCCAGGTGGCTGGCAGGCGGACGCGTGGCGAGCCTTGAGCGCGCCAAGTGGCGCTAGGAGAGGAAAAAGGTTGAGCTTGGGCCAACAGGCCTGGGCTTCTTCAGATTGGGCTATTTTCTCTTAAGAAAAATGTCACTTTCTCCATTTTTATTAGTGTCCAAATGCAATTTATTTCCTGAAAATTAAACATAAATTAAATTAAAATTAATATTTTCAATTATAAAATATATTACAATAAATTCATGAAAATATTAATTAAAACTTAATTTATTTTACACTTTAAAACTAATTAATTTGCATTTTTGAGCACTAATCACAACCCCCAACTAGCTTATTGCTAGTCCCTAGCAATTCAAGCGAAAAAGAAAATTATCAAGTTGAATAATCAAGTCAAACCAAGCAAAATCATCTAAGCATTTTCAAAGTATCAGCAAGAAGTCAGAAATTACTATCTAAGCTACTATAGTTGCGATTTCAGAGTTGTGTGTGTGTGCACCAAACCATATTCTTTTTATCACAAGTCATAACACAAATAGTATCGAAAAATCTCAAAAGTATAAAGATCTCAACTCCAAATTCCTCACGGGCATCGAAAGTATTGTATGGGAAGGATTACACTCTTGGAGTTGGAAATGTAACAGTTTACGCTCAAATGAGAAAAGATAAGCTTTTTAGGACAAGCAATTTGAACAGATATTGATCACAAGATAGGCAAATCAACTTATTGGAATTCGAATGACAAACAACCTTTGGGATTTACATGAGAAAACTCAAAATGACAACTAATTAGACATGATAAATAAGAAAATGAACTATAATGATAATAATATATTTTTTTTAATACAATTACACAAAATAATAGTAATAGAAATGTATATATGTTTTTTTTTTTTTTTTTAACAACTACAAAATAATAGAAGGAAGTGTTGCTCTTGTTCTTTTTTTTTTCCTTTTTTTTTCATTTATTTATCATTTTTTTTCTTTTTCTTCTTTTTTGTTTTTTTTTTTGACAAGAGACAACACAAAAATACAAAGGAAATTACAAATACAATAAATAGAACACAAATTTATTACAAAGACTTTTCTTAAATGAAAAACATCCCTCTAGTAAATGTCATGTTTTAAATTCCAAAGATGTGACTTTACCAACTCAAATGATCAATAAAAGTTCAAAAAGTTGTTTTCTCAACTCTCACAACTCACCAAGAAATGAAAAACTTTAAACTTGAAATTTTTCTCAACTATTTGTGTTAACAACCAATTTATTTATCATATGTTTGGAAAGTGCACAAAAGAACTCTGAAAATCACTTCTTAATAGCTAAACATGGTAAGAACTGACTCAAACCAACAAATTATACTCATGCTTGGATAATTTTGAGAAAATTTGACTTAAAAATTCAACAAGACAATAATGTTTTCCAAATGAATGCTAATGACATAACAATAAGATTTTCCAAATGAAAGCCAATGCATGCTCACCACCCCAACCAAAGATCAGACAGTGTCCTCAATGTCAAAATGAATAAGCAATGAAAAAATAAGGAAAGAGAACACCTGGATGATGACCATGTCCATAAGGTGAGAGCGAAAATAGCCTGGTAACAAAACCCCAAAACAAAATACAAAAACGAAAAGCATACAAAAATAAAAGAAAGACAGAAAAATAAAGATAATGAAAAATAAAAATAAAAAGAACAACAACAAACCATTCAGAACGTCAGAGTGTGTAGATTGGGTCCTTAAGAAGGACCTCTTCAACATGACTCACACTCTCAATGTAATGCTTCAGCCTTTGGCCATTGACGCGAAAAATTCTCCCATCGGTTGGGTCCTCGACCTCCACCGAACCGTTGGGAAATACTTGCTTCACTACAAATGGACCAGTCCATCGCGATCGCAGTTTACCGGGATGCAAGTGCAAGCGAGAGTCGTACAGATGCACTTTTTGATTTGGCTCAAAGTGTTTTCGCAGGATTTTTTTGTCGTGAGCGATTTTCAATTTTTCCTTATAAATCCTGGAATTGTCATATGCATCATTTCTCAACTCCTCAATTTCGGACAACTGGAGTTTGCGATTGATACCTGCGGCATTTAGATCAAAGTTTAGGGCTTTGATAGCCCAGTATGCTTTATGCTCGAGCTCGACAGGTAAATGACAGGCTTTTCCAAAGACAAGCCGATAGGGAGACATCCCAAGAGGGGACTTGAAAGCAGTGCGGTATGCCCAAAGAGCGTCTAGAAGTCGTGTAGACCAATCTTTGCGGTCGGGATTTACCGTCTTTTCCAGAATGTGTTTTATCTCCCTATTGGCTAACTCAGCTTGACCATTGGTTTGTGGATGATAGGCATTTGCAACTTTATGAAGTACACCGTACTTGCGCATAAGAGCCTCAAAGGATCGGTTGCAAAAATGAGTGCCTTGATCACTGATGATAGCGCGAGGGGTACCGAACCTTGATAACACATTTTCTTTCAAGAATTTGACAACTGTAGCGTTATCATTGGTTCGACATGGTACAGCCTCGACCCATTTGGAAACATAATCCACAGCGAGAAGAATGTAAAGGTAGCCAAAAGAAGGTGGAAACGGTCCCATAAAGTCTATCCCCCAACAATCAAATATTTCGATGACAAGAATTGGGTTCAAGGGCATCATGTGCCGACGGGATAAGGATCCTAACTTTTGGCACCTTACACAAGAACGACAAAAATCATTGGTGTCTTTGAACAAGGTGGGCCAATAAAGGCCACATTGTAAGATTTTTGCAGCGGTTTTCTTCACAGAGAAGTGACCACCACAAGCATCATTGTGGCAAAAATTCAGCACACTAGACACCTCATCATCATGGATGCATCTTCGCATGATTTGGTCGGGGCAATACTTGAATAAGTAGGGATCATCCCAAAAGAAATTGCGCACCTCGACCAGAAATTTGCGTTTGTCTTGTGAACTCCATTCAGATGGGAGTTCACCTGTTACTAAGTAGTTTACAATGTGAGCGTACCACGGCAACTTAGCAACAGAAAGCAATTGTTCATCGGGGAAATCATCATGAATAGGTGGACCGTCAGCGGGATCGCTGAATTCAAGTCGGGACAAATGGTCCGCGATGACATTTTCAACACCTTTCTTGTCTTTGATCGTTATGTCAAATTCTTGCAGGAGAAGGATCCACCGTATTAATCGCGCCTTAGCATCCTTTTTGGAAAGGAGATACTTAAGGGCGGAATGATCTGTAAAGATCGTAATAGGCGATCCAATCAAATAAGATCGGAATTTGTCAAGGGCAAAGACAACGGCAAGCAACTCTTTTCAGTAGTGGAATAGTTCATTTGAGCACCATTGAGAGTTCGGCTTGCATTATAGACAACAAAGGGTTTCCCTTCCCTTCGTTGTCCTAGCACAGCTCCCACAGCAAAGTTTCTGGCGTCACACATGATCTCAAAAGGAAGACTCCAATCGGGTGACTGAATGATGGGAGCGGAAGTGAGCGAATTGACAAGTGCTCGGAATGATTCCTCACACTTAGGTGTCCACTCAAAGGTGACATCTTTGGCTAGGAGGTTGCTCAGCGGACGAGCAATCATTGAAAAATTGTGTATGAATCTTCTATAGAACCCAGCATGACCAAGAAATGGCCTAACGTCTTTGACAGTCTTAGGAGTTGGCAGGTTGGAGATAAGGTCGATTTTGGATTGATCAACCTCAATTCCTTTTTCAGAAACAATGTGACCTAAGACTATGCAAGAAGATACCATGAAGTGGCATTTCTCCCAATTGAGGACAAGTCCCTTCTCGATGCATCGTTTTAAAACAGCTTCAAGATGAAGAAGACATGTCTCGAAGGGTTTCCAAAAATGGTTAGGTCATCCATGAATACTTCCATTGATTTTTCAATCATGTCACTAAAGATGCTCATCATGCATCTTTGGAAAGTAGCTGGTGCATTACACAAGCCAAATGGCATACGCCGGAAAGCAAATGTGCCAAAGGGACAAGTGAAAGTGGTCTTATCTTGATCCTCCAATGCAATCTCAATTTGATAATAGCCAGAATAGCCATCAAGAAAGCAATAGAAAGGATGACCAGCTACACGTTCAAGAATTTGATCAATGAATGGGAGTGGAAAATGATCTTTGCGGGAGGCGGCATTCAATTTTCTATAATCAATGCACATGCGCCACCCCGTCACCGTTCTTGTGGGGACAAGGACCCCTTTTTCGTTTTGGATAACGGTGACACCAGATTTCTTGGGCACAACTTGAGTTGGACTGACCCATTTGCTATCGGCTACCGGGTAAATAATACCAGCGTCTAGCAATTTCAAAACTTCATTTTTTACAACTTCCTTCATCGTGGGGTTCAGTCGCCGCTGAGGGTCTCTTCGAGGGATGGCTTCGTCCTCTAGATTGATTCGATGGGAGCAAATTAAAGGGCTAATACCTTTGATATCAGCAAGCGTCCAACCTATCGCGGATTTATGCGCTCGCAGTAGCTCGAGTAACTGCAATTCTTGAGAATTTTGAAGGTTGGATGAGATGATAACCGGAAAGGTTTCACCGTCTCCCAAGAAGGCATGTTTCAAACCCTCGGGAAGTTGGTTCAATTGAACAGTTGGAACCTCTTCGGCTGAAGTTTTCGGCTGTGCCCTCTCGCGAGGTAGCTCTTCAAAGCGAGGTTGCCAAAACTGAGTCCTTCTATGGCGTGAGTCTATGCGATCTGATATTGCAAGAGTAGACTCAATAGAGTTTGGACTTTCGTTGTCGGACAGAAGGAGGAGTTCATCAAGATTATCAAAGTTGTTGCGCAATTGAACCTCCTCGGGAATTAAAGAGTCAATCATGAATGTTTGATAGCATTCATCATCTTCTCGGGGTTGTTTCCCGATGTGGAAGATATTGACTTCTAGAGTCATGTTTCCAAACGATATCTTCATTAGACCATTCCGACAATTGATCAAAGCATTTGCAGTAGCAAGTAATGGTCTTCCGAGGATAATAGGAATTTTAGACTCCATGTTCACCACGGATTGGGTATCAAGAATAAGAAAATCCACGGGGTAATAGAATTTTTCAATTTGAACCAATACATCCTCAACGATACCCCTAGGCTTTTTGGTGGAACAATCAGCAAGCTGTAGTACAACAGATGTTGGCTTCATTTCTCCAAGACTGAGTTGCGAGTATACAGAGTAAGGCATGAGATTGACACTCGCGCCAAGATCAAGTAAAGCTTGGCTGACTTCATGGGTCCCAATTTGGCAAGAAATGGTGGGACAACCGGGATCTTTGTATTTTGGCGATGTCTTTTGTTCAATCACCGCACTCACTTGCTCGGTCAAGAAAGCAGTCTTCTTGACGTGGTGCTTCCTTTTTGCAGTACAAAGATCCTTGATGATTTTGGCATAAGCGGGCACTTGTTTAATGATGTGAAGCAAAGGAAGATTAATCTTCACTTGTGTCAAGTGTTCAAGGAGTTCAGCTCGGTTATCAGGAAGTTTCCCAGCAGGTTTCAAAGCCTGGGGAAATGGTACCTTTGGAGTGGCATTGAGTGGTGGATTTTCAGGAATGACTTTTGGAATACTGGGAGAGTTGGATTTAATGGGTGGGTCTGGCAAAGTTTTACCGCTTCTCATTGTGATGGCATTCACTTCCTTGACGTTTTGATCATTTGAATTTGAAGATTGGGCCATGTGTTGGCCTTGAACATTGAATTTCGGTTGGGAAGGAAGTTTGCCTTTTTCCGGAATAGCCAAGGATTCAGTCAATTTTGAGAATTGACATTTCATGTCCTTGATTTCTTCCATCATTTGGCGATTCAATTTGGATTGTTCCTCCATGAATGCATGAAGAGTATTCTCGAGAGAATTTCGTTGTGGATGAGCATTGTAATGAGGTGCAGAATACGCCTTTGATGGTTGAACTTGTTGCTCATTTCTCCATTGGCCTCCAGACGATTGAGCTTGGTTGGAATCTCTCCAACTGAAATTTGGGTGGTTTCTCCAACCAGGGTTGTACGTATGGGAGAATGACTTGTTATATGCCCCTAAGGCATTGCATTGCTCCTCATAAACCCCCCTCATTTCATTCAAAGCTAAGCAGTCCTTAGCTAAGTGCTCCGTCCCTCCACAAACAAAGCAAGGTTCTTGCGGTTCCGCTTGAGCGATCATGTGCGACTTTTGCCCATTTTTTGTCATTAAGACCTCAAACTGCTTTTTCAAAGCTTCGATTTGGGCCTTAATACTATCCTCTTCTCGAAGTTGATAGATCCCAGATGGTTTGTGTCGGTTGGTGCTGTCAGTAGCACTTGGACCAGTCCAGGTGTGAGACTTTTTTGCAGTTTCTTCGAGATATTCAAGAGCATCGTCTGGCTCTTTTTCGAGGAATTCACCATTGCATAGCATCTCTACAAACTGGCGCTCACGACTCATGAGGCCTTCATAGAAGTAACTGACCAAGCGACAGTTCTCATAGCCATGGTGCGGGCACTGATTTAACAGATCTTTGAATCTTTCCCAGACTTGATAGAACGTTTCATTGTCTTTTTGGGAGAATGTGGAAATCTGTCGTTTTAGACTGTTGGTCTTATGGTTGGGGAAGTGTTTCAGAAAGAAAGATTTGGTCATCTCCTCCCATGTTCCAATCGACCTAGGTCTCAAAGAGTACAACCAGCTTTTGGCTTTGTCCTTCAAGGAGAAAGGGAAGAACTTCAGTCGCACAGCATCGGCATTGTCGGCTCGGTTATAGAACGTGGCTACCACCTCCTCGAATTCTCTGATATGCACGTATGGGCTTTCGTTTTCCATTCCATGAAATGTAGGCAGGAGTTGAATCATGCCAGGTTTAAAGTCTAATGCGGGCATATTAGGAGGGAAGATAATGCATGAAGGCGTGGAAGTGCGAGTAGGATGGAGGTAGTCATTGAGAGTTCTTGGCTGGATTTCATCATTGCGAGCCATTGCAAATGGGTTATTATCAGGGAAATTTTGTGGAGAAGCTGGATTGGTGGAAGGAGTTCCGGTAGGAGTGGCAGATGAATTGGAAGAAGTGTCACTGGAAGTTTCGTGATGATTCATCCACTCTCGGAAATCAGAATTAGATTTATTTTATGTCTCTTTTTTTTTATTTATTTTTCTTTTTGATTTTTTTTTTTTTGTTAAACTTGTTCCCAGGTAGAATTGGAGGTTTTCAGGTGATCTCCAACGCCTTACTAGAACTCCCCGAGGTTACTAAGTAAGTATGGTGGATCACAAGCCAACCTTTTCGACCAAACAACCTTTAAGCAAAGTGAAATTGCTTATTTTGACAAAACAAGCTTAGTTTTCTTATAGTAATAAGTTCAACAATGTAATAGTGCAAAGATAGATGCTCGAAATGTTCCCAGGCCGATTGGGAAGGTTGCCAAGGTACCGCTTTAGGCCCACACTTGCCTAGACAGAACTCCCCGAGGTTCCCAGGTAAGTGTGGAGGGTAACGCTATCACAAACCTTATTTAACAACCAATCTTTCTAGACATAACAATATCGGTTTCTACCATTTGTAATATTACACAATTGTTCCTAATACTAAGAGTTTTATGATTGGAGTTTTATGATTGAAATTTTATGAACAATTTTATGCAATTTTATGTTTTTTTTTTTTAAAAAAAAACCTAAATTCTAAGGAAAACTAAGGCAAAGGAGAAGAGAAACCTAAACTAAGTAACAAAATAATAAAAAAAAAAAACACAAAACACAATAAAATAAAGAAAATAAAATTAAAGTGAAGAGAAAATAGCAAGTTTAATCTATTTTTTTTTCAAATATGTATTAAACAAAAAAAATAGAATAGAAATTAAAAAAGAAAAATTGAGTAAGAAAAAAAAAATTATATAAGTATATATGGAAAAAAGAAGAAAAATGGAAAAGGAAACAAAGAAATAAAAATAAGAATATATATATATTTTTTTTTTTCTGTTTTTTCCGTTGTTGCTTTTTTTTTTTTTATATAGATATGTATAAATATATATGAATATAAATATATATATATATATTTTTACCGAAAAAAAAAGGATAGAAAAAAAGAAAAGAAAAGAAAAGATATATATATATAAATAAAGGAAATTTTTTTTTTATGATTGTTTTTTTGTTCTTTTTATTTTTGTTATAATAATAATTAATTAAAAATTAGTAAATAATAAAAACTATACTAACACAATATTTATTCTAACAAAAACACAAATAAAGTTACTAATATTTTTGTAAAAATTTCACTAAAATTTTGAAAATTACCTCCCCGGCAACGGCGCCAAAATTTGTTTAACGCCCAAAATGTGACAACCACTAAGCGGTGGTTGTAGTATAATCGGGTGGTCGATCCACAAGGAGGTAACCTAAAATCAAAAGATTAGTAGAAAATAACACAAAAAGTTAGTAACAAGAAATAAATAAAATTGTAAATGGAAAGAGGTTTGAGATTTTGGTATTGTATTTTTTTTTTGATGAAATGATAAAGTGAGATAAATGTAAGATGTAATTAAGAGTTTGAGAAATGGAAAGGTTTCAAGAATCATCCATATGCTTGCTTAGTTACTTAGTTACTTGATTTACAAAAATACACAAGTAAATAGTTCACATCCCAACATTTACTTGGAAAATCTAACATTAAAGTCCATATTCTTTTCTAACAAAAGTCCATTTGAGTTATAAAGTTCTTTACTTTGAAAGCGCAAAGTTAATCTTATGAAAAATCTAAAAATGACAAAATACCCAAGGGCAATAATGCAATAGAAGATTAGACATAAAATTATGTATCAATATTACTTTTACTAATTAGAAGCACATAGAAAGAGCATGACTAATCCTATATACTATTAGCATAAGTAAATAAAGATAACAAAATAAAGATAGAGATGAAAGAACATAAATAACTCAAATATATTACATTAAGAACATAGTAAATCAAAGTAGCAAAATAACATCACTTGCATATGGAATCATCCCTAACCTTCCTAGGAAGATTAGGCCATTATGCTCATGATTCTCACAAAATTCTAAGAAGAAAATATGAGAAGAAAGTGAGTGGAAATTTTGCTATAGTTTCACTACTCTAAAAATTACATACCAAATGTGAAGAAAGTGTCCCTATTTATAGATGGGAAAAAGGACTAAAAAGAAATTAAACAACAAAATAGGGGTTTACAAAATAAATCTGAAATATTAATAATAAAATATGATTTTGAAAAATCAAATCTTATTATTAATATTACCCTAGCTATTTTTGTGTATAGTCAAAATGCTCTTTTTCTAAAATACCACAAAAACATGATCTATAAAGCTCAAAATAGCAATTTACAAAACCCAATACCCACAAAATATGGCTGGTGACACAAGAGGGTTTGACCCATTTTCAACCAATGAGAGAGTGCCACGTAGGCAGCCTTGGCTGAGGAATTAGGCTGCTTCAATTGGGCCTGGGAGCTTGCTGAAGGAGCTTCATGATGTGTTGGGCTTTGATATGCATTTGGGCATTTGGGCTTTCAAATGGATTTGGGCATTTGGGCTTTCAAATGGCCACGTTAACATGGAAGGAAATATGCATATATATATATATGCATATGGAAAGGAGGAGCTGGGAAGGCTGCATGCGTGAAGATTCTGCTGGAGCATTCGGACAGGTGGCGCGTGGAGAAGCCGCCAGGTGGCTGGCAGGCGGACGCGTGGCGAGCCTTGAGCACGCCAAGTGGCGCTAGGAGAGGAAAAAGGTTGAGCTTGGGCCAACGGGCCTGGGCTTCTTCAGATTGGGCTATTTTCTCTTAAGAAAAATGTCACTTTCTATTCTCCATTTTTATTAGTATCCAAATGCAATTTATTTCCTGAAAATTAAACATAAATTAAATTAAAATTAATATTTTCAATTATAAAATATATTACAATAAATTCATGAAAATATTAATTAAAACTTAATTTATTTTACACTTTAAAACTAATTAATTTGCATTTTTGAGCACTAATCAGACATTATCAGTTTTTATCACTAGGAATGTTGGGTTCAATCTTTTAATAATACCTTAGTATTTCGATTGAAACTTTGTAGTGTTTTACTTTATGCACTTATATCGTTGGCTAGAGAAGTGAGGATGCATTTAACCAAGTGGGAGAATGTTGAGATTGGTTAAATACATGGTGAAATTGTTTAGGCACGAAG